>NC_084480.1:59415811-59754145 GCF_030035675.1 Rhineura floridana | reverse complement strand
TTCCCTCCCTTTAAATATTAGGGAGGCGCCATCTCTGTTATCTTTTTGGTGCCTATTGAAGACTTTCCTCTTTCAACAAGCCTTTTAAGTTAAGACCCAGTTTGCGTCTGTGTTGGAATTGCTTTTATTTTTTTTTTAACATTTTTTCCCTAAACAATATGTTTTTTAACACTTTTTATTTAAGATGTTTTTAAAGCTTTTTTAAGGAATGCTTTTAAAGTTGTTTTGTTTTAATGTATTTTAAGGTCTGTTTTTATGATGTTTTAAAGTGTTTTTACTGCTTTTGTTTGCCACCCTGGGCTCCTGCTGGGAGGAAGGGAGGGATATAAAATAAATAAATAAATAAATAAAATATATCCTGCTTGAATATGTCTCAGAAGGGCAAATTTAAAAGCAATGTCTGAATTAATTAGGCTATCAAGATAAAAACTGTATGACAGCGAAGAAGAAACAAAATTTTGCTAACAGCTACCTTCCTTGTACATGCATTTGATTCCACAAACAAAATGCAAGAGGCACATATAGAAATTACCTTAAGTCCACTTTTGTTATCTCATCATTATAGTGAAGCTGCAATCCAATACACACTTACTTGGAAGCAAGCCCCACTGAACTCAATGAGACTTGATTTTGAATAGACATGTATAGGATGACCCTGGCAATTGCTCTAAATCTGTGAGAAAGCACCATAAGTTCAGGGACTCCATACAACAGACAGCATGGTTTATTATTTATTTAATTATACTATGTTTTAACAGGGATTCATATGTAATGTATTGAGATTGAGACATCCTATATTTGGGTACCTATTTTTTTCACCTTCCTCATTCTCTAATAACATGAGCCCAAATAGCTGCCTTTGTAGCCCAAATAACCATGGACTAATTAGTGCCAATAATGGGCTGCTGTTGGTTGATGGAAAAGGCAATCAAGGGGTTAATGAATGCTAAGAAGCAGCTTCCATTTCTTGATGGAATGCTTATGGCTTAAATGGAATATTATAAATCTACCTCTGGAGTTATCATACGTGATCAGTTCAGCCAGTGTCTCATTTTAAAATGGGCATTTCTTACTAGTTACAGAAATTCTTTGATCATTAAAAACTAATTCATTTATATAATATTGCCTTAATCAATTAGATTTACTGATTAAAAAGACTCCTTCAACACTAATCAAACAGGACATTTTTTTCTTTTTTAAAAAACATATTTCTTACATTTCTAAAAGCAGTGGGTGCAAGGCATCATCTTAGAAATGGCATTTCTCCTTTGCTCAAACACGGGGGGGGAGGGCACTTCTGGGGCTTGCTATGACACAGGCATGCACAACTTGAAAAAACAATGAGTTGGATCCAAGAACATAATCAGGTATAGTCTGTTGATTTCAGTGGGATTAAAGAGTGACTGATTTCCTTTGGAACTCACATTTACTTCAGAACTATTGTTCTACTCATATGCAAATTTATGCAGATGTGATCTATTAATTATTCAAATAATAAACCAACCCTCATTCCATTGACTGGTTAAGGCTACAGTCTAATTCACTAAGAGCCCAAAAAACTTTGCGGTTTAAGAACGTACCTATAGCCAACAGATATTTCTATCAAACTTTAAAAAGCAAGGAAATTGCAGAGCTTGGAAGATTACTTTTAAAAAGTAATAAATTACAGTTACAGTTACATGGCCCAAAAAAGTAGTAATTACCGTTATGATTACAATTGCTCTGAAAGTAACTGATTACTTTACTTTTCCTCAAAAGTAATCACTACAATTACATTTCAGTTACTTTTAAAAAAATGCCTACAAGGTGCTGGCTGCTGCACATCTAAGTAGCCTAAAACAACATTAAAAATAAACAAACACATACAGAGGTAGTAGAATAATTATTTGTATTCATAAGATAGCAATGGTGGTCTCTCCGCTGGTAAGGGTGGTGGGGAGGGAGGCTGAGGCCAGTACTCAGATCTTTGCATGTCAAACAAAGTGCAACCCCCCACTCACCCAGCCAGCATAATCTCTGTCTCTTAACCACCTCCCAGACCCTGCCCTGCCACCAACTAAGGGACATTCACTCAAGCAAACATTTCCCCCTGAGATGCAAAAAAGTTAAAATACTGCAAATGCAGCACAGTAGCCAGAGAGGGTGGTGGAGGCCACTTTGTATGCCATGTGCAAACACAGTATTCACACTCTCACACTCTCTCTCACTCTCACACACTCTCTCACTCTCACACTCTCTCTCACTCTCACTCACACACTCTCTCTCACTCTCTCTCTCTCTCTCTCTCTCTGTCTCACACACACACACACACACACACACACACACACACACACACGCACACACACACAGTCATCTTTCACCTCCACAGTTCTTTATCTCCATTCTGCTGCTGCCTCCTTCTCCTCCTTTATCCATGTTCTTGACCTCCGGATCCTTTTCCCCTCCACTCCATTCTTCACCACCACTATCTGTTTTTTTAAATAATTGTTTTCTCCACTCCACCCCGTCTCACTCTCCGCCTCCTCCCTCGTCACCTCCTACCAATCCACAGAGCATGAGGAAAGAGCGACACTACACAGAAGCCCAGTTTGAGGCACATGATTTTCATCCACAAATCAGAGGAGCAGAAGACTTCCCCTGCTCCCCCCCCAAGTAATGCCCAAAAGTAATTCTGGAAACGTTACAATTACTCTACAAAAGTAGTAAAATTACTCCTAGTTCTATTACAATCAAAATGTAAAGGAATTACCCACTCGTTACTCAAAAAAGTAATGAATTACAAGTAATTCGTTACTTGTAACTAGTTACTTCCAAGCTCTGGGAAATTGGACAGCTATAGTGAATGCACCATGGTAGCAGGAGACCTGACCTCCACTCTGAGATATTGTACTGCCCTACAAATTGGTCAAAATGCAAACACAATTTGGGTTGTCTTTCATAGTCCAATCCTCTTCTTGTGTAGATTGGAAGAATTTGGTAATGTGCCTCTGAGCATATGATGAGTGGTGGCAACACCTACCATCTCCAAAGATGGAGAAATACATTTTTGTATGTTTGTTGGTGTTCTTTTTACTTTACTCCTTTCCTGTGTTATTACTGTTTCTACAGAACATGCAACCTAGAAAATTGTATTTCTTTCATTATTCATCCTAGAAATCTGTGTCAAATTTATTTTTATTAATTTCAAAGCCTTTTTATTGGTCAGCCTTTTGTAAGCCGCCCTGAGTGCCCTATTATAGGGTAGAAGGGTGGGATAGAAATATTTTAAATAAATAAATAAATTGTGTTTCAAACTGGAGGGTATATTCTCTTTCTGTTTGGGGCACATTAACAGTTGAATCTGAAACTGCAGTTTGATGTAAATTCAGAATGATTACAATATGTTGCTACTTAAGCAATGGATCTGTTGGAACAAACAAACTTGGCCTGCCCAAGATGCATATTTTCAGCCTGCTATTCTTAAACTACTCCACTTAAGGAAAGGTGGGCATGGTGAATTAAAAACATGGAGCACACCTAGAAATTTGCTAGTATATATATCACCTCCCACTGTTTTATCTTGTGCAAACTGAGACACTCCTCATGTCCACTGGAGACTATTCTGCAGAATAGCCACTGCCATTATTAGTCTGCGTCTGCGTTGGAATTGCTTTTTAATGTTTTTTTTAAAAATCCTTTCCCCCCCTAAACAATGTTTTTAACCCTTTTTATTTAAGATGTTTTTAAAGCTTTTTTAAAAAAATGTTTTTAAAGTTGTTTTGTTTTAATGTATTTTAAGGTCTGTTTTTATGATGTTTTAAAGTGTTTTTAGTGCTTTTGTTTGCACTCCTGCTGGGAGGAAGGGCGGGATATAAATTAAATGATAATTAAAATCAATAAATTTTCCCCAATTGTTTTTGGAGGTTTTTTTAGTGTAAGTATTGCAAAGTATTTCTGCACTTCACATATTCACAGAAACAGAAGCAAAAGAAAATGCTTCTCTAAAAGAGTTTAAAAGTAAACCAAACATATTTAAAGTGCCTATCCGAACCATATAAACTGTCTTAATAATGTTGCTTCCTCCCTGTTAAAACAAGATCAGCACAGCACATGTTTTGTTTCTATTATTTGAGCTGACTGCAGGTATTGCCACCACTCACCATATGCTCAGAGGCACATGTTAGCACCCTTCACAAACTATACTTCCCAGGATTCTTTGGAGGAAGCCATGACTGTTTAAAGTGGAAAAAATGTTTGGCATGGGTATGGACACTTGGAGTTATAATTGAATCAAAACATGAACAATGTTTAAATACAGGGCAGAGCTGAGAAACACTTCCTAGTTGATGGTTTTTTTTAGCACTCCTTGAGAAAATGTTTTATTTAATTTGCCTTGCCTCACATGCCCTTAATGGCATCATCACATAGCCAACTCTGAATGGCTGTGTGGCATTGTGACATGATCCAACTCACTGTGTGTTACCTCATGGGATGAGATCACTCGTATCACTAATCCAAGAATGGGGAAGAGATGGGGAGCATCCAGTGAAAACTATAGCAATGAATGAATGGTATGGGGTGGGGGAGGGGAGGGGCAGGAATGAATATGTCACCAAGAAGTACATCTCACAAGTTTGGTGCCATTACTGAGAAAGCCTTGCTACTTGTGACTCTCTGGTGACTGTCTGATGCACCTCAAACAGCCAAGTGGTATTTTACTGATGCTCACATGCACTCCTGCAGGTTGGTAAGACACCATGTAAAATTAATATTGATACAACTGATTGTACAGTCACACCAAAATTGAATTTTAAAGCCTTTTATCAAGGATTATGCTTACACATTTTTTAAAAAAGAGTTTTGATGCAGTTGTATGTATGATTACTTTTTTCGCAGTATTTTATCAATGTATGAGTGCACATTGTTGATATATGGGGGAAGGTGCAGAGAAAAGGAAAATTGTGGCAAACTACATATGCAAAATGCTACACAAAATCTGGAAATAAGGACAGAACAATGAAGGATTCCTAAAAATGTGGAACTCCAAAATCAGAGACGAATATGGATGGGAAGAATATCAGTGGTACCCTTCTTTTCAGTGCAACAGACTTTTACAGTACTGATGTTGCAGAATATGTCTCCAAACGTCTTTGGCTTTTGAATTTGCTACATGGATGCAAGTGCTTTTGATCATTCATTTTCCACAGATTTTGACGGGAAAAAGAAAAAGGATATTTCTCTTAAGGTATGTTGGAGCCAGGCACTAAAACAATAGTGAGCCAGTGCAATAGCTGAAACTTTAGTCTATATATTCCTGACAACCCAGACATCTTAGCAGGCAGTCTGTAATATTCTTCTTAAGCTTCCGCTTATGAATCATTCCATGTAAAGTGTATTATAATAATATAGCCTTGAGGTTACAAAGGTATGAATGACAATTGCAAGTTCAGAATCCAACTAAAAGAGCCATAGCACATATGACATGTGGCAAATGACAAGCATGAAACAGTTTCTCTTTTAACAGGGCAAAGATACTACACAACCTTTGAAATAAAACTACATTTCCTCCTAGTCAAACATTTGTCAGCATCTGTAGAGGTGTAGCTAATTTGTTAAAAAACCCGAAGATAATATTATTTACAAATAGAGTAACCTGACTCTCCAGGGCAATTATTAATTTATTTAACCTCCTCTATAACAGATATTTAATCATGATGCCAAAATGTCACCAATGTTAGGGGCTCAGAAGCTATCATTGTCACTGCAGAGTGGGCATGCGTGCGCACACACACAGAGCCTATCATTTCATATTTGAGGTGACATAAGAGTTGGTTAAAATCAGTAGCCCACAGTCTGAGGCACTGTGCCACTGTGCCAAAGAATCTCACAGGATTATGAGTTCCCACAGGTTTTGCATCCATACTACTGCCTTCCTTACTAGTGCAGGAATAGCTATAGATGCCATGGGGGCCACTGATGTTACGACAGCATGCTTTCACCCTGTCTGCCATGTTAGCACCAAGTAAGCTCTAACAACAACACATGATTGTGGGAAGGGGAGAGTGAAACACACCTCCAACTCTATTTTGAGTGCTGCAAGTGGCAGCTTTGGTGAGTTTGTTTTCAGAATTCTGCCATCTGTCTTTTGGCTACGCTGGGTGGGCCCAAGAGAACATACTGTATGTATACTTTCAAGTCCAATTCAAGGTGCTGCTTATTACCTTTAATACCACAGATAAAGTGGGCCTTGCATACATGAAGAGATGCCTTTCCCCTTTTTAATGCCTTCAAAAGGGAAGGGCTATGATTCAGTGGTAGGCAGAGCACATGTTTTGCATGCAAAAGGTCCCATGTTTAACCCCTGGCATATTTCTGGGTAGGATTGAGAATGTCTCCTCGCTGAAACCCTGGACAGCCACTGCCAGTCAGTGTAGACAGTACTGAGCTAGATGGTCTGACTCAGTGTAAGGCAGTTTGCTATGTTCCTACGTTCCCACATATCCCTCTTTTCTGGGGTTGGAAGGGAAGGCTCTGCTCCATATCCCCTCCATTTCAATGTCAGATTCATAAACATTCAGAATGGGGCCTTCTCAGTAGATGCTTTTAGGATACCCTGCCTGGAGAGGCTTGCCTAACAAGATATTTATACACTCTCCCCGACTGTGAATTAGCTATTTGAAAGAGCTTTTGTTAGGACTTTTTTCAATAAGGGTTGCTGCTGCGTCTTTGTATTTGGAGAGGTGGTTTTAATGTTTTCATTTGATTTTTGTGTACTGGACTTTGAAAAGAGCAGGCATTTTACAAATAAAATTAAATGACACTTGTATTACCTTCGGGAGGGGGCAATTTCTGGCTGCCTTGCACAGTGCCCTAGAACTTTTAGTCAGCCTGTGCCATAGGGCCAGCTGCAATGTTTTGCTGGCTGATACACATTGGTAAAGACAGTTGTAGGGGAAGGAGGTGGTGGCCAAGCGGGGAACAGCAGGCCTAGATCTGAAATGAACTGTAGCACAGTACATGTACAACTGAACAGATTAAACATATATATATATATATGGAAGAATCCAGGTATTCTTTACATTTCTTTTCTGTAGAGATGGTGATAATTTTTTTAAAAAATCTACAATCAGAACATCTCAAATGATGTTCAAGACAGCTTAGCAATAGGCAATATTTCTTGTGCCACAAAATGGCTCAAAATTGCAAAGTGTCCCTTATGAACTTTTTACTTTAGTCCAAGGACTATTTGAAGGCAGATTCTGCATTTCACTGTCAGATCGTGTTTGACTTTGTGCCATTTACGTCTTGGCATGCAAAATGTTATCCTAAAGTCATTGACAAGGTAATGGGTGTTTCTAGTTTTTACAGTAAGGCGAAGAAATGCAAGGGCTCTAACAATCCTAGCCATTGACATTTACAACTATGGGTTTTGTTTTTAATGCAGGGCAATGAGCAATGTAGTTAAGGCATCAGACAATGCTTTATAGCATACACTAAAGGTGAATCACTTTTTACTAGATTTATTAGCTGGAGGATCTGCAATCTCATGAGGAAATTTAGCCAGTTTTAACCCAAGCGGTGCTGCTTCTTTCAGTTATTTCCTTTTAAATTCTCAGCAGGATGCAGGCATTCTAAATGCCCTATTGGAGGATATAGATTCCCCACCCCACCCCACTCCCAGCTGGTTTCTACCACCTTGGGTAATGGCAGAGTACTCATTAACAAACTAATTGATTTTTATTAATTATCTGTGGTGTATTTTTCCACTGATTATTTCCCCCTAGTATCTAACCTTATTAACTGCAACTACATATCCTCAGCATATAATTAGTCCTGAAGGAACTTGGAGTGGACTCAAAGATTCTCTTTGATTGCTGTATCAAAATGTAGAGGAAGAACAGTCAGATGTTTTATTTTAGAAAGGGCTAGGAAATGTCCCTCTGAAAATTACTCAAACTAGTACAGAAGGAACAGAGCGATGAGAAGGCAGAAATGTTGCCAGCCATAGAATTCAAGGAGTAACTCATATTCACTGACATATAAATAATCCCCATAGCAAGACCTTAGCCACAGAAGTCACTAAATATGTTGTAGATGGCAAAGTGAATGACAATACTGACAATGCAATCAGTAGCTGCTTCATGTGCCAAAGCAATTTTCAAAAGGAATCTAGCACAACACTGGGAATATTTTATTTGGCAGAAAATTATTAGATCAATCCTAGAAAAAAAATTAAATGCTACACCAGATGTGTTATATATGTGGGTGATGTTTTTCTTACAACTTGTAATCAGGAGTACTGTAAGCTCAGTTGCACGTGATGCAAAGATAGCATTTTCTTTTGATTCCTTCAAAGGGACTAGAATCATGGCTCTGGCATTATGTGTATGGCCTGTCTTATGTGCTGTGGGCAATTGCAAAAGGCATTAGGAGCAGAACGAAGAAGCACTGTTTCAAATAAAGGAAAGATGAAGAAAATACTTGGTCAGCATTCTGCCTACAGGATCAGATCCCATATTTTGTGTTAAATTACCAACTACATTATTGACATAGGGTGGTTCAATAGCAAAGGCCTTCAGTAGCAAAGAGTTGCATCCTTCAATAAAAATTGAATTAGAATTGACCTTTTTCAACATTTCTATTAATGAATTGGATGAGGAGGTACAGGGAATGCTTATCAAGTTTGCATACAAAATTGGAAGGCATAATTAATATCCTGGAAGACAGAAACAAAGAAGAATGAAATTTAACAGGGATATATGCAAAGTTCTGCACCTAGGAAAAAGAAACCAAATTCACAGTTATAAGATGAGGAATACTTGGCTCAGCAATACTATATGCGAGAAGGAACTTAGAATTGTGGTTGATCACAAGCTGAATATGAGCCAACAGTGTGATGTGGCTGCAAAAAAAGGCAAATGCTATTTTAGGCTGCTGAAACAGAAGTATGGTTTCCAAAATGTGTGAATCCCCTCTCTGGAGATGTAGGTGTTACCACCACTCACCATATGCTCAGAGGTACATGTTACTAAATTCTTCCAAGCTATCCAGGAAGTGGATTGGACTGTGAAAGACCAACCCAAATTGTGTTTGCATTTTTACAAATTTGTAGGGCAGTACAACATCTTAGACAGGAGGTCTGATCTCCTGCTCCCCGGATGCATTCACTATAGCTGACCAATTTCCCTGCTTTTAAAACTTTGAAATAAATATCTGTTGGCTATAGGTATGTTCTTAAATCGCAAGGGTTCCCCCCCCTTTTTAGTGAATTTCTCTGCTTTTTAATTCAGGAAGTGAGAAACTGGATCCTGTGCAAGTTTCCTGAGAATGGATTGGAGGAGGAGGGAGGGGGAGGAGAGGAGGAGAGCAGGTTTAATCATTTGCATGCTTTTTGAGTTCGATGGAATTTACTCCTGTACCATCATGCTTAGGATAAGTGAAACTGACCTGGAGGATGGGCAGGGAGGGGGAGGAGGGGAAAGGGGAAGAGAAGAGGAGGAAGGGTAGGGGTAGGGGAGAGGGAGGAGAAGGGGGAGGGAGGTGAGGGCACTGGGCAGAGGGGAAGCCCCTTTTCTTTCCAAAAGGAAAACATTGTGGAAAGTATCATTGTTTTTCAGGGTTTTCCCCACCTTTCTATTCTACAGCAGGCACATGCAGTCTCCCACCCATAATATTATTAAACCAACATAAAATCACGACCGCTATTTATGTTGGTTGAATAATACCATTCCATATGGTAGATGCTTGTTACTATTGGAAAGGGAGGCAATTGAGCCCACACAGTCCAGCATGCATGCAGGCGCCAAGAACAAATGGCTAGAACCTGTTCTGCTATATTATAACTGCCTTTATTCCAGCAACTGTGTCGTGATGGTCCTGCAAAATCTTATTTGTATCGAGCCTCCCTCCTGAACCATTCCAAAAGAAAGAAAAGGGAATGATAAAAAGAAGTAAACCCTCTGTTTTAAATTCATATGATTAAAATTCTCTCATGTACAATGTAAGTGCCAGTTGCATGTGGAGAGTCAGCTGCATATAGAAAACACATGCACATATGCAGCGACCACACACACGCACGTGCACACACACACTGGGTAGCACCTGCCGTTGCACTTTGGATGCTTCCTTCTCTGCCACAGGCAAGTTCCCCATGCCTTTAATAAGCATGAGAAATCTCTCCTATTACATAACAGAAAACTGCACCTTATGTCTGTTGTACTTTTGGAGCCTTAGCAATATCAAAGCTTTCACAGTTCTATGCTTATGCTTCTGTACTATGGATGAACACAGGCTCCATATGTTCTTTCTGCTCCTATGATAAAGAAAGGAGAATGGTCTATTCAAGCCATAATTTTAACCGCCTTAGGGCAGAAAGGGGACGGGAAAGGTTTTAAATGCTGTGATACAAGGACATACACTGAATATTCAAAGCTGCCTTATGAATGTACAAAAAGTGCCCATTATCCACATATCCATCGCACAAAGTACCGCACCGCCAATCAACTGGGTTCCTGGCAACTGAGCTGATAAACAGCCTGGAAATCTTCTATGAAAGTTTAACTTTCAAAAGCTTCTCAGCAGGATAAGGGTTGTTGTGCGCCCCCCAATCTCTGGGCGGTGAGAGATCTCCAGAGGTCTCTGCGCTTACCCAGGGTTTGGTTTCCTTGGAAAGAAGGTCAGCAGAGACTGTGGTGTCTTTATGAAATATGGTTTGTTTATTTGCATACATTTCAACCTGAGCTTAGGATGGAGGGGTTCAAAGCATCAGCAGTCCAATAGATCTTGCATTTTCCAGCAGGCGTACAGGAGGCACCCTAAATATGTAGTGCAGGGAGCCAGCCTCTCTGCCTGCCTCCCATTTCCAGCCTTTCCTCAGACTCAACTCAAAGCTCAAGCTTCTCCTTGGCCTCAGGAAGGGGCAGTGCTCTCCTGAAGAGCTTCAGTAACAATAGGATCTCCCTGGCCCAGTTAATGGGCACTTGATAGGTCCATTAATTCATCTGGCCCCTCTATCAGACTAACAAAGGGAACTCATCTGACCAGCAGAGCAGGTTTCTTACCCCCAGGTGCAGGGTTCCAAATCAGAGGCTGGAAAGGGACTCACAGAAATCATCCATCTCAACTCCAAAGCCATAACAGGGTATATCTGTATGAGGTTTTTCTTGGGGCTCAGCAGAGATGAGGGAGAAATTAGATTCAGTTCACATTTAAAGGTGAGCCTACCTAATTTACACTTTCTGAAACAATATGGGAACCTAAACCAAAATAATTGTAACTTCTCCAAATTTTTCAGTTCACTTCTCTAACCTAGTAATGTATACAGAAATGCGGTAAAGGGTGCATAGAATTGTACACATTAGTGAAATTAATACACAAAATGCATTGTATTAGGGGAATTGTAACTTGTCCCTCAGGTTCTCTTCTGTGCCTGAGGACTGGAAAGTGGAAATGTAATGCCAATCTTCAAAAAGGGATCCAGGGGGGATCCCAGAAATTATAGGCCAGTTAGCTTAACTTCTGTCCCTGGAAAACTGGTAGAAAATATTATTAAAGCTAGATTAACTCAGTACATAGAAGAACAAGCCTTGCTGAAGCAGAGCCAGCATGGCTTCTGCAAGGGAAAGTCCTGTCTCAGTAACCTATCAGAATTCTTTGAGAGTGTCAACAAGCATATAGATAGAGGTGATCTAGTGGACATAGTATACTTAGACTTTCAAAAAGCTTTTGACAAGGTACCGCACCAAAGACTTCTGAGGAAGCTTAGCAGTCATGGAAGTCCTCTTGCGGATAAGGAATTGGTTAAGAAGCAGAAAGCAGAGAGTAGGAATAAATGGACACTTCTCCCAATGGAGGGCTGTAGAAAGTGGAGTCCCTCAAGGATCGGTATTAGGACCTGTACTTTTCAACTTGTTCATTAATGACCTAGAATTAGGAGTGAGCAGTCAAGTGGCCAAGTTTGCTGACAATACTAAATTGTTCAGGGTTGTTAAAACAAAAAGGGATTGCGAAGAGCTCCAAAAAGACCTCTCCAAACTGAGTGAATGGGCGGAAACATGGCAAATGCAATTCAATATAAACAAGTGTAAAATTATGCATATTGGAGCAAAAAAATCTTAATTTCACATATACGCTCATGGGATCTGAACTGGCGGTGACCGACCAGGAGTGAGACCTCGGGGTTGTAGTGGAGAGCATGAGGAAAATGTCGACCCAGTGTGCGGCTATCAATGGCTATTAGCCATGATGGCTGTGCTCTGCCACCCTAGTCAGAGGCAGCACGCTTCTGAAAACCAGTTGCCGGAAGCCTCAGGAGGGGAGAGTGTTCTTGCACTCAGGTCCTGCTTGCGGGCTTCCCCCAGGCACCTGGTTGGCCACTGTGAGAACAGGATGCTGGACTAGATGGGCCACTGGCCTGATCCAGCAGGCTCTTCTTATGTTCTTATGTTCTTAACTGTTTTGCCAAAATGTGTACATTAGGAGAAATTTATACTAAAATGCTGATGCAGTTTCTTGAAAACTTTTTTTTAATTAAAAACCAAACAAACTGAATTTAAGACTGGAAAAATGAGAAACGGAGAAAAACCTAAATTTTCAGGGTTCAAGATATGCTCAGTGTCAGACCTGGTCTTGTGGAAGTTATCGTTCAAAACATCTGGAGTACACCAGGAAGGGGTGGACTGGCTTGAAGTAACAAATGCAACAAATGCTCAAGAAGGAGACAGGCAGGGATTGGGAGAGGTGATCTGTGGTAGAGAGTAGAAGAAAGTTACATCCCTTTATGCTCAGACCAAAGAACTAGGCTTGACCTGGAAGCACCTTTATTGCTTCTTACATGACTTGTTCTGGCCTGATGCTTAGCCGCCTTTTTCAGGCCTAGAAGGTCTTCTGTAACTTCCTCCTTTAAGCAGTGGTGGTGTATGAACTGAATGCCCACCAAGTTCCAAGGCCTCATGAATCCTCAAGCACTGTAAAGTTAAAGTCTACCTTAACAAAAAAACCCACAATGCTCAAAGAGGAGTTAGGTGCACATATGAAACACAAAATTATTTATTTATGTATTTATTATTTGATTTATATCCCGCCCTTCCTCCCGGCAGGAGCCCAAGGTGGCAAAATAAAATCTAAACACTTAATACACATATATTATTAAGCCAACATAAAATCACTACTGGAATTCTACATGTGGTATTGAATCAATGCCCATATAAAGTAAAATACAAAAAACAGTATACAGCCGTAAAAATCTGCAGATGTAATAGATTAATGCTTTTGCAAGATGAGATACAAAAACAGAGTGCAGGCAAATGTGTTTCGACAGAGTCTTCTTCAGTGGCCTTGTGACTTATTAGGCATATATCTTATATTGTATATTACTTTCATTGATAAGGGCTGATTGATTGGCAGTTCAAAAAGTCAAATTCTCATTTTCTCCTGTTGGCGTATTTCTAAAAATAGTAACAACATTTCTCCAACATTATGAATCCATCCCGGGCATATTGCTGTGGACCTGGCCTCGTGGAAGTTATAGTTCAAAACATCTGGAGGACACCAGGAAGGGGAGGACTGGCTTGAAGGAATGCAACAAATGCTCAGGAAGGAGACAGGAAAGGATTGGGAGAGGTAATCTGTGGTAGAGAGTAGAAGAAAGTTATATCCCTTTATGCTCAGACCAAAGAACCAGGCTTGACCTAGAAGTACTTTTATTGCTTCTTACATGACCTGTTCTGGCCTGATGCTCAGCTGCCTTTTCAAGTCTAGATGATGTTCTGTAACTTCCTCCTTTAATCAGTGGTGGTACAGAAGTTGAATGCCCACCAAGTTCCAAGGCCACCTATGAATCCTGGCATGGGCACTGCAGTCCTAACCCAAGATGTGCTGTGTTGGAGGAGGTTAGGATCTGGTGGAGTTTCTCTGTTCTTGCCTCTGCTCAGCTCCATCAGACTCTGCTGGCACTGGGTTTCCACCACCATGGACAGCCCTGCTACACCACCAAAAATACAGAGGTGGAAGCTACCACTGGCAGTAACCAGTATAAACCCCCCATAATGGGGCTTTTTGAGAAAAGGGAGGGGGTGCAGCTGGGTAAGCCAAGGATCCACTGAATCCTAAACTGGTCCAACTACCAACCCAATCCAGGCCGCTGTGCTGCACAAGTCTTGAGCTAGCATAGTTTTACTGCCTGACCACCTTCCACCCTTGCCGCCATAAGCACCAGGGCTATGGATGCGGTGGAGGTTCCATTCAGCTCCCAGTTGAGAGTTGCAGCCTTAGCGTAGTCTCCAGAGCCATGTTATCCCAGCTGTATGGCAGCCACAGCTATGCTGTTCCATACTGCCAGGATTACAGAAGAAACCCCAGACCATTTAGCCTCTGCTCTGACACTTCCCAGTGTGGCCTGGGGCTTCTCCTATAATCTTTGTGGCATGAGGAGAAGAGAAACTGCTGCCTGTCTAGTGCCAATAAGTTAAGTCTAAGTGTGTGCCAGAGCCACATTAAGACAAGCTGAGGCCCTAAGGTATGTTGTACTTAAGAAAGCCTATAGCATTACCACAAAATGTGTATTATTCTAACAGAATGGGCAATGAAAATAGAAATAATAAACTTTTTTCTTTCGTATACCACCATGTAGACGAGGATACAACTAAAAATGAATAATCTAACTAAAACATATATTTTGCAAAAAACCCTCTTTGCATATGAAATACCTTTAAATGAAAATACCTTATGATGTCTTACTTAGCATATATGAAAACTATACTATAGTTATTTCTCCATAGATTTATAAACACAGTATGACAAATAATTGTGTATCCATTAAGTACATTTTTGTCATATCAGAATAATAATGTCTGTTTCAGGGTCTGTTTTTCCTGTTTCCTTTTTTTTTTTAAAACCAATTGTGTGAAACTTAAATTTGAGGGGGGTGTTGTATTTAGAGGCTCCTCATAATATGAGGCCCTAAACTGTAGCTTACTTAGCCTGTGCATAAGTCTGGCACTGGTCAGTGCATATAGAACCTTCAAGCCACAGAGCAAAGGTGCCAATCCATTTGATAATTCCTGTTTTGCATGGCAGACCAAGGGAATCACAAGGCCATCATGGGAGAGAAAGTATTTATTTGTTTATTTATTTATTGTATTTGTATACCGCCCCATAGCCAAAGCTCTCTGGGAGGTTTACAGTAAAATGAAGGAGTGCTGCCCTAAACTCCATGTAACACATTTCCTGATTTTCCATGGATAACTTTTTATGCACATGCCAAACTCCCAGTACTGCCCTAAGTGTCAGAAATAACAACACAAAGTGAGTTAAACCTGGAACATCTCCAAGGAAATTGCCAAGACAAGACAATTATATCTACATTTTTCTTATATAACATGTATGCGGACCAGGGCTTCATAATGAGATGACCCTGACCTGCCACAGCTTTTTTCTTTTTCTTTTTTTTGCAAATGACTAGTGCTTTAATTATTTGCATCTGTGAACTCAAATGAAAATACTTAAGGATATATCAATATATTCATAAATCATCTGCAGGCAATAAGTGGCCCAACATAGATAATTAGAGAATTTACGGAAGGCTTGCTCCCTCTGTTTATCTGCTTATGACATTTGCGGTGCAGCCCTAACAGCAGGATAATTACTAGATTTATTCATCAAACAAAATCACGCCTTCTGGGAATGCTCAGTGACTTCAGTTTTAGGACTAATAAAGACATTTTTCACCCAAACTCAAGTACTAATTTGCTCAGTAACTAGCTGCAATAAGCTTTTATGGAAGCACTCAGAGAAGAGGCTTGGCACCAGAGGGCAGATAATTAAAGGTGCAGTATCCCCATACAAAAAGCTCTGAACAATTCCCTGACCATATTAAAATTTAATTGTTGGATGTTAATTGAAAAAAAAAATAGAAGGACCAAGTGACAAAACAAAAACTTCACCGCTCTCCCAAATTGGACAGTGGATTCTTATTTTCTCTCTCTCCCATTGACTGTTGTCAGAAATGGAATGAAGCCACAAACAAATGAGCTCCTCAACAGATTTCATTGTGTTAAAACAGTGGAATAAGAGAACGTGTAAAAACAGATTAGTTTGCATTAAGCTGAAAAACGTGCCAACTTCTTTGGAACTCAGGTTGGGCATGGTTCAATAGGAGGTTCTTCTGCACAAACCTAATTGGAAGGAATCAGAGCTGAAGAAGATTGCAGTTTGCCAGTGTGCCCTTGCGCAGATCTCTTGCTGATTTCAGCAGAATGTGCACTGAAGACCTTCTCATTTCATTTGGTCATAAATCTGGAATAATTGATGTTAATCATTTCAGAAAAACTTTTGACAAGGTTCACTTGTTTTCAGTAAGCTGAATGAGATAAGGTTCATGTACTCACTACTATGGCTTGGATCCTGAAACATTAACTTGAGGAAGTACATGGGACAGGATCCCTATACTTCAGAGGGCTCCCATGAACAACAATGCAGGATGGGGCATGGGGGCTGCTTGGGCCAAAGAGAAGCATCAACATTATTCAGCCTCTCCTCAACCCTTTGGAGAGACCCTTTTTGGGTACAGGTGACTGTGGGGGGAGGGAGGAGATGGGAAACTCTCCTTCTGTGAACCTCCTTGAATTCACTTATCTTAGGATCCAAGGCTATGTCTACATTTGCCCAAAAAGTCTCACATGGAATTCATGGATGAACAAATATTTTGAACTAATGGAGTAGAGTGGCTTGGTCATTTTCCTACTCCAAAAGCCTTATCACGATACGACCTTCATTTCCGTTACTCTCTACCTTTCATCTTATAAGCCCTTTCTGGCATAAATATGTCATATTGTAATATTTATTTATTACTTTATTTATTTAAAATATTTATAAACTGCACTTTCATATAAAATATCAAAAGGAAGTCTACAGCTATAGTATTAAAATAAAAACAATTTAAAAAATCAGACACATCAATGGCAAAAAATCTCAGATTTGAAAGGCCACTCTAAATAATACCATTTTTAAAAGACATCTAAAAACAAGCAGGGATTATTTCTGCTGAACCTATATTGGCAAAGAATTCCACAGGGGCATGTGGGATCACCAACAGTGCCCCATCAGTAGATCTCAGCGATCAAGGCAGAGCATAAGGAATCAAGACGTCCTTAAGGTACTTTGGGCTCAAGTTATTTACGGTTTTGTGAATTAACCCAAGAACCTTGGACCTGGCCTGGTAGCAAATTGAGAACCAGTGCAGCTCTCTCAGCAGCAGAGTAACATGTTGCCAGTAGCCTGTTCTTGTGAGCAATCTCACCACTGCACTCTGCACTAGTTGCAACTTCCAGACCAGAAACAAGGGCAGCCACAAAGTGTGTTACAGTAACTGAGTCTTGAGGCTCCCAATGCATAGACCACTGTGGTCAGGCTATCCCGCTCCAGGAATGGTCACAGCTGGCATACCATATATAGAGAAAACAAATGTATAAGAGCAAGTGATGACCACCTACTTGGATGGCTTTAAAAGAAGATTAGACAAATTCTTGGAGGATAAGGCTATCAATGGCTACTAGCCATGATGGCTGTAGTCTGTCACCACTGTCAGATGCAGAATGCTTCTGAAAACCAGTTGCCAGTAGCTGCAGGAGGGGAGAGTGCTCTTGCACTCAGGTCCTGCTTGTGGGCTTCCCATGGGCATCTGGTTGGCCACTGTGAGAATAGGATGCTAGACTAGGTGGGCCACTGGCTTGATCCAGCAGGCTCTTCTTATGGTCTTAACTTTAATATATCTCCTTATTTTTTTCTCTGGAGATGCTACAGCTTGCACACTCTGGTCCTTTGGACAGCTTGGGCATCTCTTCTCTGCCGTTCTCCTCCCTTCCAACATGAGGCTTGTGCCATGTCAGAATCCTGCAGACTCCTAAGACTCATTCTGTGCTGCAGAGAAATGATGAACTACACAAAACACAGACTTTTAAACTCATATTTAATTGTTTAATGTCATGGCTCTTGGTAGAGCATTGTTGCTTGAAAAATAAATTGGGTAATTCAATTAAATGGCTACAGAAGATACATCATATCAGATGTAGAAAGGCACTAACCCCAGCTTGAACTTGACATCCCACATCGCTTCACTTATTTGACAAATGGATTCTTGAAAATAATTGAAACACATGGCTGCCAGCATAGGTCAATAATACTTTTTTGCCATTCAGCCTCTTAACAGCTTCCATTTTTTTCTTGCACTGTGCCATTCAGGGCAAAGATTGCATTTGCCTGGTAAATCATGCAAGCATTATTACTAAAATGGGACTAAATGCAATGAAAATGGACTACATAAAAGCAATGGCACTTAAGTAAAAGGAAGACCATCTACTAGGGCAAACACTAAATGTCAGAGTTAAATACTATATGACATTACTTCCATTACAGGATCAGATTAGGCATGTAAGAAAGCAAACTTATTCAACCTCCTATACACATTCAACATATTTCCCATACTTAGCCTAACTAATATTTACCAAAAAAGAGAGGAAAACACACCAAGAGAAGAAATTAATCAATAGGTAATATTTCTACGTACTTTCTATACTATGATGGTTTCATGGTTTCACCTTTATATAATTGAGTTTGGGGGGGGAAAGTCCATACTTTAGAACTGTAACACTGAATTTGGGGGTGGGGATGAAAGACTGACAGACAGACAGACACAGACACACACACTGTAGTTGCTCTCTAATCTGTGCTCATGAATTTCCATTTAATGTAGATGTTTTAGGACGGGAAAGCATCCTTCCCACATATCAAAGTGACATTGTTTTAATCATTTCATGGAATCTCTGCAAAGCACTGACCAATATGATACAGATTTAAGGAAATATTATTTATCCAAATGCTATCTTGCTATCAGCTACGTAAGCAAACAGTGTGTTTATTTCTTTAACTTGCCACCAGTTTTACTTGGGCTGTGCCATAGTTGAAGGTTAGCAAGATTACAAAATAATATTTCAGCAATAACACCACTGAAAAATATTATTATATATATCATTAAAAATAAAAGACAAAGAATTGTGTAGTTGTTGCCATGCTGACATATTTTCCTTAACTTCTTTCACTTTAAGTACAGTATTCTGAGGTCAGTCATGCAGAGACATCAGCCCCCTTTATCTTCCCTGAGACAGTCCCCAAAATGTCTATTTAGGTATTCACTACAGACTTCAAGACCATGACACCTTCACTTTCATATATGCTAGAGATCTTTGAAAGTATCTTCAGTTAATTTCCCCCCACTCCAGCTCCAGATTGTTTGATAAAGTAAATAGCCTGGAGGAGGCAGAAATGCAAATTTTAATTTTATTTTCTAACCTGATGTCAGCTATAACACCAGTTATTCCAATGCAGTGTGTGTGTATGTGTATCATGCTTCTTCCTCACCTGCAGAGAAATCCCCAGAGAACATAACAAGAGGCCACTCTCCTCCTCTTCTCTTTTTCCACTGGGCCATTTTTCAGATGGATCATTGGCCTGATCCAGCAAGTTCATCTTATGTTCCCTTTGGCATACACACACACACCGCCCTCTGTTCAGTCAATGAAAAAAAAGACAACTCTTTCTTGCCAGAGTGGAAGGCAGCAGGCTGGATGTGGATGTAACAGACAGGACTGGCCTGAAACATTTTGCTACCTGGAGCAAAGGAAAAGATGGTACCCTCATTCCCCATCAGAAGCCACCTGAATTGGCAGTTGAATTTTACTTTGACACTGGAAACAGGACAGCATCCTCCATTGCATCTGAGAGCAGCAGGTTAATTTAGGAGGTACAGAGTAGGCCGTGTGGCACACACAGCTTAGTCCTTCAAAACAATCGAACAGCCAGCGGGGCTGCTTCTGTTGGAGAATTTTGTATTCTCCTTTGGGATCTTTTGCTGGGGGTCCTTGAATAAAATTCTGAAGACACAGGCTTGCAGCAAAAATGTAGCCCTTTATTGGATGACAAGTGTACACTTGGTCAGTCTCCCTCTGAGTGAGTGGAGAACTGCCACTTGGCACCGTTTGCCTGGGGTTTTCATACATTTCAGGACAAAGACTTTAGCATCTACCAGTCAGGATTTAACATATCAGAATGACATAGATACGATAGTATTACACAGGCATTTTGCATAGGTACATTATACTTTAACACATCAGAATGACATAGACATGACAGTATTACACAGGCATTTTGCATAGGCATTGCATAGGTACTGTACTTCTCTGCATCGTGTTCTAGTGGATTTGGTGTTCTAATGAATTTGGCAATGTTGAGTACTTCACATGAAAGTACATTTTCACAGTGAGCTAAGCATTTTAGTTAATGCAATCCTTTCTACGTCTTGGAGAGTACAGGGATGTTCAGTGTTTGTTCAGTGTTATCAATTGTTCAGAGTACAAATAGTTCCAAACAAACCAGCATGGTCAGGGGTGATAGCTCCCAAAAGAAAAAAGATCTGGTTTCCTACTAAACTATTAAAATGTTATGAACCTTTATAGCTTTATAAAAGAATACATTTTGCATATTGTTTATGTATATTGAATTCCCCATTATCTATACATGTATGTATATATAAAATTCCCCATCACTACCACTGTTTGCAGCTTTTGCCACATGATAGGACCAGAAATGTGCCCAAGCCTCCCATTCCCCAGAATGCTCTGGTGCTGGGCTTTTATTCATATCAAGGGGAGGAGAAGGAAAACCCTTCCTCCCAGCAGGAGCCCAGGGCGGCATTAATCATTATATAGATGGATTAATCATTATATATATGATTTGAATACATAATTAAGAATATCATAATCCATAATTATAATTTATAAATATATAATTATAATTTATATATATACAAAAATAATTATAAAATATTAAATGTTAGCAGTTGTGAAATTATAACATTGTAACATTTGTAAATAAAAGCATATGAATATTGAACAGTTGCTGAAGTCACAAAATTACTAGATGTTTCTTAGCAATAAGACTAAGTTACCTGTTATCCATACACTGGGTAAATTACATAAAAAGTGGATACGCTCAAATGTGTCTCACTATGGCATATCAACATTAATTTGTTCGTGCTATGGCTTGTTGGAAAGGTAAAAGAACATAAGAACATAAGAAGAGCCTGCTGGATCAGGCCAGTGGCCCATCTAGTCCAGCATCCTGTTCTCACAGAGGCCAACCAGGTGCCTGGGGGAAGCCCGCAAGCAGGACCTGAGTGCAAGAACACACTCCCCTCCTGAGGCTTCCAGCAACTGGTTTTCAGAAGCATGCTGCCTCTGACTAGGGTGGCAGAGCACAGCCATCACGGCTAGTAGCCATTGATAGCCCTGTCCTCCATTAATTTGTCTAATCTTCTTTTAAAGCCATCCAAGCTGGTGGCCATTACTGCATCTTGTGGGAGCAAGTTCCATAGTTTAACTATGCGCTGAGTAAAGAAGTACTTCCTTTTGTCTGTCCTGAATCTTCCAACATTCAGCTTCTTTGAATGTCCACGAGTTCTTGTATTATGAGAGAGGGAGAAGAACTTTTCTCTATCCACTTTCTCAATGCCATGCATAATTTTATACACTTCTATCATGTCTCCTCTGACCTGCCTTTTCTCTAAACTAAAAAGCCCCAAATGCTGCAACCTTTCCTCGTAAGGGAGTCGCTCCATCCCCTTGATCATTCTGGTTGCCCTCCTCTGAACCTTTTCCAACTCTATAATATCCTTTTGGAGATGAGGCGACCAGAACTGTACACAGTATTCCAAATGCGGCCGCACCATAGATTTATACAATGGCATTATGATATCGGCCGTTTTATTTTCAATACCTTTCCTAATCGCTAGCATGGAATTTGCCTTTTTCCAGCTGCCGCACACTGGGTCGACATATTCATCGTGCTGTCCACTACAACCCCGAGTTCTCTCTCCTGGTCGGTCACCACCAGTTGAGACCCCATGAATGTATATGTGAAATTCAGATTTTTTGCTCCAATATGCATAATATTACACTTGTTTATATTGAATTGTATTTGCCATGTTTCCACCCATTCACTCTGTTTGGAGAGGTCTTTTTGAAGCTCTTCGCAATCCCTTTTTGTTTTAACAACCCTGAACAATTTAGAGTCGTCAGAAAAATTGGCCACTTCACTGCTCACTCCTAATTCTAGGTCATTAATGAACAAGTTGAAAAGTACAGGTCCCAATACCGATCCTTGAGGGTACATCCCTTCATTGGGAGAACTGTCCATTTATTCCTACTCTCTGCTTTCTGCTTCTTAACCAATCCCTTATCCACAAGAGGACCTCTCCTCTTATTCCATGACTGCTAAGCTTCCTCAGAAGTCTTTGGTGAGGTACCTTGTCAAACGCTTTTTGAAAGTCTAAGTACACTATGTCCACTGGATCACCTCTATCTATATGCTTGCTGACACTCTCAAAGAATTCTAGTAGGTTACTGAGACAGGACTTTCCCTTGCAGAAGCCATGCTGGCTCTGCTTCAGCATGGCTTGTTCTTCTATGTGCTTAGTTAATCTAGCTTTAATCATACTTTCTACCAGTTTTCCAGGGACAGAAGTTAAGCTAACTGGCCTGTAATTTCCGGGATCCCCTCTGGATCCCTTTTTGAAGATTGGTGTTACATTTGCCACTTTCCAGTCCTCAGGCACAGAGGAGGACCTGAGGGACAAGTTACATATTTTAGTTAGCAGATCAGCAATTTCACATTTGAGTTCTTTGAGAACTCTCGGGTGGATACCATCCGGGCCCGGTGATTTGTCAGTTTTTATATTGTCCATTAAGCCTAGAACTTCCTTTCTCGTTACCACTATTTGTCTCAGTTCCTCAGAATCCCTTCCTGCAAATGTTAGTTCAGGTTCAGGGATCTGCCCTATATCTTCCACTGTGAAGACAGATGCAAAGAATTCATTTAGCTTCTCTGCAATCTCCTTATCATTCTTTAGTCCGCCTTTGACTCCCTTATCATCCAAGGGTCCAATCGCCTCCCTAGATGGTCTCCTGCTTTGAATGTATTTATAGAATTTTTTGTTGTTGGTTTTTATGTTCTTAGCAATGTGCTCCTCAAATTCTTTTTTAGCATCCCTTATTGTCTTCTTGCATTTCTTTTGCCAGAGTTTGTGTTCTTTTTTATTTTCTTCATTCGGACAAGACTTCCATTTTCTGAAGGAAGACTTTTTGCCTCTAAGAGCTTCCTTGACTTTGCTCGTTAACCATGCTGGCATCTTCTTGGCCCTGGTGGTACCTTTTCTGATCTGCGGTATGCACTCCAGTTGAGCTTCTAATATAGTGTTTTTAAACAACTTCCAAGCATTTTCGAGTGATGTGACCCTCTGGACTTTGTTTTCCAGCTTTCTTTTTACCAATCCCCTCATTTTTGTGAAGTTTCCTCTTTTGAAGTCAAAAGTGACCGTGTTGGATTTTGTTGGCAATTGGCCATTTACATGTATGTTTAATTTAATAGCACTATGGTCACTACTCCCAATCGGTTCAACAGCACTTACATCTCGCACCAGGTCCCGGTCCCCACTGAGGATTAAGTCCAGGGTTGCCGTCCCTCTGGTCGGTTCCATGACCAACTGGTCTAGGGAATAGTCATTTAGAATCAGAGCTTGGAAAAGTTACTTTTTTGAACTACAACTCCCATCAGCCCCAGCCAGCATGGCCACTGGATTGGGCTGATGGGAGTTGTAGTTCAAAAAAGTAACTTTTCCAAGCTCTGTTCAGAATATCTAGAAATTTTGCTCCTTTGTCATGACTGGAACACATATGCAGCCAGTCTATGTCTGGGTAGTTGAAGTCACCCATTACTACCACATTTCCTAGTTTGGATGCTTCCTCAATTTCATATCTCATCTCAAGGTCTCCCTGAGCATTTTGATCAGGGGGATGATAGATCATTCCCAGAATTAAATCCCTCCTGGGGCATGGTATCACTACCCACAATGATTCTGTGGAGGAGTCCGCCTCTTTGGGGGTTTCCAGCTTGCTGGATTCAATGCCTTCTTTCACGTATAGAGCGACTCCGCCACCAATACGTCCTTCCCTGTCCTTCCGATATAGTTTATATCCAGGGATAACCGTATCCCACTGGTTTCCTCCATTCCACCAGGTCTCCGTTATGCTCACTATATCAATGCTCTCCTCTAAGACCAAGCACTCCAGTTCTCCCACCTTGGTTCGGAGGCTCCTAGCATTGGCGTACAGGCACTTGTAAGCAGTGTCTCTCTTCAAGTGTCTTTGGCACTTGTGGTTTGGCCTGTGGTAATTTTGCCCTTCTGAATTTATATCCTGTGCCCCTGCTCTCACAATGCTTACTTCTAGGCCTACCCCCTTTAAAATTTCATCATTTCTTTGGTCTTTATCCCAGGGGGGAGGTTTATTCTGAACCGGACCTTCCTCACCTCCTGTCGGGTTTTCCCCCTCTGTCAGTTTAAAAGCTGCTCTGCCACCTTTTTAATTTTAAGTGCCAGCAGTCTGGTTCCATTCTGGTTCAAGTGGAGCCCGTCCCTTTTGTACAGGCCCGGCTTGTCCCAAAATGTTCCCCAGTGCCTAACAAATCCAAACCCTTCCACCCGACACCATCGTCTCATCCACGCATTGAGACTGCGAAGCTGGGCCTGTCTGGCTGGTCCTGCATGTGGAACCGGTAGCATTTCAGAGAAAGCCACCTTGGAGGTCCTGGCTTTCAGCATCCTACCTAGCAACCTAAATTTTGCTTCCAGGACCTCACGGCTGCATTTCCCCATGTCGCTGGTGCCAACGTGCACCACAACCACTGATTCCTCCCCAGCACTGTCTACCAAACTATCTAAACGATGGGTGATATCCGCAACCTTCACACCAGGCAGGCAAATCACCTTGCGGTCTACACGCCCATCACACACCCCACTGTCTATGTTCCTAATGATCGAATCACCCACTACAAGGATCCCTCCACCCCCTGGAGATATATCCTCGGCAAGAGAGGATCGCTGCTCATCCCCCAAGGAATGGGTCCCTTCTAAGGGATTGTTTCCCTCTTCCTCAGCTGGATGCTCTCCTTCCCTGAGACTGTCATTCTCCATGATAGCAGAAGAGCTATCATCCTTGGAGTGGGACACAGCTATAACGTCACTGAAGGCCTCCTCCACACACCTCTCTGCCTCTCTCAGCTTTTCCAGGTCCGCCACCTTGGCCTCAAGGAAATGAAGTCATTCCTGGAGAGCCAGGAGCTCATTGCACCGAGAGCACACCCACGACTTCTGTCCAACAGGCAGATAGTCATACATGCTGAAGGCATGCTGCAGGCATGCTGCAGAGTATCCTACAATTGTCTAATATACTTTAGGTGCATACCTGGATCAGATAAAGTGTCCATATGCAGTAAGCTGGGTAAAAATGAGGAAAAAAAGTAACTTTTTTTCTTGATATATGGTTTGTACCACAAAAACAGTAACAGATAAAGATATTATTACAATTAGTTATTTGTAAGATAATCAATTAGCTTTTGAATGCAGTTTTAAATTTTTAATTCATACTTTATAGCTGAAATTAGAAAAGTTAGAAAAAGATGACATCCAAAAAAGCGTAAGCAACCAGTCAGAATGGGCTATCATATGAAAATACCATCCAGAGACATACATGTTTCAAAAAAATCATAATGAAGTTTTGCCACCTTACATGATACTGAGTTTTGGTCTGGCCCATGGACTAATTAGCCAGAGCTGATCTGTAACGGCAGTCATTTTATGCTCATACCAGAAAAGTCTTCCAACTTAACAAACAGTAATAAAAAATAGCAGTTAATTGGATATACCTGAGATCAAAACAAATGTAAATTTCCACACAAGACGTTATAAATGAAAGATAACACAACTGCACTCGTATCATGAAACCATATGAGATTGTTTCATGGAAAGTCATGCAGTCCTAGTTGAATTAGTGTGGTCTTATCCAAATTGCCATTTTTGCAAGCTTATATTAATGTATATATTTGGAAATTAATATTAATATATTTACATAATGTGCCTGGGAGGTTTTCCTTGCCGTATAAAACTCTATCAATTCCCACACACACACACACACCAGCAAATATCATGTGTGCTGTTTTCCACATGGTCAAATGTAATTGTGTGGAGCAGCCTTCCCAAACCTGATGCTCTCCAGATGCTTTGGACTACAACTCCCATCAGCCCCAGCCAGCACAGCCATTACTAGACAGTGCCGTGCTGGTACAGAGAGGCATCACTCATTTCATTAGGCCGAGCCACATGAAAAGCAGCTTCAAGCAAACTTTGCTATGCAGAACCAATTTTCAGCAGTGTCTGCGGGCCATAACATAGAAACGTCCCTAGGTTTTTAGTTGCTAATTCATTCTGTGCACGTAATGGTTGTTTTGATAAGTGTAACTGGAAAACTGCTGAAAAACATAGCATGTAAGCCTACACAAAATTCCCAGTATGCTCTCTTCTATTAACTTACCTCTTTGTTTCACCTTTGAGAAATAATGTGATTTTATAAGGGTCTCATACCTAAACACACTTTCCAGGTTAATGGCAGGAATATAAGAGTGCACTGAAGACAGAGCTTCCAAGAACTATGAAAAGACAGACTCAATGGAGTAAAATACTGGGGTGAATAGGATGCAGTATCTTATATTGGAATAACATTACTTGAAGCAACCCAATGACCCTTCAGCATTGTGCACAATTGGTAAAGGCAGCTGGAATGGAAAAGAGAAGAATGATGAATCGCTGATCATAAAGCTATTCCTGCAAAGCAAGAGAAGAGATCTTGCACAGAATACAGGAAGAGGTCTGGAGGGAAGGGATAGGAAAGTCAAAAAGGGAGATCCACAGTAATTTTCACCTGATCCTCCAATGGGCTTCTGATAGCAAGCAATTATTTACAAAGGAACTGAACTGGTAACACGGGGAGAATTGTAATTTATTGAGAAGTTTGCCTGTCTTTCCATTCTCACCTGTCTTTTAAAGTGTTAAAATTATACAATATAAGCAGTTTGGATCATATTTAGATTTGGAGGCCTATAGCAAACTTCACAAAGTTGCCTTATGTCTGAATATTCCTCATACAGCAGAAGGACATGATATGTTCTCCATGGGTGATATCCAGCTAAGTCGTACTCTGAGCAGACCCACTGAAAGCAATAGACTGAAGTTACTTAAGTCCATTGATGTCAGTGAATCTGCTCTGATTGTCACTAACGTTGGATATCACTCCATATAACTGGAAAATCTTTATAGACACATTTCATTGAGGTTGGTATATAAGTAACTTTTCTGACTGAATAAGTGTTTCAGAGGATTGGTGTTGCCTTCCCTTTAGGTCTATGTAAGCATGGTATTTCAGAAAGTTAAAGGCTTGTCCGCCCCGCCCCCTACTACAATATGCAAAACCAGGCCTCATAACCCTACAGGGCTTGCTGCTGTGTTTGCAAAACATGAAATAAGCATGGGTAACTCCAAGCTTTCTAAGCTCTAATAACAGCCTCTCTCTCTCTCTCTCTCTCTCTCTCTCTCTCTGTGTGTGTGTGTGTGTGTGTAAAAAGGTAAAGGTAAAGGTAAAGGTGTCCCCGCACTTGTAGAGCAAGTCATTTCCGACTCTTAGGGTGACTCTTGCGACATTTACTAGGCAAACCATATATATGGGGTGGGATTGCCAGTTCCAGCCCTAGCCTTTCTTTACCCCCCCAGCATATGCCGGGTGTGTGCTCTATTCCAGCACTAGTTTAATTACAAGCAAGCTGAGAGTATTACTTGCTATCAACACTTCAATGTAAATTAATATTTGATTTTTAAAAATTGCAATATTTGACCAGAAAGATGTGAAACTACATTTTCAAAATAAGGTAAATTCAGAAAATCAACAAACTAGAAGAGATTAAAATCTAGGAAAAGCTACCAAGGATGGGCACATCATACTCTAAGCTTCTACCTAAATTCCTCACCCCACCACCCCAGAAGGAACTTCCAAACTGGCTTTGAATTTTTGGAAGCAATTTTAAATTGACCAAATATTTACATTCTGCAATTTGCTAATCAGGAGTCTATTTTGATTGCAATTTTATACGTACTTACAGTATAAGCCTGATAGAAAGTAATGTGACTTATTTCCGAATAAGAAATATATGCTATTGGATTGCACTAGAAATTTCTTAAATGGTTGGCTTCTCCTAGTTGCAGCTGGACTACGTGACAGTTTTCATTGTATAATAAGATACCCATCAGTGTAGGAACGATGGGTATATTTCTATTGGCAAAAGTTTCATTTGATTATATTTAGAAAATGGTAATGTGAATAAATATGCTGCCTCCAAATTGCAAGTGGAATTGAAAAATGAAAATTGAAAACGGAATTGAAAAATGTTTCCCCGCTAATTTATTTTTCAGTAAAACATAATTGTAACACTTCCGGTGTGAAACAAACATATCAGGAAGAATGAATGTGTAGACCTGGCCTAATCTCTATGGATTCATCTGAACTTCTGTACAGAGCTTACTCATGTACCTTACAGAAATGCATGATACAGATCCCATGCACAGCTTGTATGCACACAAGCTCTGTACAAGTCCAATGAACATGCAGCAGGTCATGGCTAGTGGGCATAATCTTGACTCAGTACCATTCACATGCCTATGCTCATTCTCCCTGATATGGATGCACAGGTCTATTGCCTCCTTATTTATGATACTTTAATAGTTATATTTTGTTGAGTTCCTGTTTCCAGCCACAGAGTAACATGCTTGTAAGCCACTCCTTTAAGATGATTGGTTTAAATGTCGGTTAATAGGACCGGCTGTTGCAACAATTATTCTTCCCTGGTGATAGGCTGTATGTATTGATCCAACTGCTGGGAGCAGTGAGACAACCCTGTGCTGAGGCTAAGTCTTAATAAGGGTCTTTTATGGAAATGCAAGCAGAACAGAACTCATTTGGCCCACTTAAAGCCAACTGACAAATTCATTAGGAAATCTTAGATATACTTGCCCCATCTGCACTCACAAGAATGCAGTGTGCATTTTCACATGGGTGTGTGTGTGTGTTAAGAAAAGAAAGACTTGGCTAAAAATGTTCCTACTCATTAACAGAGATGTTGTTGGAACAGTTAATATTCATAATCATAACAGTCTGTCCGGCCAAGAGTTGGCCAAAGCATGAGGAGATAAAAGATTTTTATAAGAGGTTATAGTTGAATCTAGATTCAAAATAATGCAAAAGGCAATGTCTGCAACTATATCTGGATAACACGGGGGGATTTAAAGCAGAAAAATGAAACCTTTGAGAGGTTAACGAAAAGAACTTTGTTAGAACAAAATGACTTGTAAGAATGAGGAATTTCACCCACCCTGATAATTTGTCACAGATGAACATTGCAACCGAGTGTCCAAATGGACAACTTTCTGTTTTCATAACTCTGAAGAAAAGTAACGAGAAGGTCAGGGTTTTAAAACACCAAAGGTTTTGGTGATAAAAAACCCAAATTTTAAGATTTCGTTCTTGCCCATTGAGAAGAACTGGTGGAGATAAGAAAGGTCATAGTAAAAGAAAAACTGATCATGAAGAGATAGAATTTCAGATACTGTGATAAGGAGCAAAGGAATGGCAAGTAACGACAAAGCAATTAAAAAAAAACATTTCATGAAATTCAAGTTTAGTTGCCTGGAAAAGAGTTCAACAGGGCCAAGATCTTTTAAAAGGAGTCATGCTGGAAGCCCATCTGAAAATGATATATAAGAAAACAGTTGGAAAGAAATGCAGAAACCTGACATGGCTACACAGGGATCTTTTTAATGATCTGAAAACCAAAAAGGGAAGCTTAGAAGAGCTAGAAGGAAGGGTTACCAACAACATTTCACACAACACTGGATTTTCCAAAGTGTGAGATAGGCCTTCCAAACGCAGTTCCAGGAGCTTTTCTGACCTCTCCCTGCCAAGCAAATATATAGTCTTGTTAGAACTTGATGACCCAGTACCATCCCATTTCTATGCATCTCTTTTCTATCTGTGTGATGGGAGGATTTGTGGCGGTAAGTCATCCTCTCTATGTCCACTTTATTGTATGGATGGATAGTGTTAAAGTTGGAGAGTAGATTTCAATGGGTGTTAATTATGGATCAACCCCAAAACTTTGGAAAAGGGGTGATATACAGTAATTATCTTTATACTCCCATCTTTCTTGAAGCTTGGAGACACTACCCTTTTTCCTGTACATTCTGGACCTTTTCAGTGAAATCTTATATGGGTCTACTCAAAAGTAAGTTTCACTGGGGCTTTCTTTCAGGTAAGTTGGTATAGGATTACAGCCTTAGAAAAGAACAACTACTCATGTATGGCTCTATAGATGAAAGAAAAATAAAAAGAGAACTTGCTTACTGTAATAATTCATTTGCTTGACAATTTCATTGTTCAGATTTTACAGTATTTATCAGGGCCTTTGTAGTTTTCAGAGTTATTTACTGTCATGCTATTATTAATATTATTATTAGGAATGAATATCCGCCCTTTGACGTAAGCCTCCAGACAAGTAAAACATTATAGTACAGTAGGGCCCCACTTTACGGCGCTCCACTTTACGGCGCTCCGTTCATGTGGCGGTTTTCAATTAGGGAAAGGCCCCGCTCTTACAGCGTTTGTTCCGCTAATATGGTGGGTTTTTTCCATTGCGTGCCATTTTGACGTCATTTTGATGTCATTTTCGCGCAACGCAGCCCATTATAGTCTATGGGGCCCCGCTTTATGGCAATTTCCGCTTTATGGCGGGGGCCTGGTGTGATGTTCCTATATTAATGTATATATGGTAAGTGTTGGTTGTTTAGAAGATACATGGTAAGTGGAGTGAAAGAGGAGGGGGAGTGAATGGGCAGTAGAATGCTAGATGATTGGCTGAGTGTTTAAAATGGCTGAACGTATAAAAGGAAGAGTGAGAGTGGAATCTGGGGGGAGAAGAGAAAGAGTGGGTTGTTTGGTGGGTTTGAGAGAGTGGTTTGCCAGGAGAGAGTGGAGAAGGAGGGGGGTGGAGTTCGGATTAGTATTGAGTAAAACCATATGCTTATGTGCCTTAAGAAGAAATCTTGTTAATCTTGTTAGCTTTGTTATCTTTAATAAATACTTAATTTGGTTTACCAAAGGCCTGATCCTTGGCTGGGGTTTCACAGACCAGAAGGGAGGGTAAGGTAATGACCAAGGCTGAAGGGAAACTGTAACAAATGGTGGCAGCGGTGAAGAGAATAACAATACCAGTATTCAGAGTCTCTGGGAATACTAGTATTAGGACGTGACTGGTGGTTTCCTAGCAGGGGGATCTGTTGAGATCTGTGCTAGAGCGGGGAGAGAAACCATATAAAAGGACAGTCCGGACTGGTGGAGTCCCTGGTGGTGCCTAGAGACAGGCAGTAATCACGAGCAGGTAGGAACCTGACAGGGAGAGCCAGGGAAGGGCATCACAGGTGGTGGTAGCGGTGGGATATGAACCAAAGAGAGTCCCAAAGACACGTGGTGACAAAGGAGACTACATCACAGGTGGTGGCAGTAGCGGTGGGATACGAACAACAGAGAATCCAGATACGAATACTAGAGAATCCCTAACAGTGGTGTGGCAAACAGAAATAACAAAACAAGATTACTTGTGAGAGTGACTGGCAAAGAGTGTGTGGCAAAGAGTGAGTGAACTCAAACACCATGGCTGAATATATAAAAATGAAAAGAGAGGAGCTGGTGGAGAAGTGCATAACATTCAATTTACCTCACGAGGGTAAAGGGGTAGATGAATTGAGGGTAGCACTTATAGGATTTGCAACTGCCCAGCAAAAACAACCTGTCAGGGAAGAGACCCCAGAAGGATATTTAAGCAACCCCGCTTATATAGAGTACTTGAGAGAGAAGTTAAGATGGGAGGCTGAGGAAAAAGACAAGCAGAGGGAGTTGGAAGCTGAGAGATTGAGGATGGAAGCTGATGGGAAAGATAAACAGCGAGAGTTGGAAACTGAGAGATTGCGGATGGAAACTGAGAGAATGAGAGTGGATGCGGAATTACAGGCAGAAAAGTTAAAATTTGAAAGAGAGAAGTTTCATTCTGATGAGACAAGGAAAGACAGAGATGGAACAAAAATAAAAATTACTCCAAAGGACTTTGCTGTCTATGAGCCTGAACAAGATCCTCAAATTTACCTCAGCACCTTTGAAAAAGCAACTCAGTTGTGGGGGCTACCTGAAGATAAATACATGCAGTATTTATCAAACCTGATTAAAGGGGAATTGGCTGAGGTATACCAATATTTCCCCTCAGACAGGCCTGTCACCTATGCTGAATTCAAAGAAGCAGTGTTTAAAAGATTCAGACTGGGGCCTGATTATTTTAGAAAGCTTTTCAGAAACTGCCAGATACAGACAGGGAGGTCTTTCGTGGAGCTGGGGGCAAAACTGATGGACGTATTTGGGAAATGGCTGACAAGTGCAAAAGCTCAGTCTGTGGAGGAGGTGAAAAACCTCATGATATTGGATCAATTATACCATCAGTTACCACCAGAAATAAGGCTCCTGGTCAAAGACCGTTCCCCTACATCGGTGGAGGATGCCGCAGAGATGGCAGATCACTTCGCCTCCAACAGAACTGGCTGGGTGGGGAAAACATCAAGAGATTTTAAACCCAGACCATATAACGCTGGCAGAAGGGATGTGGTACCACAGAGAGTGAGTCCTCCAGTAAAATCTGAAGGGCACAGGACACCACAGAGTGGATCTGTGTACCCTAAAAGTGAGGAGAAATTATGCTACAAATGTGGTAGACCGGGGCACCTACATTTTCAATGTGAGGTTGCCAACCCCATTAGTAATCCTGCTCAGACAAGGGCAGTGAAAACAGAGCCCAAGGCTTTAGAAACAGCAAAAAAGGTTCAGTTCTGCCAGATAAACTGGACAGAAGTAACAGACCTTGATTCAAGTCTGAGAGAGGAAGTGAGTGTACAAGGGGCAAATTATTGGGCATTGCTTGATACTGGTGCCGCTCAGACATTACTGAGGCCAGATTTAATAAAATCTGAGGTAATATTACCTCAGGAAACTGTGACTATCCAAGGAGTGAGGGGTCAACCAGAAAGTTTGCCTGTGGCCCTGGTGGAAATGACTTGGAGAGGCCGAGAGGGCCGATATAAAGTAGGCATTAATGCCCAGCAACAAGAACCAGTAATACTGGGAAGAGATGTAATGGGAGCCCAAGGAAAGATATATGTAGTGACCAGACAGCAAATTGGCAGAGAAAAAGAAACCATTAAGGGGGGCTGAAACAAACAGGGTGGAATCTGTTAACCAGCCTCAGGTCACCATAGCAACCCCTAGCAGGCCTGCTGAAGGAGACAAACTGTATCAAGTGGTCTCTGATGGGAAAGAAGCAGAGCAATTCAGGGAAGAGCTGCATAAAGATATAAGTTTGAAGCAGATAAAGGAACAAGCTCTGACCCAACAGATTCCTTTCACTGACAAACTGAGGAATCAAGTTGTGTGTGAGAATGGGATTTTATATAGACTTTGGATGCCCGCTGAGAGAAAGGATGAATGTGAACCAGTGAAGCAATTGATAGTACCTAGCAAATACAGAACCAGATTGCTAGAGGTAGCCCACGATGTCCCATGTGCAGGACATCTGGGAATAAAAAAGACCAAGAGGAGATTGGCGGCACACTATTATTGGTCAAACATCTCCAAAGATGTAAAACAACATTGTCTATCTTGTGGAATACGCCAAAAGGTGGGAAAAAGTGGAGTAAAGACTAAGGCACCCTTAAAGCCCCTTCCTATAATTGGACAACCCTTTTATAGAGTGGGAATAGATTTGGTGGGCCCTTTTTCCAAACCCACAAGGCATGGCAAGAAATATCTATTGGTGGTGGTGGATTTTGCCACCAGGTACCCAGACGCAGAAGCACTAAGATCTGTAGAAGCCCCTGTAGTGGCAGAGGCTTTATTAAAAATCTTTATGAGGCTGGGTTTCCCTCATGAAGTGCTTACAGATCAAGGCAGTGTATTCATGGGAGAAGTGATGCAATGTATGTGGAAATGTTGTGGTCTAAAACATCTAAAGACCACTACTTACCATCCCACCACTAATGGGTTAACAGAGAGATTCAATGGCGTTTTGAAGGGCATGATAAGAAGCTATGTTCAAGATCACCCACAAGACTGGGATGAATGTTTGGGATGCTTCTTAGTTGCATATAGAGAAGTCCCTCAAGAGTCAACAGGCTTCTCACCCTTTGAACTCATGTTTACTAGAAAAGTGAGGGGACCTTTAGAACTATTAAAAAAGTCATGGGAAGGAACCCTGGGAGAGTACAAAACATCTGTAGTAGATTTTGTATTGGAATTCCGCAATAAATTAACATCAATGATGGAGGTGGTGAAAAAGAATTTGAGTCAAGCACAGCAGAAGCAAAGTTACTGGTATGACAGAACAGCCAGAGAACGTGTGTATGATGTGGGAGATATGGTTATGGCGTTCATACCCAGGAAACATGACAAATTACAGGCTAACTGGGAAGGACCATATACCATCAGAGAAAGGCTTGACACAGTGACGTATGTAATCACCACAGACCAATTAAACAAAAGCAAAGTGGTTCATGTAAATATGTTGAAGCCTTACCATAGCAGGGATGTGCAGGTGTTGCAAGTTACCTTATTCCCTGAGGGAAGTGGGCCTGAACTTCCAGATTTGGTACAGGAAAGCAAAGACAAAGGAGGGGTAGATCAAGTGGAATGGTCAGAGGAGGTGAAGGAGGAAGTAAAAGAAGAGATTCTGAGAGTTTTGAAAACCTATAGGAATCTCTTTAGCAATAAACCTGGCCGAACCAGTATAGCCAAACATTCCATTAATACTGGAGAGCATGCCCCAGTCAGATCTGTACCGTGCTGTGTGAATGGGAAAGTTGTGAGTGAAGTAATCTGTGTAGGACATAAGGTGGGGAGTGGAAAAGTCACCCCCTTATGGAGCAAGGTAGAGGCAGTGCAATTGTGGCCTATCCCCTTGCATGAATTAACAAAGAAGAAGTGTTCTGAGCGTGTGGTATGGACGGATGAATGTCAGAAGGCTTTTAATCTACTGAAGCAAGCCTTGTGCCAAGGACCCATATTAATAGCACCAGACTATGAGAAACCATTCATCGTGGCTACAGATGCGTCGGACCTGGCGCTGGGAGTCGTCTTGCTGCAGGAGAGAGAAGGCACCAGACATCCAGTGGCGTGCCTGAGTCGCAAGCTGACGCCGAGGGAGAAAAACTATTCGTCGGTCCAAAAGGAGTGCCTAGCGGTCGTGTGGGGACTGAACAAGTTGCACCCATACGTGTGGGGACGAAGATTCACAGTGACTACGGATCATCGGGCCTTGTTATGGTTGCAGACTATGAAAAACCATAACACTATGCTGCAGAGGTGGTCCTGGGCCCTACAGGACTATCAAGTGGACTTCCAGTTCATCAAAGGCAAGGACAATGTACTGGCCGATGGACTTTCCAGGCAAGTGGCTGGGACTGCAGTGATGTGACCAGACGGAGGAACAAAGAAAGTCATTTTCCCCATAGAGACTTTTATTTGTTAACGCGACGTATAAATCCTGGAACAGGAATAATACTCTGCCGTTGTTTAAGGGGGGGGAAATGTGATGTTCCTATATTAATGTATATATGGTAAGTGTTGGTTGTTTAGAAGATACATGGTAAGTGGAGTGAAAGAGGAGGGGGAGTGAATGGGCAGTAGAATGCTAGATGATTGGCTGAGTGTTTAAAATGGCTGAACGTATAAAAGGAAGAGTGAGAGTGGAATCTGGGGGGAGAAGAGAAAGAGTGGGTTGTTTGGTGGGTTTGAGAGAGTGGTTTGCCAGGAGAGAGTGGAGAAGGAGGGGGGTGGAGTTCGGATTAGTATTGAGTAAAACCATATGCTTATGTGCCTTAAGAAGAAATCTTGTTAATCTTGTTAGCTTTGTTATCTTTAATAAATACTTAATTTGGTTTACCAAAGGCCTGATCCTTGGCTGGGGTTTCACAGACCAGAAGGGAGGGTAAGGTAATGACCAAGGCTGAAGGGAAACTGTAACAAATGGTGGCAGCGGTGAAGAGAATAATAATACCAGTATTCAGAGTCTCTGGGAATACTAGTATTAGGACGTGACTGGTGGTTTCCTAGCAGGGGGATCTGTTGAGATCTGTGCTAGAGCGGGAAGAGAAACCATATAAAAGGACAGTCCAGACTGGTGGAGTCCCTGGTGGTGCCTAGAGACAGGCAGTAATCACGAGCAGGTAGGAACCTGACAGGGAGAGCCAGGGAAGGGCGTCACACCTGTACCTAATCTGCCATATTAGCGGAGCCCTACTGTAGCAGTAGTAGTAGTAGCAGCAGCAGCAGCAACAGCAACAGCAGCATTAGTAATAAAACATCAAAACCATGAAAAAAATAACAAAGCAGCTGATTGAAAAGTGGTTATGAAGTGATAACTAAGCGAGCAATCCAAATCCAAGATCCACGAGGATGGGTGAATTGGGATCTGGTGGATCTGTGGCTCAGCCAGGGCTACGGTGGTGTAAGTCCCTAACCCCAGCTCAGCTGGAGATACGTGGTGTAAGTCTCACACCTGAGCCCCAGCTGTCCTGCTCAGGGCAAGAGCCACAAGACGGAGGCAAAGATGAAATCAATTCTTGTTTTATTAGAGTAATGGATACATCAAAGGCAGTACGCTTCATAGAACTCCCTATGCTAACTCACTACAATTCCCTAGCTAAACTCTACACATGCTGTGCAGCATATGGAGTAAGTTGACTCAGCACCCTAATCAAGGACCTGCAGTCTTACGTAGGAAAAGTCTTGGATCGTAATCTCTGACTCCTTCGCGAGCCCTCCCTCTGCCCCGTCCGATTCTCGCAACGTCGCGAGCGAGGTGAAGGGGGCATGCTTCCAAAGGCTCATCCGAAAGAACCGGCTCCTTAGCGACAGGCTTGAGGTCAGGGGGCGGAGAAGCGTTGAAAGCATCCTGAGAGCTGCTTGGTAAAGGAGGAGTCAACCTGCGCTCCAAAACATCGCCCAACGGCTCTCCTGGCATGTCTGGGGGCTGTGCGCTGTCCTCTTCGGGGGCAGCGCCGTCCGTGGGAATTGGCACAACATCAAACCCACTCCCTTCCCCAAGGTCTTGAGGAGACTCAACAACTACTGGCTCCTCCACACCTTCTGACTGCTGGGGAACCTGAAACTCATGCCTTCCTCCTCCCTGGGCCTCGTAAGAGAGCTGGGGCTCAACACCAGCTGAGCCAGGATGAAAGTGCCAAAAAAGGGACATGGTGAGGGCATGGCAGGGGTGGGACTGGGCAGATGGAGATTTACATTCAGGATGCAAACTCAGTTCAGCTGAGTCACGTGACCTGGTAACCTGGCAGAACCTATAGGTAATGTAACTCAAACTCTATTTTACAGATTTTTCTTTCTTCTGCCAGGCTTGGGCTGGCTTAGCCAGCAGTAGCCTCGCTCTAAATGGGCTTTGGATCTGGCATACTTTACTCCAGCTTAATTTAAGATGGCTTAATTTACATTGGCTTCCCATTGTTAGAATTGCTCCCTAAACCTGTAATCCTAACACATGATCATTGCTGCTGGAAGGAGTTATGATGTAGCAGACATGCTCACCCATGGGGCTCCGATGGTGGGGGTGCCCCACCACTGTGCTTCTGCTGGCAGTAGCCATTGTAGGACCCTGAAATGGGGTGTTATGGAAGCATGGCAGGGTGAAGCTGGGGCAGCCATTGATCTGGTAGACCCTAAGCCAGACCACTTGCATGAGAGGGGCCCAAGCTAGGCCCTTAACTGCATCAGCCTGGGGCAGCAAAAATGATAGAAAAACCAACCGTGACAGATGTTCTTGGAGGTCGCTGATTCATAGGGTTGCCATAAGTCGCAGTCAACTTGGAGGCACATAACAACAAAACCTTCTGCCCTGACTAGTTCAACCTGGCACATCAGAACTAGTGCCAGCTAATCCATTGCTCTACTCCATCCACTGCTTAGCATTGCTCTGCCCAAATGCTTCAGCAGAAATCAATCCGAATGGGAGGCTAGTTATCATAAATGTAATCATATTCCATTAAAATCCCAGGGAATGTAACCCTGCATCTAAAAGGTAATAGAAAAAGCGGCAGGTGACCATGCCTGGAAAGGGAGTGCATTATTTCGGTGCCACCACTGAAAAAGGCCCTCTCTCCAATAGCCACTTGCCTAACCTCCAAAGAAAGGGACACCCAAAGAAAGGCCTCCAAGTACAATCTTAGTTGATAGCATGTTTAGCTTAAACTTTCGGTAAGGTTGAACGATCAGATATTTTAATGGAAGTCATTCTTCAGTGAACAACCTGCCTAAGTAGCTTGTGGGGTCTCTGTTCTCTTGAGAGTTTAAAGAAATGCCACAATAGGCCTTGGTAGGGAGCTAAGCAAGATGATACATTGTGCCTTCTAGCTCTATGAGTCCTAATTTTAGATCTGAAACTGAATGGGTCTTTACACTGTAAATGCATTTTTTAAAAACCATTCTTGTGTTAGCTACAAGAGGTCTGTGTAACATAATAAATTATACACCTTTAGCGTGATTACAGAATGCAAACATTTGATTTTATATTCCTTGACAATTCTCTCCAAAGCAAAGAATGAATGTGGGCACGAGTAGAATGAAATTAAAGGACATTAGTCAAATGGCCATTCAGCTGTAAAATCAGGCTTGGCGGTGGGATGCCAGGCTAAAGGCAGCATATGTATGAGAACAAAAAACTTTGGAAGCTCTCCTTTTGAATAGCAGGGCTGTTATTTCCTTACATTTATATCCCACCTTTCTTCTGTCATGAAACCCACCTTAAGGCAGCATACATGTGGCTCCCAGGCAGCCATCCATCAAGGCAATGAGCAGATCCAATGTGCAGGAAAAAAGGGAAAGTATTTTGAAGACAATAATGGATGGGGAACTGTATAGATTATGGCTGATATTGTAATTATTTGGCAGATATTAGGGTGGCTGTGTGGTGCTTTATTATTATTATTATCATTATTATTATTATTATTATTATTATTATTATTATTATTATTATTATTATTATTATTGAATTTATTAGTTGCCCATCTGGCTGGTTCACCAGCCACTCTGGGCAACGTACAGAATAAAAACAATACATTAAACATTAAAATTTAAAAACAACAGTAAAAGCCTAGGCCATCCCAAAAGCCTTCCTGAAGAGCCATGTCTTCTGGCGGAAGCTCATCAAGGTCCAGTTTTATTTATTATTACATTTATACCCCACCTTTCCTCCAAGAAGCTCAAGGTGGCATGCAAATACTGTTTCCCCCTCCTGATTTTATCCTCATAACAACCTTGTGAGGTAGGTAAACCTGACAGACTGCAACTGGCCCAAAGTCACCCAGTGAGCTTCATGGCTGAGCAGACTTGCTTAGCAATGTGGTGGCCTCATGTTCCTTTGGATCATATCCCGGGACCTGATATCAGTTTTAAAGAAAAGTAGCACATGAGGCCACACACTGGCACTTCTGATGTACTTCCATTCATTTAAAAGGAATTCACATCCATACATATATCTAATACTTCCATTCAAATGTATGGGGCTGTCTTTGTGGGTGGGTGGGGTTCATGTGTGGATTAGGGCTCCCATGCCCATCAGAAATCAGGGCAAGTTGAGCAATATTTTAATGTACTGATACTTTCACAGTGAAAAGTCAATTGGATTTTACATTTGAATGGGCACTCAAATGTATTGGCAAGGTGGAATTTGGAAATGTCCTGAAGTGCTCTCTTTAGAACCCTCTTCAAAAGTCCTTCCCTTACTCTAGTCAGAATTACAGTGTTATCTCACTGAAGGAAATGTGTGGATAGCATCTACTTCATAAGTATGGAACAGCTCTACAAATAAAATAAATATTAGCTTTAACTGTAAAAGAACTGGTGGAATGTAAGCTGCTCTGAATACTGGAGATCAACAATGGTTTGTATCTAACATGGTATGAGCAGAAAGCAGCTTGCACAATTGATTTTTCCCTTGCCCTCATCACTCTTATAGCCCCTTGTACTATCACCCACCACCACTTCAAAAAATTGCTCCAGTGGATCTGAGGACCTACCAAACATTGTGGACTGTATATGTGAGGATATAATAGGAGCGAGGAATCACCCCAAAGCGAGGAAACTTGGATGGGAGGTGCAAGATTCCTCTGCAATTTCCCGTCCTACTTCTGTCTTGTAAGAGTCAGCCCACTATGTTCGATAGGTCTCCCTGACTCTCAGGAGAGGCTTTGGTGGAGGAAGTACAGAGAACAGTATGGGGGTGGAAATTAAAAATGGGTTGCCCAAGCTGCCTACTGCTCACTGGATAGGATCCAAAATTAACAATTATTTAATCTGAGTATCTTTATCTTTATCTGAGTATCTTCAACATGAACAAGTCTTTAAACATTTTTAGGGCTGCTTCATGTATTGCAAAACTCTTATATGGACAGTAATGCATTCATGTAACAATGTCTATCCCAAAGTCTCAAAACTAATTGCAAGTATGTATATTTTCCTTCTAACAGCTCCCATGCATTTAATCGGAACATGTACAGAACAAAATTTGAGGTGAAATTCCAGACATCACAAAATGTTTTTGCACACAAATAAAACTAATAGGGGCTCATATTTGCTACAAATGAACAACTTCACTCCACCACCATTTCTTCACAACCTCCTTCCTGCTTTTCGATGAAAAAAAGAAAACCCATGGTCAAATATTTCTCACTTCTGAGGTCAAATATGTACATGATAATAGATCATATTTTTATTACTACTGAAACTTATGGATATTTATGACTATCATTCAAACAGTGTGGACATTTACATTCTATTTCTTTGACAAATACTATTTTGCCAGTAATTATCAGTCTTATTCTTGGGGAAAACCCCCCACTAGATTGGAAGTCTTATCTTCAAGTACATGATCTTGCTTACTCTGCCTGCATATGCAGTGCTTGGAAATTTCATTTTAAAAAGGCACTAGTTCTAGTTCAAGTTCATCGTATCCAAAAAGGAACTAGTCCCAGTTTCAGTTCATCTTCAAGTTCATTCAAATGCTCTTTTCAGTTCATAAAAAGTTCATCCTCAGCAAAGCAAATTCAGAGCTGCAAGCTGTTGAGCTGAAGTATAGGTTCAAAAAGTAAATCGGGGCCACACACAAGTAATGACTTCTGACAGACAGAATGTCAACAGGTGTATTTCCATCCTAGAAAAGGTGCATCCTGTTTAATTTGTGCCAGCCAAAGAGCTGTTAAAGGCAAAAGGCATCATTCACTTTGTTCCTGTTCTTGTACTCTGGCTGCAAGCTGTTCCTGTTGGAACAGGGCGAACCTCTTCAGCAGGGAAGATAGAGGAAATACATTACTTTCTTCTGATTGCATGGCAACAGTAATTAATTGTACAAGCACCTTTAGCAACAGCAGAACTTTGCCTTCACATTTTGCTTTCTAACTTTCTATATAGATGTCCTATTGACTTACTTTAAAAAAATGAAAGTAAGAGTCTAGGCCTCCTGCTGTTGTAGCAGCAGGGGGAGGGGATGAATGTGAAGAGGAACTAGAATTTATTCAAAATTCTACCTGGCAATTATGGGAATGACTTTCAGGTATAATTCAGAGATTTCCATATGTGCATATGTACAAACAGCCAAATAGAAATCCATTACTTTCTCAGTTGCCTGCCCTTTCCAGCTCCTATGCCTGCCAACTTTTCTCTAAGCAGGTACAAATTCTGTAGTGGAAAAGGCGCATGCAGTGAGTGACCACGTGTTTTTATATCATGCTTCTTTCTAGTACATAGGCTATATTTTGTTGCAAACTAGCATGTTTGAATTGCTATAATAACCAATTAGTGTATTCTCAGAAAATGCATGAATTGCAAAATGGGAAACTATTTTCTTTCCTTAAATTATTTAAATCATTATTCAAACTGCTGATTTAAATTAATCCGCCCTGGGGCAGATGTAGTTTCCAGAGCCAGAGAAAGGGGAAGAAGTGTTTGCTTGTGTCCAGACTGCTAGCTTACCACAGTGAAGCAGAAGAGCAGAAGAAGAAGGGAGGCAATTTTTGTTGATTCCCCCTCTACCTGCAGCCCCCCCACCTCTCACACAGTTCCAAAGGGTCCCCCAACCGTATCACCTTCAGATTTTGATGGGTGATGCGGGAAGGAGGAATGGCAAAAGAAAAAATGCTTCCCTGCCTTTTCCACTCTGCTGGATCAAGGGGCATTCTGTCAATGTGATGGACATCAATCGATACACCCCTTTATTTTTTAATTGCTATCCTAAATCTTGTTTTTAGCCATCTTGGTGGTGGTAGTTAATGTTGTTACATTAACATACAGGACTTACATGTACTAGAGAAAATAAACACATATTTATTTTGCCAACCTTGTAGTAGTCACACAAAAAGTGAATGCTTAGGTTTTTAAGAAGAAAAAGAAGCAAATTATCAGCAAATTCAGTTAGATGATAGGTACCTGAATTATAGTGCCCATTTATAATGTGATGATAATATTCTCACAATGTCTACATTCTCTTGTATCTATAATGCCATTCAACTACATTTGCTTTTCTGTAACAAAAGACTTCATTTTCTTGAAGCATGTTATGGTCTGGACTCATTAATTCAAAACAAAAGAAAACACAATTAAAAAAGTCTTCAGGGGTTCTAAAGTCATCTGAATTTTGTCCTAGTTAATGACATGCTGTATTATTAACTTAACTTAATCCTGTGACTCTTATGCAAGATACATGAACTGATATCAGCAAATTTACTGGGAATTTTCAACTGGTCAAAACTTTGCAGTAGGTATTAACTCCATATGAACTATGTGTAAGATGAACTGCAAAGCTTGTGAACTTTCACTGTACCCTGGCTTAGGTCAAGGATACCTTCGAGCAGGGGCGGTTAATGTGGTACCCTCCAGAAGTTGTTGGACCACAACTCCTATCAGCCCTAACCAACATGGACAATGGTCAGGGATGATAGGAGTTGTGGTCCAACAATGTTTGGAAGACCTCACATTGGCTATTACTGCCTTAGGGACAGCCTTCTCCAGTATAATCCTACCTGTGCCCTATGATCAGAAAAAGAGGCCATTCTCTGTGTCCCACCTAGGGTAGAAGCGCATTTGAGTATGAAGAGGGTGAAGTCTCTTTAGTGGCTACACCCAGATTATGCAGCACCTTGCCTCATAAAATACAGTTGGTACCCTCCCGTTTTTTTCAGCCATTGGTGAAGACTGTTTTCTTCCAGCAAGCTTTTGCTCTATGTGACAGAATATTTTTTTTATACTTTGGTTTTGACTGATGACCCTGTCTCATTAGTTGGTTGCTTTAGAAAAAATAGATTTCTAAAGGTTGTAAACCACCCTGAGTGGAACTTTTACACCAGAAGATAGGACATAACATTTATTTAATAAAAGAAATGACATAGAATAAAGTATTTTGCTGTTTCACTGAACAAGCAAATTCAAAAAACATTTAGTTGCTAACATCCATCTAAGGAGACAGGGATTTAAGTACTTTTATAATTCAGAGTTCCTCAAGTTTTTGTGAAGATGAAAAACATTCTGTATGGTCTGGGTTGCAAGTCAATATCAATATGGACAAATTAAGTCAAAACAACATTGTCATATTAATGATTCAAAGGGGCTTTACAGGAGCATGCATGGTCAATTCATTGACCCATGTAAGCGTGTTCTTCTAACTTAGGAGACAGCTTCCTTTGTGATATCAAAAATGGTAATTTTATTGGAGAAATGCGCAGCAGATGATTGATTGTCTTCCCTTGTCATGGAGATGAATTATTACCAAAAGTATATATGAAAAAAAGTATTGTTCTCTGCATTGACCCTGATGCTTTGCTCATTTTGGTTCTTTGGCTATGGTGTATAGTATTGCCTATTAGCATAGTAAATAAAAGCATTTGGTTGAAACAATTTTTTTTCTGTCTCAAGGAAAACCTGCCTTTGGGAATAAGACATCTGGCTAGTAAGCTACATTTTAAAATGTATAATTTAATACATGCCAAGAATTTGAAAGTTAGCATAGGTATTATCATTTTATTAAATTAGTAATAAAATTGCACCGTGGGGAAAAAAAAGGATTTAAGCTTCTGTAGGAAAAGGAAATGGTTCAAAAGCAATGCAAATTTAAAATGGAGAAAATACTCCATATTTCCTGGTGACTCAATTAGTCCAATAAGTATATTTTTCCAATCAAGAAAGCTGTAGTTGAAAAACAAAAGGAAAGGATCATTGGTACCTGTTTTTGCAAGTACATTTCCTGGTGGATAGTCCAATCTCACTGGGCTCATTGGTGTTTGTGAGATATTTCTGGGTGGCTAAATGCAGCCTTGAAGAATGGCTCATACCAAAGAAAGAAAATAGAAGAACTATCTTGAAACAATAAGAGGCTGGCAATGACACCTTGCTCCTGAGTATTTGTACTGGCACATTCAGCTGCAGCTGTCAGTGCAATGTCATTCTGCTAGCTTGGTGTTATGAATCTAGCATGAATCTAGCACTTTCATTGTGGAATTAAGCCAATAGTTACACCTTATTTGCTGGATTAGAGTTTTTGCACTTCGGGAAGAAATAGTGGTCAACTTGGCACATATGGCATTCTGAAACCATTGAGCCTAGAGACCTTGTCACTTCCCCTCTCCTTTCCTTCAAGTGTTACTCAGCAACTACATATTGATATTCACTAATAGACAAAAAACGTTGTGGTTTAAGAACTTAGCTATAGCCCACAGATATTTCTATCAAACTTTAAAAAGCAGGGAAATTGGGCAGCTATAGTGAATGCACCAGGGGAGCGGGAGACCTGACCTCCTCTCTGAGATATTGTACTGCCCTACAAATTTGTTAAAATGCAAACACCATTTGGGTTGGTCTTTCACAGTCCAATCCACTTGCTGTGTAGCTTGGAAGAATTTGGTAACATGTGCCTCTGAGCATGTGGTGAGTGATGGCAACACCTGCCATCTCCAAACATAGAGAATTATATTTTTGTATGTTTGTTGATGTTCTTCTTACTTTGCTTCTTTCCTGTGTTACTAATGTTTCTACAGAGAATCTAAACTAGAAAATTTTATTTCCCTCATTATTCATCCTACAAATCTGTGTCAAATTTATTTTTATTAATTTCAAAGCCTTTTTATTGGTCAATGTCATATGACGATGAAGACAGCCTTTTGTGTTTCAAATTGGAGGTTATGTTCTACTTCTAGTTTGGGTGCATTAACAGTGGAATCTGAAACTGCGGTTTGATATAAAATAAGACTGATTATAATATGTTGCTACTTCAGCAATGACTCTTAGCTGTTGGAAAAAAGAGGATGCATGTTTTGAGCCTGCTATGTTTAAACCACTATATTTAAGGCAAGGTGGGCGTGGTCCATTAAAAACAGAGCACACCTAGAAATTTGCTAGAATATATTTCACCTCCCACTGTTTTATCTTGTGCAAATTGAGACACTCCTGATGTCCACTGGAGACTATTCTGCAGAAGTCAGTGCCATTATTCCACAATTATGTTTGGAGTTTTTTTATTGTAAATTTTGCAGTGTTGCTGTACTTGACATGCTCACAGAAATAGAAACAAAAGAAAATGATTTTCTATAGGAAACATCACTAAAATTGCAAAGTAAATCAGACATATTTAAAGTGACCATCTGAACTATATCAACTCTCTTAATAATGTTTCTTCCTCCCTGCTAAAACAAGATCAGCACAGAACATGTCTTCTTTCTATTATTTGGGCTGATTGTAGGTGTTGCCATCACTCATCATATGCTCAGAGGCACATGTTACCAAATTCTTCCAAGCTACACAGGAAGTGGATTGGACTGTGAAAGATCAACCCAAATTGTGCTTGCATTTTGACAAATTTGTAGGGCAGTACAATATCTCAGAGAGGAGGTCAGGTCTCCTGCTCCCCTGGTGCATTCACTATAGCTGCCCAATTTCCCTGCTTTTTAAAGTTTGATAGAAATATTTGTGGGCTATAGCTAAGTTCTTAAACCGCAAGGTTTTTTGCCTATTAGTGAATTTCCCTGCTTTTTAATCCGGGAGGTAAGAAATGGGATCCTTTCCAAGTTTGCTGAGAATGGATTGATCACTTGCATGCTGATTGAATGTAGTGGGATATACTCCCCTGCAATCATGCTTAGGATAGGGGAAACTGACCACAGGGGATGGGGAGGGGAGGAGGAGGAGGGAGGGGAAGAAATGCAGAGGGGAGGACTGGGATGGGAGCAGGCTAGATGGGGAGGAGAGGAGAAGGACAGGTTTGATCATTTGCATGTTTGTTGAATTCAGTGCGATTTACTCCCATGCAATCATGCTTAGGATAGGTAAAACTGACCGGGGGAGGGGGAGGGCTGGAGTGGGCAAGGGAGGAGGAAGAAGGGAGAGGGGAGGAGAGGGGAAGGGAGAGGAGAGGAGAAGGAGGGGATAAGCAAGTCTGATCATTTGCATGCTTATTGAGTTCAATGGGATTTACTCCTATGCAATCATGCTTAGGATAGGAAAAACTGACCATGGGGAAGGAGGAAGGGGAGGGGGAAGGAGCGTGTTGGAGGGGGGCAAAGGAAGGGGGAGGGGAGGGCAGGTTTGATCATTTGAATACTTACAGAGTTCAATGGTATTTACTTCCATGTAATCATGATTAAGATAGGTAAAACTGACCATGCGGAGGAGGAAGGGGAGGGGGAGGAGGGATAAGGGGAAGAAGAGTATTGGAAGGGGATGGGGATGGGGAGAGAGGGGCAAAGGAAGAGGGAGGGAAGGGGCAAGAGGGAGGGGATAGGAGGGAGAAGTGAGGATGGGTTTGATCGTTTGCATACTTTTTGAGTTCAATGGGATTTATTTCTGTGCAATCATGTTTGAAAATGGAAATGGACTGCCTTCAAGTCAGTCCCGACTTATGTTGACCCTATGAATAGGGTTTTCATGGTGAACAGTATTCAGAGGTGGTTTTCCCATTGCCTTCCTCTGAGGCTGAGAGGCAGTGACTGACCCAAGGTCACCCAGTGAGCTTCATGGATGTGTGGGGATTTGAACCCTGGTCTCCCAGGTCATAGTCCAACACTGACCTGGGGAAGGGGCAGGGAGGGGAGTAGGAGGATATTGTGTGGGTGGGCACTGGGCAGAAGGGAAGCCCCTTTCCAAAAGGAAAGCATTGTGAACAGTATCATTGTTTTTCAGCGTTTCCCTCACCTTTTTATTCTACAGCAGGCACATGTAGCCTCCCACCCAAATTTAAACCAAAGATGTCCCTGGCCACACCCACACCTTTATTTCACTTTGGACAGTCATGGCTTCTCTCAAAGAATCCTGGGAAATGTAGTTAGTGAAGGTGCTGAGAGTTGCTAGGAGACACCCTGTTCCCCTCACAGACCTTCAATCAGAGTGGCTGACTGTTAAACCAGTCTGGCCACTGAAGCACTCTCAGTTGAACAGGAGTCTTCTCTCAGCACCCTTCACAAACTACACTTCCCAGGATTCTCTGAGGGAAGCCATGACTGTCTCACATGAAATCAAAGTCTGGTGTGGGTGTGGCCCCCTGATCAGGCAAGCCCAGCAGCTGTGAGGCTTTTAGGACACTGACAGTTGGTTTTTACTGAGCATGACCAACATTATCACTGAGTTCAAACCAAAATTTCTTAAATTAATTAAAAATCAGCCAGGCATTTTTTAAACTTTTAAACTGCAGAAGATGAAGGTCAGAGTATGGGGCAAGGTCAGTATTAGGATTACAGGTACTCTGTGAACATGGCTGATGTTTAATGAATTTCAACAGATTGGGAGAACTCAGACAAAAAAGTCCAAAAGGGCTCTGGGTTTTTTCCTCTCTTTTTAGACTTTGAACTCTTGATTCTCTCTGACTGTTTTATGTATTGCCATGAAAATTGAAAGTGTTGTTAAGCAAGCGTTTCTGAGTTCAGGACTACAAGATTTGTAAGGTTTTGTTTTGAAATGAGCTTATAGGAAGTATCAGAATGGCTTGGGGGGTATTTTCAATTTAACATTGCGGAATGTGAAAAATCCATTCTGGCTATAGTATACAGCCACAAGAGTGGCTGTATAATATATGTATACAAGTGATGTGTATTAGGAATATGTGTCAGATTATTGTATTAAATGCTTTTGGAGGTCACTGATTCATAGGGTCGCCATAAGTCATAATCGACTTTAATGCATATAACAACAAAAAATGTATTAAAAGAAAAGGGACTCTCAGGACACATTCTAATTTATTTGGTGACCTTGCTTGGTGACTTTGATGACTTTGCCTTTTTGGGTCAACCGAATGGAATAAAGCATTTGGTGACTGGATACATTAATACACAAACTTTATTGTCTTCCTTCCTTCTTTCACTTTCTGTCTCGCTTCCCCCACTCTCACTGATCACTGATTTGTAAACTTTTGTTCAATTTTAATGAAAATAGAATAAACCTTTAGCAGTGAAAAGTAAAATGAGAAATATTGTTCTAGCATATGGGGGAAAGGAATATGCAGACTTTGACTAGGTTTTATTTATTTATTTGATGTATATCCTGCCCTTCCTCCCAGCAGGAGCCCAGGGCAGCAAACTAAAGCACTAAAAACACTTTGAAACATCATAAAACAGACTTTAAAATACATTAAAACAAAACATCTTTTAAAAAAGGTTAAAAAAATTTTTTTAAAAAAAGTTTAAAAACATATTAAAAAGCAATTCCAACACAGATGCAGACTGGGATAAGGTCTCAACTTAAAAGGCTTGTTGAAAGAGGAAGGTTGTCAATAGACGCTGAAAAGATAACAGAGATAGTGCCTGTCTTATATTTAATATTTATATATAATATGTAAATATATTTAAATATAAGTGTCTAATATTTAATATCTAATATGTTGAGGTAATAATGTAGGATTCCACATTTACATAATGCTAATGGAAAAAAAATATTTTCTTACAGTGTAATCTATTCATATCTACTCAAAAGTACACTCCACTGAATTTAAAAAGACATCCCCAGGTAAGAGTATATATGACTGCAGTCTTAGGCTGCAATCCTATACATCAGGGGTAGCCACTGAACTTTACTTACTGCTGAGTAAACATGTAAAGAAAGTTTAAAAGGCTAGGAAGATATTAATTCATTTTTTTAAATGTTGAAAATCAAGAGCTGTGAACTGAAGAATGAATGTTGCATCCACTCTTACAGGAATGATTGCTCCAAAAGAGTAAGGTACCAGTTTCTACTTACTGATTTAGAGCTCCTCCCTCTTTAAAAAAAGATCAGTCGCATGGGATTTCTTTTGCATTGTCTGAGTTTTCTAACAATCTTCCTCCAGTTGTTTTTGAGATACATACTTACCTGGTACCCCATTGAATGCAGTGGAACTTATTTCTGAATAAGCATGCATTGGAATGAGCTGTAATGCTCCACCTCCCTCTCAACTAGCCCAGCACTGTTGTTGTTTTTATGTAAACCCGAGGGCAAAGGAGGTACAGACCACTGTTTGGGAACCTCTGCCTAAGAAGTAAATACCTGGGCAGCCTGGCTGTCCACCCTCCTCTCTCTCTCCCTCCCTCTCTCTCTCTCTCTCTGTTGTAGTCCTCACTTCCTTGTGACTCTCCCCATGCTGATGCTCCCCACAACACAGATGGTGGGAGCCAATCAGCATGAAAAGGGATTAATCCTGATTATTAATTGGCTGTAGCACTGGAGACAGAGGGACCTGGGAGGAGGGGGTGTCTCTAAAAAAAAAGTGCCAGGAGCGACCTGGCATCACTACACAGCTGTGTGTACCTACATTGGATGGGAAAGTATCTGTACACATCTCTACCTCTGAAAATCTAGGGATGCAGAAAATGCAGGGGAACTTTGGATGTAGCTCTGTCATTCTCAGAAATTAGAAAACATAAACCAATATTCATATATGGAGATGAATTACAGGCACCCCCATGTGACATTGTAATGTATTCCTATCCCTAAGAATCATCAATCTGCTATGAACTAAGGAGTATGGGCCATAGCCAGAGAGACAATTGTGGGAAGGATGAGAGGCATGGCTAGAGAGAGAACGGGTTGATTATAATATAGGAAGATTCTAAGCCTATACAGGTTTGGGGCCTATGAAATGCTTTATTCATTTATTTTAGAAAAAAAGGAAGAGGTGATTTATGTGTATTTTAAAATGTTACTCTCACGGGCTCTTTCTCTTAATTAGCTATGTATTCAAAGCTCATATTAAATTAAATAGAAACAAGGAATTAAAAATATTCCAAGAGATGTTTCAGATTCAAATTTGTTGCATTGAAGTCAATTATTTAAAACCCAAAATATTGGTGTCTGTGAAAAATCAACAAAACCTAGCAGTGCTATTTTTATACCCCTTTCCACCCACTTTCTGATGTACTGCTACTGTATTTGCTTGGAGATGGAACACTTCATTCTAGATACAGCTATCACCTGGTGTTTGCTAAATCACTGTGAAATTCTTGCAACAGCTGTTTGTTCCTGGGGAAACATTCACTTCATATTGCTGCAATAAACTGATCATTGCCAATTAAATGCCCATTAATTGTGTAAGCAAGGATTACTGCCAGATGTTTACATTAGAAAGAAAAATATCCTTTGCTATTTATTTTCCACTTATACCCACCCCCTTTCATGTAGATAATTATGTAGAAGGATTTCATCTTTTTAATAGGCCACAAATTTGAACACACAAATTAATAAATGCACACTCTCTCCCTGGATTTCATTTACTGAAAGCATATTCCTAGTACAGATAATTAAAAATGAAAAGTTTGATAACACGTACATAGTTTTATATAAAACAAATGCATGACTAATATTTGTTGAGAGATCTGTTTTTCTTGTTTTCTTTTTTGTTGTTGAAAATTATAATTTAATTAGTTTCACACAGTAGCCAGCTATGTTTTTGATCTTGTTAGTTTAAAGCACATGTGCCATCCTGCAATTCTATGCAATCTTACATAAAATATATTATTTCCCCTGTAACAGTGGATTAACAAGTTTACAGGGAAACCATAAATAGCTTTTGATTGTTTTGTACAAGGGAGGAGGAGGGCTGGCAAATCATGGGATCCCTCCACTTAAGTTTAAAGGGTGGCATTTCTTATACACCATTAGTGAATGTACTGCCTTTGGAAATGTTTTGTCAATCATTCCACTTGTTTTAACGACAAACTCATGAACATGATCCACCATATTATCCACTAGTTTCTTGGGCAGTCCTTGGACATATCACATTACACACATCTTTAGATGATTTATTCTAGAAGTCATCTCTTGAATGCACAATGTTATGCCAAGTCTGGTCTATGCGTAGATCCAAGTCTTCAAGGGACTTCAGAGTGCTCACATGGACATGGAGCCATGAAGAAGGGTGGTCTTTCAGTATATTTATTTATTTATTTATATTTATTACATTTATATTCTACCTTTCCTCCAAGGTGCTCAAGGAGGTATACACGGTTCTCCTCCTCTCCATTTTATCCTCACATCAACCCTGTGAGTGTAGGTTAGGATGAGATACAGTGACTAGCCCAAGGAAAGCTCTGTACGCTTCTTCATTGTGCACATTAATTTCCTGGCATTCTCTCTTACTTGAAGCTGTGCATTTCCACTGGAATCCCCACCTGGGAATCAGAGAACTGGGGCATTGATTTCAGATCATGTGAATATAGATGTGCTGAATATAGGAACAACTACCAATGGCACTTTATGGAAGCATCAAGTAGATCAGTAGAAGGCAGTAGGTATACATATCTCCAAAGAAGTAGACCAAGAGCAGGTATATATTGGTTGTAACACATGAATGAATTATCATAGTATATATGTCAAGGATTCCCAAACGGTGGTCCATGGACCAGCAGTGGTCCACAAGCTTCATTCAGATGGTCCATAGCATGTCTGCATTAAACATTCACATTGATTTTAATTATATTTTATTGCATCTTTTATTTTATTGCAATACAGTGTGAATTCTATGGAATGCATATTGTAATACAATAAAATACAATATAAGAAAGAAAAGAAACAATAAAAATACAATTAAAAATCATACAGCAGACAGCACTGCGATTACAATTTCTGGAACAGGCAGAAAAATCATTAAGTGGTCAGCAATTTTTGAGTTGTCCGTGGGGAAAAAGGTTTGGGAACCACTGATATAAGTGAACTCACAGGAAAAAGACAAACTCATAGAACAATAATTCACAAACCATAGGTAAGAAACATAGGAAGCTGCCTTATACTGAGTCAGACCATGGGTCCTTCTATCCCAGTATTGCGGCACTGACTGGCAGTGGCTCTCCAGGGTTTCAGGCAGGGAGTCTTTCCCAGTCCTACCTGGAGATGCCAGGGATTGAACCCGAGACCTTGTGCCTGCAAAGCAGATGCTCTACCACCGCGAAAAAGACTTCTGAATTATCTTTCTTTCTGACCAAAACCAACAAAAAGGCTGGTGGCACCTTAAAGACTAATAGATTTACTATGGCATAAGCTTTTGTGAACTAACATCCACATCGTAAGGTGATCCTCATCTGGTAAGAAGTAAGCAGTGAGGTCAAATGGCAATGCAAGACAAGAAATGTAGGCTATAGCAACTCTGTGTAAAGTTTAAAACAAAGAAAAGCATCAATTCACAACAGCAGTAATTGGTGATAACTAGAGATGGACAAAAGTTGCGACCTTGTCTCAATCTTAAATTAAGTTCACCATATTTCCATACCAGTTTGTGATCTTTTATTCTTAATATTGGAAATGTATTGTTTACTAAACATAAAGCAATCGAAGCACAAACAAGACCAAAAGTGTTCTATAAAGGATACAGACACAAAAACACATTGATCAGATTACTAGGTGAACGAGGACACAGGGTCAAGTCTCTATCAAGCCCCATATGGATAACAAGCCATGAGCTATTAGTTCATGATTTTTTTTAAAAAGTCCTCAAAAGATGTGCCAGCATTTTGGTATGCATTTCTCTTTATCCACATTTTATATGCAATTTTGCCCGATATAATGTGTTTTGTAGTTATTTTCACTAATATATGCATGCTGTACCTTTACTCAATATATGTATTGCAAAATTCAGAAAACTGTTAATTTTGAAGTATGGCTGTATTTTGGTTCACATATTGTTTCAGGAAGTGCAAATTATGGAGGTTCACACAAAAATATGAACCAAGCCAAATGTCTTCCCCATCCCTAGTGAGAACTCAATCATCCTAACAGGGCTCAATTAATTAATACCAGAGCTTGGAAGATTACTTTTAAAAGTAGTAAATTACAGTTACAATTACAATTGCTCTGAAAGTAACTGATTACTTTACTTTTTCTCAAAAGTAATCACTACAATTACATTTCAATTACTTCTTCTAAAAAAACGCCTACAAGGTGCTGGCCTTGGCTGCTGCACATCTAAGTAGCCTAAAACAACATTAAAAATAAACACACACATACAGAGGTAGTAGAATAATTCTTTTTATCCATAAGATAGCAATGGTGGTCTCTCCGCTGGTAAGGGAGGTGGGGAGGGAGGCAGAGGCCACTACTCAGATCTTTGCACGTCAAACCAAGTGCAACCCCCCCCACTCAGCCAGCAAGCATAATCTCTCTCACTTAACCACCTCCCGGATCCTGCCCTGCCATCAACTCAGGGACACTCACCCAAGCAAACAGTATTCACTCACTCACTCACTCACACACTCACACACTCACACACACACACACACACACACACACACACACACACACACACACACACACACACACACACACACACACACACACACACACACACACACACACACAGAGTCATCTTTCACCTCCACAGTTCTTCATCTCCATTCTGCTGCTGCCTCCTTCTCCTCCTTCATCCATGTTCTTGCCCTCCGGCTCCTTTTTCCCTCCACTCCATTCTTCACCACCACCATCCATTTTTCAAATAACAATTGTTTTCTCCACTCCACCCCCATCTTGCTCTCCACCTGAGGGAAGAGCAATGCTGCACAGGAGCCCAGTTTGAGGCACATGATTTTCATCCACAAATCAGAGGAGCAGAAGACTTCCCCTGCTTCCCCCTCCAAAGTAATGTCCAAAAGTAATGCTGGAAACATTACAATTACTCCCGAAAAGTAATAAAATTACTCCTAGTTCTATTACAATCAAAATGTGAAGGAATTACCCACTCGTTCCTCAAAAAAGTAATGAATTACAAGTAATTCGTTCCTTGTAACGAATTACTTCCAAGCTATTCTAATTCAGCAGCTTCACGATGGAGTCCCTCTTAAAAATTCCTTTCTGGGGAAATGGAAAATTTCTGCTGCTTAGCAGCTTTAGGTATTAACTTGGAAATACAGTGGAAGAGTCCTGAACTCCCTTGATGAGCTGAAATAACAGGTTAAGGAAACAGTTCAGTTTCATGTTGCCTTCCCCCAAATATACAATTGACCGCTATATGATCTAAGGAGAGCGTTTGGTTCCTTAACAATAACAGCTTCAGTATCTTCAGCTACAATAACCACTGTTAAGGAAATAGTGGGTGTTACTCCATTGGTAATCATGCTCAGACAAGGCCCACAGAAATTGTCAGAATTTCTCTATTGAGATGTGTAGCAAAGTTGCATAGCACTGCGGAACAGAGAGTATTGAGCGAGCTGTGTGTGTGTGTTTGAATCTTTGCTAAGATTCTACCTTCCCTGCAAATTAGTCAGACAGAGACTTTATGCTTTAAAATAAGAAACAACTACTTTATTCTGGAAGTACATGCTTGATAGGAAAGAGTTCTATATCTAGCTTAACTGGCTATGCTGGAGCAACGAGCACTGGTCTCAGTACTCGCCCCCATCCTGGTTGAGAAGAGAGACAAAGAGAAAGATGCCTGCTCCCCTCTCAAGAGAAAGAGAACACAGAGAGAGGTGGGAAGGAACTGGGATTAAACATCCTGTTGCTTATCAGTCTAGCAGGAAGGGGAGAGATGGCAGAGGATCAAAGGGATAGGTATAGCCTCAACCAGCAAGAGGTCTAGCTCTCTAGCTACCTTTATTAACCCATGCAGCCTCAACCCACCAAGTTGGAGTTGAACCTCATACATCCCAACAGAAATCAATAGATTTAAGCTATGTAAGTTCATTGATTTCAGTGGGCCTACTCTCAGTATGACTAACACTGGCTATCACCACTGTCCTTCACTAAAGTAAACTCTGATTACATAAGCAATCAGATCTTGAGTACTAGACAGAAACTTTAGCGGAGCATCGTGTAAGCCAAAAAAAGATAAGTTTGACAATTCTGGATTTAGATCAGAATTGTAGGTCAAGAGGCCACAAAGCCTTTAGTATCAAAATATAATGTGTCAAAGCAACATGAATCCTGTGTTGTCTTCTGCTGTTTATGTAGAAACTCATCAAGTTAAGTTAATGGTAGAACAAACTTTATTGTTTGCCAGGCCTGGCACCCTGCAGAGAGTAGTAGTTACCTCCTCTGGTCAGAACACACCTCTGAGTCAGCTCCCCAGGTCTCCTGGGCCATAACTGTTTCTCTTAAAGGAGCAACATGCCATATATTTAGTTGATAATGCATACATTACAAATCTAGCCCAACTATTCATAAAACGTATTGTTGAATTTTGCTTGTTTTCATGGTACTTTGAACACTTTATTTTTTATTGTGTTTATTTTTTACTACACATTTATAGCCTACATCCATCATAGTAGTCAGGGTGGGGTATAATGCAAATTACAAATTAGGATTGTCAGATCTCTGGATTTCACCTGGAGACTCTGTTTTTTTGGGGTCCTCCCTGGGTCTCCAGGTGAGTCACCCCAATCTCCAGTTTTCCAGTCAGCTGTGCATGTGTCATCACCTGCTACCACCCAGTTATTCCTTTGTAGCCACTTCTCTATTTGTTCCACACCTGATATCATATATGACATCATGTGTGAGCAGGTGGGTGTGGTTTGAGGAAAATGGTCTTGAGGGCTAAATTGGGACTCATGCTGGGCTTAAGTTGGCTAGCAGGCTGGAGGGTCTTACTTCTAGTTAACATATATGAGTTTGGACTATGGGAGTAAGATTCATGGAACTCAATAGGAGTGAGAAGACATGTATAGGATTGTGCAGTTAGTTTGGGCTGTCATGCAGATTAATTGCAACTTCTATTCTTATATTTTGTTGTTGTTATATGCCTTCAAGTCAATTATGACTTATGGTGACCCTTTGAATCCTTTGGATATATTCATAGGGTTTTCATGGTAAGAGGTATTCAGAGGTGGTTTATCATTGCCTTCCTCTAGGCCTACAGCACCCAGTATTCCCAGGTGGTCTCCCATCCAAGTACTAACCAGGCCTGACCCTGCTTAGCTTCCAAGATCAGATGAGATTGGCCGTGTTCTTAGATAGTATCAAAATAAATGACCTATAATGTGAGAGAGGGGATGCAATATGCTCTGTATAAATGGCAGAAATTAAGTATAAGAAGTAGCCAACTTACCTGCAATTGCACATCCTGCAACTAAGAGACAACTGTCATGTTGTAAGAAGTTAAAATACTCAGGGAATTATTAAAGATATCCAGTCTTATATTGACAGACAATATGGATAATTAACTTTTAGTGACTTTAACTTGCTACATTTTGCAGCAGGCGTAGCACGTGAAATGCACAATGACAGAAACATAAATCCAGCATCTGTTTAAAGATTAATTACATGTAACTAAAAATGTCAATACTAATGCTTTGACATTGCTTCTCTGTTTAAACTTTATTGGCCTGAAAATCATTTAAACATTGTATTTCATTACCATTAACTTACTCGTCTTGTATAGCGTATCTCAGAGGACTCCACTAAAAACACTGTCTGTAAAAGTAGAAGCATTGCATGCATGTCAATACAACTGACAGAAGAACAAAACTAATGAAAACTGAATTGACTTGCTGGTCAAGAATACTTAAGTTAGAACACCTGTTGTTGAATCTTGTTTTAAAGGATCTAGAATCAGGAAGCGTTCTCATAGAATTATAGCAGGGTTGGGGAGGTAATGGCCCTCTAAATGTTGCTGGACCATCTCTAATCATTGGCCATGCTGGCTGGCACTGATGGAGTTCAACAACAGCTGGGGGGGTTACAGGTGCCCCATCCCTGGATTAAAGTTTTCACTTAAATGATGTGGGTTCAGCACTCCTCTATATCTCCCTGAGTTCTGAGCTTAACTTGCTGGCAGTTGGCAGTTCTTCCATTTGTTTGACACCTTCATGGATTTGACTTCATTTTTTATGAGAGCCTGATCAAAGTCCTAAGCAAGCTCAGTTTTTCATTAAATGTGTCATATGATCTTAAGCTATTCTTACAATTACCAAGATGGCTATTTTATTTTCAGAAAGTTAATTAAAATAGCATTAGAGTGAGAGTCTCTGTAGTCCTTGGGAAAATATTGCTTTAGTCCAGGGGTTCTTCAGCTGTGGTCCCAGGGGGTTCATGGACAGGCTTCAGGGGGTCTGTGAACTGGATGCAAAAAAAAAAAAATCAATTTCCAATGCAATAAAATGAACTGTATTTATTTATGAGGATCCAGAGCTTTCATCAGATTCTCAAAGGGATCCATGACCCAAAAAAGGTTAAGAACCACTGATTTAGACATTGGAAAAACTACATTTCTCCAAACACACTGGGGCCTTTCAAGAGACCACACCCTTCCTTCTCCTCACAACCAGGACCCTGCTCTTTTTGCTGCTGGCCCTGCCAGTAAAAGGAGTTGCAAGAGAGGAAGGTGGGCTGGAAGTCAAGGTGGGTTCAGTGAGGGGAGGGATAAACTTGGAGCTGTGCTACAACTGACATTTTAATCTAAACCACAAAAGAGTTTGGGGTTTGGAATGTTCCTTAATATCCCATGCAAGTAAAGTAATGCTCAAGATTCTACAACAAAAGCTCTTTCCATATATGGAGTGAGAAATGCCAGACGTCCAAACTGGATTTAGAAAGGGAAGAGGCACCAGAGATCATATCGCAAACATATGTTGGATAATGGAACAGACCAATTTCAGAAGAAAATCACCCTGTGCTTTATAGATTACAGCAAAGCCTTTGACTGTGTAGATCAGGAAAAACTATGGGATGCTTTAAAAGAAATGGAGGTGCCACAGCATCTGATTGTCCTGATGCGCAACCTATACTCTGGACACGAGGCTATTGTAAAAACAGAATATGGAGAAACCGATTGGTTCCCCATCGGAAAGGGTGTGAGACAGGGGTGTATTTTATCACCCTATTTGGTTAATCTGTACGCAGAACATATCATACGGAAAGTGGGATTGGACCAAGATGAAGGAGGTGTGAAAATTGGAGGGAGAAACATCAATAATTTAAGATATGCAGATGATACCATACTCTTAGCAGAAACCAGTAATGATTTGAAACGAATGTTTATGACAGTTAAAGAGGAAAGTACAAAAGCAGGACTACAGCTAAACATCAAGAAGACTAAAGTAATGACAACAGATTTATATAAGTTTAAAGCTGACAATGAGGACATTGAACTTGTCAAGGATTATCAATACCTTGGCACAGTCATTAACCAAAATGGGGACAATAGTCAAGTAATCAGAAGAAGGCTAGGACTGGGGAGGGCAGTTATGAGAGAACTAGAAAAGGTCCTCAAATGCAAAGATGTATCACTGAACACCAAAGTCAGGATCATTCAGACCATGGTATTCCTGATCTCCATGTATGGATGTGAAAGTTGGACAGTGAACAAGGTGCATAAGAGAAAAATCAACTCATTTGAAATGTGGTGCTGGAGGAGAGCTTTGCGCACACCATGGACTGCGAAAAAGACAAATAATTGGGTGTTAGAACAAATTAAACCAGAACTATCACTAGAAGCTGAAATGATGAAACTGAGGTTATCATCCTTTGGACACATAATAAGACATGATTCACTAGAAAAGACAATAATGCTGGGAAAAACAGAAGGGAGTAGAAAAAGAGGAAGGCCAAACAAGAGATGGATTGATTCCATAAAGAAAGCCACAGACCTGAACTTCCAGGATCTGAACAGGGTGGTTCATGACAGATGCTCTTGGAGGTCGCTGATTCATAGGGTCGCCATAAGTCATAATCGACTTGAAGGCACATAACAACAACATTATGAACCTTGTAATGCATATTCAACCACAGATGGATGAATTTCATAGGCATTTCTGAACATTGGCTGCCATGCAGTTATTGTTGTTGAGAAGATCTCTAGGGAGATTTTCTAGGAGTAAGGGAGGAGGAGGAATTTGATTTTTGACCTCTGGAGCAACTGAAGTGCCAGTCCAAATTTGGCCCAATTTTGGAGGGCATCAGTGGCTATGGGATCCACGGATTTTTGTACCCTGCTTGGCCATGATTATTCAAGCAATGCAGCCCTCATTCTCAAAGCATCACATAACTCTACCAGCTGTGACTTAAGAACAGCATATCATGAATCTTAAAGAAGAAATCCAGATGAAAACACAGCAGCAATACTGCCTACAATTTTAAGAGCATATCAGGGTTTTTAGGGATTTCTGAAAAAAACAAATCCACCATTTCAACAGATCATGCTTGTACTATGTAATTACACCATAGATATTTAATTGAAAAGTAATGGAAGATAAAATTTGGCCTAGCACAGTCAAGTTCTAATGGTTAGAAGTCAGCAGGAGTGCATGAGCTTATTAAAGATGTTCTTCATCTGTATAAGTAGCACATTTTAACCAACACACATGTTTTACTTTGAACGCCTGCTCCATGTCACTTGGAACCATTAAAATAGCAAAAAGTATACTTTTAACAGCTGGATATTCAAATAAAGTGGCTACATTAAGGAATCTGTAGATTGCAAAATGGGCCAGTTAACATCTGCAGTGTCAGAAAAAAGGATATGCATGCAGCATAACCCTTCTGCACAGATACACAATAAACAAAGGAATGTTGCACTGACTTATTTTGAAAGTGTTACACGTAGTGTTGGGGAATTAGGTCTTACCAATGAACCCAAGGCCTCTCTTGGGTGATCAAGCCAAAAGATAGTGGGGATGAACAGAAGCAGTGTTGAGACCACGCCAATATAAAAAGTTTTAAAAGATTTACTGAAAGATTGACACAGCCAGAGGTACTCTTGTGAGTCACCAATGGTAGGAATGATAAAATGCAAAATTAGATATACCCAGTAGTCCTGATATTTCATACTCACACACTCATACAAGTAGCTGGTGGCCAACCAGTGAGGAAGAAGAGACGGAGAAGGAGGTGCATTCACAGGGTTTCAAGTGGTAGGCTGTGGTAGAAAACTTCTCAAATCTTCTGGTGAAGTTGGGGTGTCTTTATAGTCAGATAATGTTTTGATGTTCTTTTGATATCTTCACTGAGCCCCAGTATCTCATCCATCAATCAGTCAGCTGGCACTTTTAGTCATGTCTGTTCCTTGGCACATACATGTTCTTAGAACTGCAATTCCTCTTTTTCATATCAGTTTGATGCCTATCAAGGGCACTGGTGATGGGGTCGATTTTAGGGTACTCAGACTTACATTAGAATTATAACATTTGTTTATAGTTGATTTACTCCGGACACCCTCCAGTTGTAGTCGCCTCAATAACCTTCAGTGCCTCTAAGCCTCCAGTTTCAGTCATAAGCCTTAGAAAGAGAAATTCATTCACACCCACACATCTTCTACATGTTATCATAACATAAGCCACTCTGTCATTGGTGGACTTGGGTAACTAGCTGGTTCCATCGTACATGCAAACAATGTAACAAACACTGTGCTTTGTTTTGCAAGCAAGATGGAGAAAGTTATAACCATTCCTGGTTTTATCCCAGATGCTGTATTTCTAACATTTTCAATGCTAACATTTCTTATATATATATATTAAAAATACAATTATAAATGTGAATACAACAATAGAATACTATTTATAGTAGATGCATAGCAGGGCAGAAGCATAAAGAAATATTCCAATAGTAGTATCAATAACAAATTGCATGAATATGTAAGTCGATAGAGGTGCTGAAGCATTGATAAATATAAGAAGGAAGAAATATGCAGCAAATATACTTTAATTTATGTCAAGTGTAGGGATATAGCAAAATCTATAGATTTCTGGTCAGCAACCAGTTTTACCAATGGGTCACTTAGAAAAGGAGAGGTGGAATGGGTTCTGTCCTCCTATTCCTTAAATTGTGTGTCAAAGTTGTGTTGCTACAGATACAATTATCAGCATGCCCCTCTTTTACCTGTCAGGTGAAAAATGGAAATGACCAAATCTGGACAAGGATGTCCAGTAATGCTGGTGCCTACTTGGCACAATAGTTCCATAGATTCTACAGCCCATGCATCTAATCTACTAAGAAGTTCTCCTATACAAGCCTCATTGAAATGAATAAGATCTGTTCAAGAGCATGTTTGTACAGGAGAAAGTGGATTTTGCCTCATTAATTGATTGCCAGTTCCTGTACATTTCATTTTCTGTCAGCTATCTAGATCAGTTGGTGACAGCATGGTGCTAATAATGCCAAGGCCATAGGTTCAAGGCCAGTGCTGGCCAGGGTGCAGAACAACAGAAGCCTCCAGGTTCTCCTTTCTTTTGGGGTGGGAGCTTAGCTCACTGGCAGAGCACAAGATTTGCATGCAGAAGATCCCAGGTTCAGTCTCTGGCATCTCCAGGTAGGACTGGGAAAGGCTCCTGCCTGAAACATTAAAGAACCACTGCTGCTCAGTGTAGACAACACTGAGCTCTGAATCAGTACTAGTCAGTTTCCTGCAGAGGTGTAGTTGTCCAGGGTCTCCGAGGGCCTTAGACCGCTTACTTTTTGGGGAGCAGGGTCACTATGTCTCCACCATTCTACAAGTCAATCAGTATGAAAGAGGGGTGTGTTAGCCACTGAGAAGAGTCTTCTAACATTTCCTTGTCCTTTCCTGCTGATTAGAGCCAATCAGAGTGAAAGGAGGTGAGTCAACCACTGAGAAGACTTTTCTAAGTAGCTAATGCCTTCCCCTTTCATGCTGTTGTCTATTGCTGTGGGAGAAGGCATTAATAATTATCTCAGTTGTTAATCTCAGCAGCAAAAAGGGGGCAGGGGCATGGCTGTGACGAATATGAAAGTACCCTGCACTTTTGAATTTGCCACACTACTGGTTTCCTGTGTTCTACAGTCCGTATTCATGTCACTGGATGTGCACCGAAGAACTTCCAAGTAGATTGCATCCCATGAAATTCATTTTCATTCATTTTAATTAAAATGATAAATAGATTATTAAATCAATTTATTTAGAACATATATATTTAAAAAGAGATCCTCAGAGTCCACACAATAAGGTTTTTAAAATAGCAAAAAATTACTCAATTAAATTTTGATTAAAAACACCTGTGACAAAATAGTGAAGTGCTCAACAGTCCAGCCTGTCAAAATGCCCTCTTCCAGAATACGCAATTCCATTCCCCCCCATGGTTCCCCCCCTCATTTACTGTATGTTCTTTTTCCTCTAACAATCCACCAGCATTCTGTGGCCACTGAGCATGCTCAGTCCTCAGTGGACAGTTTCTGGGAGCCCTTCATTTCCCCCCCTAAAGTCGTCTTCTCCTGAAAACCTTTGGGTTCCCCATACTTGCTGATACTTTCCTCTGGTATGTGTGGATGGTGCGGTTTGCTACTTAAGAACCATCACGAACAAATATCCACACCATATATTTAAACATGGCTCTTCGAAAGAATCCTGGAAACTGTGGTTTACCCATCAAAGAGCTACCATGCCCAGGATCCTTAACAAACAATGGTTCTCAGGATTCTTTTGGGGAAACCATGTGCTTTAACCATGCTTTAAATGTATGGGGTGGATGTGAACCAAGATAATTGAATTTACTATTCATCTATAGTTAGAATCTATAGTTTCTGTAGGTGGAATATATAAGATTATTCTTTCAGTTTTTAAAAGGTGTACATTGATAACAAGTCATGTGGTTATTATGAGGTACTTTATGCCACTTTTTGAATAATATTGGAATTTAGCCTCCAGATCGCTCTACGGTTCATGCCCTTAAGAGGTTAAACATGAAAGGAAGAGGGGCAGAGATAATTTGAAAAATTTTTTTTTGAAAGTTGCAGATTTGAAGTGTTCTGTCTCCTGGGGGAACAACACAGTGACTGCACCATTTACTTGCCAATTAATCTAAGGAAATACACTGACATTAGTTCAGGAAGGAGATCTTTCCTTGCCCACTTGCCTCGAGGGAAGAGCAAAATTTGCAGCTGGCAATCAGCAGGACAGACAAAAGAAATAGGAGAAAGAAGTTTGGTGTAGAAATCAAGGTTGGTTTTTGCTTTGCCTAAGGATTTGAGTTTGCTTCCTGCTATAATTTAAGAAGACAGGGATTCCCCTTTAATCCTCCGTGCCAATTGAAATGAAGCTTTGGTGCATATACCTCCATTATATTCATCCCCCAAATTGCAGGTACATCTGTTGGTCTATTATAGGGGAAAACTCCAAAGTAACGGCAGGGTAATACTGCATCAGTTTCATGACTTATGTGGGTGGATCCATGTGAGATGCAGGGATGTAGTGACAGGGGGAGGAAATGAGGGCATTGCCCCCAAAATGATAATTCTGCCCACCAATGAAATTTTCCTTCAGTCCCAAATTTCTAGCATTGCAGTAACTTAAAACTTTAGTGGAGCTTTTATAAGTACAGTTTAGGCATCCAAAGAAAGGGTGAGGGCAAAGTTACCAAGGGAATGTGAACACAGCAACTATAAGAGTTAAAGGTGTGAATGAAGTGAAAATGTAAATGTACTTCCTTCAAGTCGATTCTGACTTACGGTGACCCTATGAAGAGGGTTTTCATGAGGCTGAGACTGGCCCAAGGTCACCCAGTGAGCTTCATGGCTATGTGGGGATTCGAACCCTGGTCTCCCAGGTCGTAGTCCAACACCTTAGCCACTACACCACACTGACACAAATCTTAATGGATGGGGGAGGGAGTTGGCAAACCTAAGGCTTTGCAGTTGGAGGAAGGAAAGGCGGGAAGGACAGTATTATTATGCATTGCAGAGCATCTCCCCCTCCCCTGTGCTGTTGCTATTTAGTGATTTTCCCACTAACTCTAGTGTTTTTAGGTGCACATCTAGTGGCAAATTTTCCTGGCTTGTGGGAAATCTAGGGGATGTCAACCATTTTATGGTGAGAATCTCTCAGTTTTTACAAATACTTCCACCACATTTTTTCTCTGTTATGTATTTCATGAAACTGTCTAGCCAAACTCTAACTTTTTTTTTTTTTAAATACGTTTGGATATTTTCAAAGAAGGAAAATGTGCAGGCAATATTCTACACAATCAAAGTGTGATGCAGCCTAAGCACCACCAACTCCTCTTCAAAAACCACAGCTGGCTCCCACAGACTTGAGCAGAGGAGACATGATCATGATGATGATTAATATATATTGCCCAGCCTTCACCATTAGGTCTCAGGACAGGTTACAACATCTAAAATACAGTCTTAGAAAAAGTTAAAAAACATTTCAATCACAAGAATAGTGGGATTCTGAAAACATACATCTCAGGTGATCAGAGATGTGTCTTTAGCATTTGCCAAAAACTGTATAACGAAGGTGCCAGATGCACCTCTGTAGGGAGTAGGGATGGTGTAGAATATTTGTAAAATTGGATTTGGTATCAAATTCTGGGATAATCTGGAAGTCAAACAGGCTCCCACTCTTTGCGTGCATTTGCAGCTGTTAGTGACACCATAATTTGTATATAAATATACAGCAGCATAAAGAGTAATGGAGAAAATTACATAATGTTTTTGAGGGAAAAAAAAGAACCAGGAATCGCGATTACCAACAGAACACAATTCATAGTGAATAGGCACTGGCAGCTCATTTGTTTTTTTAAAAAATCCATAGATTGATGCAAAAATGGGATGGAAAGCAAGGAGGGGGGGAACATTCTGTTTCTGGTCCATGCCACTTTCATATGTGTTCATAACACATGCCAAAATGACATTGACTGGCAATATACCAACTGAAAATACACATACACTGATTACATGATAATGAGAGAGAGGGCCTTGTCTTTCTTTCTTTCTTTCTTTCTTTCTTTCATTGCGCGCATCCCCAGTCTCCGAGCGGTGAGATTTCAGCGGTTCTTGCGCTCGTCCTGCGCTTGGTTTCCTTGGGAACAAGGTCAGCGGAGACTGTGGTGTCTTTATGAAATATGGTTTATTTATTTACACACATTCCAATCTGAACTTAGGATGGAGGGGTTCAAAGCATCAGCAGTCCAATATCCAGCTTACCCATCAGTGTTACAGGAGGCATCCTAAAGCCATGGTGCAGAGAGACAGCCTCTCTGCCTGCCTCCAGTCCCCAGCCATTCTCTAGACACACTCTACACACACTAAAAACGCAAACCTCTCCTAGCCACCAGGAGGGGGGGGAGGCTGTCCTGAAGAGTTTCAATGACAAAAGGATCTTCCTGGCCCATTCACCAGTTGCTGGGCACCTGGAAGACCCATTAGCAAACTGGCCACTCTATTAGCTTAACAAAAGAAACTCATCTGGCCATCACAGCCAGCCTCTCACCCCAAGGCACAGGGTTCCAAATCAGAGGCTGGAAGGGGAATCATCCATTCCAACCCCCAAAATCACAACACTTTCTTTCTTTCTTTCTTTCTTTCTTTCTTTCTTTCTTTCTTTCTTTCTTTCTTTCTTTCTTTCTTTCTTTCTTTCTTTCTTTCTTTCTTTCTTTCTTTCTTTCTTTCTTTGCTTACATTATTCTCTAAGTGCCATGTATACTGCTACACTAAAGGTGCCATGTAAATAACAGAAAAGAAAAATCCATATCTCAATTTACATGAAAAGTTCACAAGAAAGATGGCATCAACATTGCTTTCTGAAACAGGAAATACAACTTCACACTAGCTTCTGCCCTAGATACCATGAGATGTGCATTTCTCTTTTCACACTGTGGTGTCTTGTTTCTTTTATAAGATCTTAAAATGTGGGTCCTCCTAGAACATTTCTGCAGAGGGAGCTGTAATAACCCTCTTTCTAGGGCCTTGATTATATTTATAGAGAAAAAAAGTTTCTGTCTAAGCAGAGATCAAGTGTAAATTGTCCTCTTGCTTTCTCTCAACAAAATGGCACAGCTGGGACAGGGTGGTACATTGGAGGAATTGGACCGGACTTAATTGACATTAAAAGCAAAGCTTTCATTGACCTCAAACCAAATGAAGATTTTATTCAAATGGTGCAGGCTCATTGAAAGCATATCCGCAAATGCTGAGTAAATATTAGGGGTGTGCATCCACGTGATACAAATCAAAATACAGAAACAACGTAGCAACAGAGGACAGCATTTTGTTAGGCTGCACCAGTCACCTGAACTTCTTCCAGTAGAGTTGCTGCTGCATGACAGGAGAGAAAGGGGGAGAGGCAGTGGCATGGTTGGCATTATACAAACATGCTGGGGGAGCCAATCCAGTGTTCCTGCCAGCATATTTGCACTGCTCCAAACTCCTCTGCTTTTCCATCCGAGTATGCAGCAGTGACTCAGCCAGGTGTATGCAGCAGTGACTCAGTCAGGTGAACAATACAGTCTCACCACACTGTCCACTACCGTGAAGCAGGTGGCTTTGGAGAGATTTGGGCTTTGTCCAAGGTGAAGGAGGGCTTCCGAGAAGCAGTTCGAGACGAAATGGGCTGCTCCCAAAGCCTCTGAATGTGAGATTTGGAGCATGCAGAGAGACAGTCTCCATCCCTCATCTCATGCTTTTTCTGAGGGTTGTATGAGACAAAGAAAGCGAGCCAGGAAAATATTTTTTTTGGGGGGGATAAGAAATTATAGGGCAAGGGACAGGAGGCTTCCATTCTCCTCAGCCTCTCCTCCTGTTTGTGAAATGCATGGGCTTCTCACTAGAGTATGACACATTTTGTTACAAACTAGTTTGACCAAAGAACAGAACCTAGAATGAGACCATGGGCTCACAGGTGACCATACTACTTTAAGTTTTATTATAATAAAGAATGATCTCAGGCTTGACACTCTGGTCTGAGATTGATGTACCATTAGATATTGAAGAAAGCAGAATCACTGTGTTTGTTTTCCTTTAGAATTTAATTTGCAAGGGTCAAATGTTCTTGAAAAACCCAAAATGCTGCTGTTGACATTTCTGGATTTGTGGACAAAGAACTCTAGGAAATGTTCTAGTTTGTTTTTTGTTAGTTTTTTCCCCAATGTGCTAACCAGTGTCAGGTTTTTCTTAGCTAATCTTCTATCTATTGACACACTTGTGAAAACATTATCAGTAATTTTCTTCTATCCAGAGCTTATAAAATGTACTAGTTTCTCAACCACTGTCTGCTGAGGCTGGCTGGTTACAAAGATATTTGAAGGCAATCTCCTAAAACACATTTTACAAAGATCTTTCTCTGAACAGAGGAAAGTGATCATATAATGGTCCTTGTTTGAGAGTTGCCATTAAGTCTGCCACCTGATGAGGTGAGAGTGGAGGCAGAGCTGACACCAGGCATGCCAGGGCCCTTGGGCATCAGCTTGCCCCGGGCCCTGGCATGTGCATCTGTGTGTGTGTACCCCCCACGCCCCCTACCTGTCTCCGCTTCTCCTTCCCCTGGAGTTACAAGGGCCCCTGAGGGGCTCCTCCACTCCCCTTCTGCAATCCATGGCAACTGCTGCAGATCGCAGGGCAGGAGCACCACCGTTCCCTCACCCCACCTACCTGTCTCCTGTCTTTTAGCATTGCCATTAACCAAGATGGCAGACACAGTTTCCCTAAGGAGATGAAGCCTCTGCTGCCATCTTGGCTGACGGCACACGTGCGTGCTATGCGCGCACATCTCTACCATCAACCAAGATGGTGGCAGGGGCTTCAGCACCTTAGGGAAACCTTGGCCACCATCTTCATTAAGGGCAATGCTAAGAGGCAGGAGACAGGTAGGTGGGGCAATGGAATGGTGGGCAGGCAGAAGCTCCTGCCCTGCGATCCGTGGCTGTTGCAGAATGGGAGCGGAGGGGGGCCTCAGGGGCCCCTGTAGCTCCAGGGGCCCTCAGGCCAGTGCCCCATATGGCCACCCTTTAGAACCAACCCTGAGTGCAGGTTACTTACAAACATTTGCAGATGCTGTTAGGGGGGCAGAGACTGCAAAATCGATTTAGTAAGTATTACATGAAATGATAAGATGAAGAAAAACAACAACAATTTTTCTGGATCATACAGAAAGTTCTAACTGAGAAAAAAGTTTTTTAAATTCAGGATCAGAAAGGGATTTTGTAAACCTTTGAGATACTATTAACACTGAATACTCTTTGTTCTGAAGTTAAAGAAAATGAATAATTCGTCTTTTATGAAAACAAGCAAAATATTGCTGTTTCATCCTCTACACACTTTTCTCACAAGAAATGGAAAGAATAAATTCTGGGCTAAGCATCTATAGACATGAAGAAATTCTTAAACAGCATTTGTGGGGATCACTTGGCCCTCTAGAACCTGATGCAGAGGGGGTTCTTTTAGTTCCCCCAGTCATTCAATAGGGGCAGAATTGATCCCAAAAGCTGTAAGAATAAAAACACATTTTCCCCTCTAGATTTGGGAGAGGGGGATGCTGAAAGACCACATAGCAATCAATACCTCTTCATGGCTGAGGAATATGTAGAACGTGGAGTTGTGGAAAACTTACACAAAGGTTTTGTGATTTTTTCCCCTCGGGTGTTGTTGGGGTATATTTGACCACACCTGTTGATAGAGGGCTAGCCTCCACCCCAGTGGCATTTATGTGTGCACTTCCCCCCCCTCTTGCTCCCATATGTGGTTTATATTCCCTCCTAAATGGGGAAGTAAACTGATGCTGGGAGGGGAATCAATGTTGGTCCGTGTACAGAGGGTACAGAAACATCCTGTGCCCCACCCTGCCATCAGTTTCTTTCCAATATACAAGCCTCACCTCTCCAGACCAGACATAGCTCCTGTTATAGTGATGGGCATTTTGCTAATGTGAAATAATGATCAAAAGAATGCCTCTGAGTATGTGCAGAGTACCTTTCTCTGACCACACTGAGTAACCATTTCCAGGCCTTTGTGAGATTAGAGAGAAAAGCTTCCAGGACAGCGGCTGTGATTTCCAGGCGCTCTGTAGCCCTGCATTTCACATGTTGAAAATGGAGCACAGAAAGCAAGGCCATATATAAACTGGCAAACCTGAAACATCATTTTTAAGCAGTGGCTACTCTAAGGACTTTCTCATTCTTGCATTTGAAAACTATGTTTGTGCATGCTCATAATGCAACAAGATGTTCTTTGAAAGACTACCCTTTTCCCCTCCCTTAACAATCAGTACTGAAGGTTTGTGCTTATCAAGAACACTGGTTGTTCTTTTCAAACATTTCCACCCACCGTAAAGTTTCATAGCCATGTCATACATTACACATACATACACATATACACAAAATCAAGAGTCAGCAGTTTTCACCTTTTTTCTATACACATTTTTATGTGCATGAGAAGTTATTGCAGAGGAAACCATCTTTGCTTTTATTGCAAAACACTGCTGCCACACAGTCTATTAGGAACTGAGTTTTCACTGTGCCACAATAAATTTCTATTTTTACAACATCTTACAATCACCATGTTAAACAACCAATTCCCCCCCTACCCAAGAATGGTACAGTTTGCAAATGTGACTTAGCGAAATCATCTATCAGTTAACATGAGTCAGACATTCTCCTTCACTTGAACTTTCTGATGACAACCTTTGATGTTGACAGATTAGAAGCGATTTGGTGCTGTCAAAATACCATAGAGCTAGCTGCACAAAATATGCAGAAGAACTTTACAGATGGTGAGCCACTGGTTTACATGGCAGTTATTTTACTATACTCACTGCCAGTTAAATTAATAATGTCACAGTCTATCTTCAGTGTCAGGTGTAACTTGTTTTCAATGATGTCCCTCCAGTATTTAAGAGGGTATATTGATTTCACCATTTGTGCAGAAAAAGCACACATATACAATCCACATATTTTGTTGTAAAATGGGATTTCAAATAAGCTAAACAGTTACTGGCTCAGGATGAAGCCATAAGATGGAAGGCTTTGTCATTTATAGGAAGACATGCAGTAATGATCCTTCTATGACCATAATATTGATATTCAGATTGACTGTCACTCTTCCATAGGCCACCAAAAGCCATCCTGCAAAATGAAAACTTTATGAAAGGCTGTAAAGATTACAACAATTTCTTTGTATCTTTAAATTTCAGAGTAGCTATATCAACACAGCAGTAGCCACTGATTGCAGAAGGGCAAATGATCATTTATAATTAATCTGTTTTATCTATGGGCCATGCTTATGCATAATTTTAGTTTCCAACATAAGTATAAACACACTCTCAGAAATAATCACACACAAGGCTTCACCCTCACTAACAGTGCAGGCTTGTAGTGAACTTATGATGGGGTTGCTCTTAGAATGGCTTAATTCTAGTACTAAGGCAAGTGCTCCCTATCTACCTTACTGTGATATTATGACCTGTTTCTCCCCCTTTTCAACCTATTATATAAGGAGGGCAGGATTCTTGCTCTGCAGCAGATAAGGGAAGTTGTAAGGTGGGAAGGCCACAGAAATTCTATAGCAATGTGCTATGTTATGATAGCATTTTACAGCTTTAAAAGCACCATAATAAGACTGTGCTGGAATATAGGATTAAAATGGCCCCTTTCTTGTTCTTAGAACAGGGTGACTAACCTGTGTCTCGCCAGATGTTATTGGACTCCCATTTCCATCAGCTCCAGCCAACATGACTGGGGTGACTAGAGTTGTATGTAGTCTAACAACCTCTGCAGAGTCACAGGTTAGCCTCTCCCCCCCCCCATTTTAAAGGAATGTTATGTAATAACCTCTCTTAAATGTTTACCAAGCGTGTGAGGGGGTAGTTGCATTGCACCTGCAAGCTGGAACTCTGCCATGTCCACTAGCCATTCACCCCCCAGACATTCAGCCCTGCCAGTTGCATATTTAAAATCTTGTTAAAGAAGGTCTATGTAGGCTGAAAAATATGTGGTTATAACCAGACAGTTTTTTTAGGTATATAGTGCTGGAAAAGTTGGAATTCCTATTAAGTTGCCAGAGGGCATCATAGCACCAAACATACTGGTAAAATGGTGCAAATGGCAATTGCTACAGTCCTAAGAGCATGTAAGTTGAGATCTACTTGTGCTATTTATTTACACTTATTGTGTAATTTTCCCCAACAGCAGCTCATGGCATTGTCCACTCACATGATCTCACAAAGCAACACAATCTGCTTTTATTAAAAAAACATTTGTTTGGTTTGTGCAAGTAAGTAGATTGGGATCTATGGCCTGAGAATACTATTAAGTAAGCCCTGAGAAAATGTACACATTATGGTCATGCAGGCCTCACGTTTTTAGTCTATGATAAGAAAATGATCCAAAACATTGCAACACTCCATAAACAATGAATCCAAATAAAACAGTGTGTAAGGCAAATTAAAAAATTCATCACTTTGCTTTGATAAGTTCAGCTGAAGAAGAAATCTAAAGCTGTTCTGTAGAGGACTTGGTTTTAAAAGTTCTGAAAATTCACTTCAAATTATTCATTATGCATTGCATAAAAGTTGCTGGGATTGTGTCAATTGTATATCCAGTAAACAGTCACTGGAGATATACAATCCAAATTGTCCAACCAGAAAATAGAGTAATATATCAGTTAACAAAGTTAAAATGTGTTCTTGGACATAAGAACATAAGAAGAGCCTGCTGGATCAGGCCAGTGGCCCATCTAGTCCAGCATCCTGTTCTCACAGTGGCCAACCAGGTGCCTGGGGAAAGCCCGCAAGCAGGACCCGAGTGCAAGAACACTCTCCCCCCAGACATACAGGACATTACTTCTTTAACAGAAACTTTGGTACCAGAGATTGGAATAACATGGAAAGAATTAGGATAGGTTCCCACACCTGCTCATAGATCGTGGGGTCAGGTTCAACAGAGGCTTTAAAGGATGCTTACCTGGCACCCACCCACTCCTCCTACTCCTTCTTCCCCTCCTCTGAATTGTATTGGATTCTCCCCTCCCAGACTTGGGAAAATGGTTGAGCTCTCTTTAATGCAAAGCAAATACACAGGCTTGTCAGTTTCATCCTAGCAAAGCAAAGGCACAGACTTATCACTTTATTAATAGAAAAGCAAAGACACGTGCTAGTCAGTTTCACCTTAAAGCAAAGGCACAGGCTTGAAAGTTTATCTATAGCAAAGCAAAGAGGAAGACTGGTAAATTTTACCTTAAAGCAAGGCACACCTTTGAAAGTTTATCCATAGTAATGTAAAGCTAGACAGTTTCACCTTTTAAAAAAGCCTTTCTTCAAAAAAACTTCCTTCCTAGAGGATTCATTAACTGAGGCATTACTGTATGTGATACAGGAATTTATATATTTAAATTTTGTTTAGTAATTTTGTTGTATCATAGGGCACTTATATAATTATGTTATCAATTATCTTAAAATTCAAAACCATTAACACAATAATTAAGCTTGATAAGACTAGGATGCACTATGTATACCTATGATGTCAGCAGCAGTACTATGCTTACATAGCAGTTTCTAGAACTAAGCACATGAACAAAGGATTGCTAACATTTCTGTATATGTGCATACATCTGATTCTGTTCTGTTGTATTATCTGGCCACAGCATTGATGTACCTTGTTCACAGTTCCATGTCTTTTCAGTAGTAATTGGTTTCCTCAAAATTTAGCTCAAAATTCTAGACTTCTATAGAAATACACCTTTTCTATTCAAACAGGAATTTGATAGCCAGAATGGGACTATAGGTAAAAACATGCAAAAGTGACACAGCCTAGAAATAGATTCACTCATTCTTTATTAAACCATTTGCAGTACAATCTAATGCATGTTGACTCAGAACCAAGTCCCACAGTTTAATGGGACTCACTTTCAGATAAGTATGCCTAGGATTGTGCTGTTAACATTACATATAATAAATAAATAAATGCACACCTACAAGAATTTGTAGTTGTCGATTTATTATTTTTATTGGTCTTGTTAACAGCACAATCCCATGCACATTATCTGGAAGTGAGACCCATTAAACCATGGGACTTTGATCTGAGGCATCATGCACTGAATTGTATGGAAATCCAATTGGAAATGATTCAATTAGGGATGGGTAAATCTATTTCTGGACTATGTCATTTTTGCACTTCACCTATAGTCCCAATTTATTCCATTTTTGAATTAATTTGTGACTTTTTAATTTTGTCTTAAAATATAAATGCATTTTTCTCTCTGTATCCATATTTAAGTGAATATATTTATTTTTTCCTTCATATATGGGACAAGGCAGGGATATATGGGCCAGGCAATCCCTCAGGTAACTTGGCCCCAAGTTGTATAGAGCTTTAAATGCTAAAAACTCAACCTTGAACGGAGGAGCGCTGTATCATATTGATTTTGATACGATAAACTGAGAACTATGTCACAACATTCAGAGAAGTGCAAAATATGTTGGACAGCTATGGTTTGATCCACACATTAGTCCAAATAAGGACATTTCATATAGGAATTCACAAAGATTAAGTTCCTGAAGGATTCCCAGGGTTAGAAGCCACCCAGCTCCACAAATCCTTAGGAGTACCTGCTTAAAAGATGCTTGACACTTTCAGCACTGACACACCAATTACTCAAAAACAGATCATAAGTTCTATCCAGGTTTTCTCTTCTCCTAAAGATACAGGATCAGTCTCAGGCCAAGAACCTGGCAACCCTACTGTGCTTCATCCTATGTCCAGCAATAGGTGATACCTATAGGGGGCTTATCCTATTCAGCATCCTTTTCTATAAAGTAGTGTGACTCTGGTGCTCTGGTGTAGCAATGATGTATAAAGCAGTTTTGCATTTCCCCCCTCATACTAAGCATTAATATAACTAATGTTAATACATCTTCCACTGCCAGCATCTGGCCTTCAGGAACAGCACATACCTCAGTGATAGAGTGCATGCTTTGCATACAGAAAGTCCAAAGTTCAATCTTTTTTACATCTCCAGGTAAAAGGATCTCAGGTCTGAGAGAGACTTGGCAACCTTGAACAGCCACTGCCAAGCAACATAAGTAGTACATTCTTTCTGTCTTAAGTATGGTAATTTCATGAACATAAATTTCATTATTTCTTGTGTGGAATATAAAACAGACAAAAAACTTTCAACATTGATAGCACATGATGTACTGGGGAAACTTTGGCCCTCGAGTTGTTGCTGAACTACAACTCTCTTCATCCCTGACTATTGGCCATGCTTGCTGGGGTTGATGGGAGTTGTAGTTCAGCAACACCTGGCAAAAGGTTCCTCATACCTGCTGTAATCTTTACCATGTCATTGAGGTGAACCCCATTATGGCAGCCTCAAATCACCTTGAGGGTCCCCAAATGGTAGGATGAAAATGTAAAAATAAATAAAACCAAAACAGAAAATAAAAAGCCCATATCAAGTCTATCCAAGAGAGGGTTCATTGGCTCATAGTTCATGCTCACAGCCACTACACTACACAGGTGATGCCATTACATTATAATTCAAATAAATCCTGTCAAATGTCCGTATGTTTACAAATACCATTATATCCAAAACCTAGCAATTAGCAAGTGAAACAGTGAATGATTTCTCTGAGAGTTATCATTAAAACCGGTGTTACTATAATTCAGAGTAAAGTAGCATGTGATGAATTTTGGGTTCTTTGAGATTGTGGTTGGGGAAAGAAACATAGACTCAACTCCCTCTAATCACAGTTGTAAAAACCCTGAAAAAGGTACTAATTTATATGTCCAGCAAATGCTACTACGAATAGTACAATAAAGAAGAAATTATAGTTCTTGGTGGTCTGGATGAGCAGCAAGTGTCTCATACAACTGAACACTGCCCTCTGGAGGGACTAGCATTTTACTGAGTCCTTTCATGTTAAGTAAAATATATACATATATTTACACACATGTCTTAACTATTTTTTCTGTGGAAAGAAAGATGGGGGGGAGGTTTGGCTTCTTTTTTTAATGTACATGAATTTCAAATTATCTCATCAATAAAACTATTTACAGAATGAGAAGATTTATTTTTAAAATGTTATGTTAAATATTTCAGAAGAATATTTTCTTTGAAGAAAAACTCTACTAGTAGAAGAAAACATGGTCATGTGAAGAAGTGAATTTATAATTGTTTTTTTCTACTGGAAATGAATGATTTTATAAATCATCCCATTTATCCCTTTTTAGGCCCTTAGCAGCTCTAACCATTCCCATCTGAAATGGAAAATTAAGTCCTAAAGCATGCTGATCTGTCATTATTAGGAAAATAAAATATGAATTAAAATCAATTATACAGTGTGATTTCCTTAGAAAAATTAATGTTTCCTTCATATGCTAAAAGCAGTGCATTTACTTTCTGTGATATTCTGTGATGAAAATTGTAGCTCAATCCTTGTGTCCCCCCCCCCTTTGTAAGACACAAAAGCAGCTATTATTGAAGGGAAAAATGCAGTGTCTGTTTTCCACAATGGGAAAAGAATTCAGAAGTGTTTGTATTGAAAATGTTGATTATCAATACAAAGTCATAAATTACTAAATCTAAGAAATTATACAGTCCTTTTATAGCAAAGAAACTGCTTGTTGAAATAAATTGCTACACAATTATCTGTAAAATAAATTACTTCCACTCATTTTTCCCATGTTGTCATTTGTAATCAATGTGCCTTTTCCATAGCCTATTTTTTATACTGTTAGTAAATGTCCCCCACCCCACCCCAAGGCTGAAAAGTAATTACAAAAAGCACTTATTGGGAGGCAAACTTTTACTGCCATTTTATCATGCTAATTACTGATAAGTTGTTAGAAAAAGAAGCTTGATCACATTTCAAAGGCTTGAACTATTTTTTTAAAGAAAGAAAGAAAGAAAGAAGACATTGAAAACTATCTTTTTATGACGTAAGGATAGTAATAACAGGTAGAAAATGCCTGTAAAGTTCTTTTCCCTGTACCTTAAATTTAAACCCCCATTTTTCAGTGAAATGCATCAACCTTAGGCATGAGAAGCCCATGAAACCTTGATAATTTGACAATGTCTAGGTGGCTGACGGACCCTCAGCTTAATTTCCTCTCTCTCCCCCTCCATCCCAAAGCCATAACACCTTCCTTCTTTTCTTTCTTTCTTTTTTCTTTTGGGCCTGGATGCTTTCCACCATTCTCTTCCCAGCATTCACCAGGGGACAGAGGGTCAATCCTGTCTCTTTTCCTACATCTCCAACAGCAGGTAACCATCTTCTACCTTCCATCTGTTTTATTTAATTAGAGACCAATAGAAGGCAATTAATCCAAGCCCTCAGACTGAGGAGCCAGGGTTAGAGTAACACTTTAATTACCTGGAAAGTCCACTATTAATCAAAGTGATACTACTCTCTCTGAGGAAATGGAGAGCAATGTGTCTTTCCTTTGGGTGAGCTGTGTGTGGAACAAGAGCTAAGAAAAGAATTTGAGACTGTTCTGTTTGCCAGTGCACACTGTCCTGAATAGATCAGTTTAATGATCTTCTTCTACCTAAGGGTTTCCCCTTTTGGTTCTTCATGTACTCATTCAGTTAAAAACTAGGGTTGTCAGTTAAGGTTTTCTTTTAAGGAAGTAAATTGGTCATTATTTTCAAGCTGTTATAACTCAAAATATTGCTGCAAGTGCACTCTAAAGACAAACTTGAAAGACAGCTGAGATAATAAAATGCTACCTTAGCCAGCAGTGCCCCTGTTTTAGATTTCTCATCATTACACAAAGAGGTCATTATTAACACATACCTTGGTGTCCACCATCTCCTACAGATGGTTGCATTAACACAAGCAACAACCTGCTAGAATGATTAGAATGATCTTTGGGGAAAACCTACAAACTGTTGTTGAAAATGAGAGACACAATAACACTAGGGTAAAATGGGCTTCTTCATAGAAAGACCATGCCATTCTATTTTTAGTGGCATCTTAACACAGTAGTAAAGTTTGAAAATGAGAGCCCTAAGAGGAAACTCATAGACAGTATTATATCCTCATTTACCTGAAGGGCTTTTGGGACATCCTAAGTACTCAGATAATCAGAAGTTCAGATAACTGGGATTTCTCTTTTATAGGATTTCATTGTCATGGGGTTACACATAGAAGATAAAGTGAATTTTGATAATTAAGGTTCAGTTAATTGAGAGTATACTGTATGTGTGTTCCAAACACTGCTGCATATGTTGATCTCTGCAAAACGGAGCCACAGCTTCCACAAAGGGGATATGATTTTCAGTGCATTTAAGTTGAATAGCTATTTACTAAGCCCCAGAAGAGGAATGGTAAGGCTGAAGTTATTACTGTTGATGGTTTCAAAAAGAGAGAGGGTTAAGGAAATAGGTTTCATGACAGCCTGAAGCATCATGCTCCAAGCCGAGCTTATTATGCACTGCCCTCTTCTGTTGCGTCAGGCATTTCAACATGAAAACATTGCATTTCCATAAATTTGCCACATCTGGTGTGCCAGGCTGGGTTTTTCATGAAAGTATGCAAGAATGTGACAAATGTTGATTGAGTGGCTAAAATGAGTGACAATTTTTTTTGGAAGTGCCTACACACAGTAGTTTGCAGAAGCTTGAAAGGATCCAAAAGGTGTCAGTCAAAGATAGTAGTGGCTCATGTTAATTTTAGATTCATCAGGAGATTTAACATTCACATCTTGCACATCCAGCCACTTCAATGTGAGCATAGAGTTAGCATAGAAAGTTCCAGGAAGCAGAAATTTGCTAATGTTCCACTGTGACATGATGCATACTCTTCTTAGAAGCATGGATTAATGAAGCAGGCGGTGTGGAGAAAAGGTTAACTTGAAAGCCCTTGGACAGCCCTTGTAAAACTCACAGTTTACAATGTTTTCACAAGAAGAACATTTTACAGGTTCATTTTTATGCAGTAATGCCAATACAAGGTTGCTTTCCCCCAATCACTTTTGTACAGTGACATTTTCTTCTGAATGGGCTCCCATATGGCAAGATATATATCAGTTTGAAAAGTCATTGAAAGCTATTACTTTGTACTAGTGGTGATTTTAATTTGTCAAAAACAATTGGGAAAAGTGACTTTAGTCATCAGAAAGTAAATATTTAAAAACCAGACTATCTTGAGAGGAATTTTATTAAAGCAGAACCCATTTTTATGCAAGAGGGAGGAGACGTAGGATTATACACAGATGACTATTTGAGGCCTGTACAATATACTTATGACAGCATGATGCTATTGTAATTACACTACTGCAGTAGAAACCAGAAATATATACACAGAGAGTGTGATGCCCTGCAGTCCTTTGGAGAGTCCTTACCCCTTTCACTTCCCTCTCCCCAGCCCAGTGAGATCACCAGGGAACCAAATTAGACGGTTGTCCAGTTATTCCAGCTTTACTGTTGGGATTAAATTTACCCCCAAATATCCAAAATGTCAACAGCTGAGTCACAGCCTGCTGGGTTAAACAGCAGTAGGACTGTTCTGTATTTGGGGGTGGGGAGGGGGTGACCTAAGCAGTGTGCCTAGTTTTAACTCTGCCATCTTTCATCCTCTGTCCACCCAGCTCCCCTAGAAGATTAGCACACCTTTTCAGTAACTTGACCAAGGTATTAAGGTGGGGTGGTATATAATTACATCAGGTCAGGCCAGTTTACTTAGCCAAAAAATAGGTTTATTAGCAAACAAAAAAAATATAGAAATGCAGTCAAAGTTATAAACCGAGAAAAATGTTTATTCTAGTTAGGGCTGTGCACAGACACCTCCCACATCTGACCTGTGGCTCCAATCCGGGGGGGGGGCATCAGGCCAACTTACCCTGGTCAACCCAGGAATCACCCAGCCTGGCTTGGAGTCACTCCCGAATAAATTCATAATCCTAATTAAACATATGGTGGGGAGAGGGAAGGAGAAGTTGTGCCCTCCATCCCAACCGAGAGCAGGGTCAATTTATCCTTTGTGATGCTATTTCCTACAGGAAAGCCCTTTGCTAAACAGCATCTCCCAGGATTGTCCCCCAGCCCTAGGGTGGAGGGAGCAATCCTGCATGATGCTGTCCAAAGGACTTTCCTGCTGGAAAACCCATTACAAAATTGCACCCCCAGAGGATTACTACCCAAGCTCATCAGTCAGGAAGGAGAGCTGCGGCTGCCTCCTCTTCCTACCTGATGCCCTGCCCCCTGACAAGACCGGGACACTCTGGGTCTTTTAAGCTGACCTGGAGCGATCAGTTGCTGTCAGAAGCCGACTTGGCTGAGGCCTAAAAGGCTGAATGGGCCTGATTTGGCTTGGACCTTGGCTGAATCCAGTGCTAATTATTGATAAAATAGATGTGTAGGCTGAGAATCCACAGGCAATCACTGAGGTAGATATCAAAAGGTTCTCTGTGCCTTCCAGGCAGATGGTACAGCAGGGAATCCAGGGAGTATAGCTTCTGTCCTTAGTTGGTGGCAGGGCAGGATCCGGGAGGTGGTTAAGTGAGAGAGATTATGCTTGCTGGCTGAGTGGGGGGGGTGCACTTGGTTTGACGTGCAAAGATCTGAGTAGTGGCCTCTGCCTCCCTCCCCACCTCCCTTACCAGCGGAGAGACCACCATTGCTATCTTATGGATAAAAAGAATTATTCTACTACCCCCCCCCTCTCTGTTTATTTTTAATGTTGTTTTAGGCTACTTAATGTGCAGCAGCCAAGGCCAGCACCTTGTAGGCATTTTTTTAAAAAAAGAAACAAATGTAATTGTAGTGCTTACTTTTGAGAAAAAGTAATTAGTTACTTTCAGAGGAATTGTAATGATAATTACTACTTTTGGGCCATGTAATTGTAACTGTAATTTATTACTTTTTAAATCTTCCAAGCTCTGCTGTTAACTCCAAACTGAAAACTCTTAAAATAATACTAGGTTGTACATTTATAGGGACCTTTGATACAGTGAGGTGGCCTGCTTTAGTAGGGTAGAAGCAAAGTCAGCCAGTGGTTGCAACATGCACAAAAGAAGAAAATGCTTTTAAAAAAAAGTTTAGAAGATCTATATTTGCACATTGTAGTTCTTTTAGAGAATGGTTTAGTGATAACAGAAGGACACTTTGCCCTTCATGAAGGCAGGCAGGTAGGTTGGGAGGTATGGATAAAAGAAAGATTAACCAGTAAAAGAAAGATGCATTTTGCCTATTTGGGAGAAAGGCAGGTGAGGTCTAGGTAAAACAAAGGTCAGATACAAACTGGTAAATTATCTTCAACGTACGTTATTGCATCCCAAATTCTCTAGCCCTATTCATTTTTTCCCCCACTCATTATTCCAGTCACATGAGGGAATGCTTCCTGGTCCCGTTCCCTCAGACATATCACCATCTCCAGCTTCATGCTGCCACCCTCCATGCATTGTGGGCTGAACTTCTGCGGCAAAAAGCCCTTGCTATTCATATAGGCTCCCTGCATGATTTAGAACCCTTTTTCTAAATTGCATAAGGAGCCTTCTAGCAGAGAACACTTCCTACTGCAGAGGTTCAGCTCCCAATGTGTGAGGTGACAGAGCTAGTGATGGTGAACCAACAGAGGGGCCAGGGACAAGGAACACAACCCTGATCTCCCCCCTCAAGCAATTGGAATTGCTTGGGCTGAGGACGCCTAAATAGGGCTTCTGTGCCAAGGGATTTTATTAAATTCATAGAACTTGCTCATGACAAAGAATTTTACTTCATCTCTGATCCATTGGTCAGACAACCTTGTGACTCCCAACATATTTATAATGTGAATATGGACTCTTTTCTGCTATTCTTCATCATCTGACCGAGAGATGTATGGAAACTCTCATCAGAAATGTTGTTAGACTCATCAAATATCCTTCCTTTTGCCTTCCTTTGAAATTCCTCAGATGTTTTTACCTGATGCAGAACTTCAATATTCTTTTTTTGTCAAATCCAATGGCAATCAAGGAATGTTGCATAACTCTTAATGGAAATTTTGCAAGTCTTATCAAATCATTTGGGCTTCCCTTGACATTTCTCAGATGGTTCTTCATGAAGGAACTCCTGAATTTGCTTTAGACAATATTTCAATAACAGCTTAGAGAGAAACCATTCTCTCTTTTTATAAACATGAGTATGGATATTTGTGCTGTTTTAATCTTTATATAGGAGAGCCAGTGTGGTGTAGTGGTTAAGGTGTTGGACTAAGACCTGGAAGACCAGGGTTCGAATTCCCCCATAGCCATTAAACTTGCTGGGTGACCTTGGGCCAGTCACTGCCTCTCAGCCTCATGAAAACCCTATTCATAGGGTCGCCATAAGTTGGAATCGATGAGGGCAGCAGGGCTGTGGAGTCGGAGTCGGAGTCGTGGAGTCGGAGTTGGAGTCGGAAGCAATTTTGGGTGGAGTCGGAGTCGGTAGAAATGTACTGACTCCAACTTCAAAATAAAATTAATATTTTAATATTAATATTAATTTATTAATATTAATACATTAATATACATTTACCATTTATGAAGGAGTCGGACAGTAGAAAAATAGAGGAGTCGGAGTTGGAGTCGAAGGTTAGACATACTGACTCCATAGCCCTGGAGGGCAGTACATTTACATTACATTAATCTTTATATATCAAGGTCTATGTAACTACCTGCCACAATAACTCACAGTTCCCCAATGTGATATTTTCCCATACATTCCCTTAGTATGCTTAAAAAACCTGCTAATAGACTTAGGCATGAGATTGACACCAGCACTGAAGACAGAATGAACTACTAAATAAGTTGGTTTATTAGAGGGATATTTTATACATCAGGGAATATGGATATTTACCTTAAGGTTTAAAATATGCTAAATGATCATTTCTAGAGACACTGGGCTCATCTACATGGGAGCATTTCTTCAAAGGAAATACACTGCATTTAGATTCATAATAGATTTGCATCATCTGCAGTTCTTGCTCAATGTTAGCTGCCAATCACTTTTTCGCATTCACACAAGTAGGCATTCATAAGAACATAAGAACATAAGAAGAGCCTGCTGGATCAGGCCAGTGGCCCATCTAGTCCAGCATCCTGTTCTCACAGTGGCCAACCAGGTGCCTGGGGGAAGCCCACAAGCAGGACCTGAGTGCAAGAACACTCTCCCCTCCTGAGGCTTCCGGCAACTGGTTTTCAGAAGCATGCTGCCTCTGACTAGGATGGCAGAGCACAGCCATCATGGCTAGTAGCCATTGATAGTCCTGTCCTCCATGATTTTGTCTGATCTTCTTTTAAAGCCATCCAAGCTGGTGGCCATTACTGTGTCTTGTGGGAGCAAATTCCATAGTTTAACTATGCGCTGAGTAAAGAAGTACTTCCTTTTGTCTGTCCTGAATCTTCCAACATTCAGCTTCTTTGAATGTCCACGAGTTCTAGTATTATGAGAGAGGGAGAAAAACTTTTCTCTATCCACTTTCTCAATGTCATGCATAATTTTATACACTTCTATCATGTCTCCACTGACCCGCCTTTTCTCTAAACTAAAAAGCCCCAAATGCTGCAACCTTTCCTCATAAGGGAGTTGCTCCATCCCCTTGATCATTCTGGTTGCCCTCTTCTGAACGTTTTCCAACTCTATAATATCCTTTTTGAGATGAGGCGACCAGAACTGTACACAGTATTCCAAATGCGGCCGCACCATAGATTTATACAACGGCATTATGATATCGGCTGTTTTATTTTCAATACCTTTCCTAATTATCCCTAGCATGGAATTTGCCTTTTTCACAACTGCCGCACAGTGGGTCAACATTTTCATCGTGCTGTCCACTACAACCCCGAGGTCTCTCTCCTGGTTGGTCGTCGCCAGTTCAGACCCCATGAGCGTGTATGTGAAATTAAGATTTTTTGCTCCAATATGCATAATATTACACTTGTTTATATTGAATTGCATTTGCCATGTTTCCGCCCATTCAATCAGTTTGGAGAGGTCTTTTTGGAGTTCTTCGCAATCCCTTTTTGTTTTAACAACCCTGAACAATTTAGTATCGTCAGCAAACTTGGCCACTTCACTGCTCACTCCTAATTCTAGGTCATTAATGAACAAGTTGAAAAGTACAGGTCCCAATACCGATCCTTGAGGGACTCCACTTTCTACAGCCCTCCATTGGGAGAACTGTCCATTTATTCCTACTCTCTGCTTTCTGCTTCTTAACCAATTCCTTATCCACAAGAGGACCTCTCCTCTTATTCCATGACTGCTAAGCTTCCTCAGAAGTCTTTGGTGAGGTACCTTGTCAAAAGCTTTTTGAAAATCTAAGTACACTATGTCCACTAGATCACCTCTATCTATATGACACTCTCAAAGAATTCTAATAGGTTACTGAGACAGGACTTTCCCTTGCAGAAGCCATGCTGGCTCTGCTTCAGCAAGGCTTGTTCTTCTATGTGCTTAGTTAATCTAGCTTTAATAATACTTTCTACCAGTTTTCCAGGGACAGAAGTTAAGCTAACTGACCTATAATTTTCGGGATCCCCCCTGGATCCCTTTTTGAAGATTGGCGTTACATTTCCCACTTTCCAGTCCTCAGGCACAGAGGAGGACCTGAGGGACAAGTTACATATTTTAGTTAGCAGATCAGCAATATTCATATTTGAGTTCTTTGAGAACACTCGGGTGGATGCCAACCGGGCCCGGTGATTTGTCAGTTTTTATATTGTCTATTAAGCCTAGAACTTCCTCTCTTGTTATCACTATTTGTCTCAGTTCCTCAGAATCCCTTCCTGCAAATGTTAGTTCAACTTCAGGGATCTGCCCTATATCTTCCACTGTGAAGACAGATGCAAAAAATTCATTTAGCTTCTCTGCAATCTCCTTATTGCTGTTTAGTACACCTTTGACTCCCTTATCATCCAAGGGTCCAATCGCCTCCCTAGATGGTCTCCTGCTTTGAATGTATTTATAGAATTTTTTGTTGTTGGTTTTTATGTTCTTAGTAATGTGCACCTCAAATTCTTTTTTAGCATCGCTTATTCGAGGATTAGTCTTGCTGTTTCCTTGTGGCCCCATCCTCTAATTATACATTTCCTCTCCTTCTGGTTGCTAGGTGACCGAGCATGATCAGCTGTTCTATCAGCGTCAGTAGGTTCATTTAAAAAACAACAACCCAGAAGTGTGAATATCTGTGTTTTCTGTGTCTATTGTTAGTAGGATACAACTAAAATACAAATCTTTGTATGAACAGTGTTACACTTTTGTGCACAAGTTAGGGGAAAAAGAAGATAAAAGCACCATTTGCAGCAACATAAAAAAGGCCAGCAGAATGGAGGAGAGCAACTGGAAGTTGCTTGTCAGCCTACAGGAAACAAAATGAAAGAAGGAAGGAGGAGATAGTGGGTGTGGAGAGGGGAACAATTGACACACCCACCTAAAAGCATCAGAGCAAAATACCTGCATGGAGGAGGGAAGCAAAGCCCACACATATTTTTCTCCCCTCTTTGTATTATCAGTGGATTCAGTTGGTATGGATTTACAGGGGGGAAACTGCATGATAGCTTCTGTTTGCCAGTAACGTCATGTGAACCGTGCAAATTTAAAGGAGATGTGAGTAGCACCAAACACACAGTAAACCACCATGTAGATGAGCCCACTGTTGCTGACACCAGCCTCTGTTTTTGCCTCAGGCCAAATTCCCTAAATTTCCACCCTAGCCAGATTCATTCACAACACAGTCCAGCTACTGGGTATAACCTTTCTCTGACATCAAAGTTCCTCTTGTTATACTTCTGGCTGCTTCAGCAGTTTAGCTGATCTTAATAACTTGTTTGTGTAACTTCCTTATGGTAAATTTCTACATAGGGCAGCCTCTTAGACTAACACAGCCACCAGCTCCCTCCTTCTGAGCTTCACAAAGTATAGTATAGTTGTCGTTCTCACACCAGAAAGGAATAGTTTAATATTCAGGCCTCAGCTATCTACATTCACCTCAGTTTTATCTTGTCTTTGCCTTCCACCTCCATGTTCAACTGACTTTCACAACTGCCTTTTTAAAAATCTGCATTGACACTTAACTGCCCTTTTTTCACTGACTGGAATTCCCATTAAAATGAATTTACCTGATCTGGGACCTGACTATCAATACTAAAACTGATCATCTCTCTCTCTCTTTTCTCCCCCCACCCCTTCTTTCAGAGCCTGTCATTGAGCGTCAACCATTAAACAACCTCACAACAAAGTAACAGCATAAGGCATCAAACCTTGACAGGTACACTCTGACATCATCACAGAGGTCTAGAGATGTGAAGACCAGGAAAAAATGGGAAAATTCAGGGAGAAAAAACCCAGGTCTTTTCCATTTGGGGGGGGCAGGGGAAAAAACATTTTTCCTGATTTTTCCCAGGTTTTTTCCCCCAGGCCTTCACATCTCTACAGAGATCACAGAAATCTTTTCCAAACATAGTAATATATACAACATTTTTCTCCATATCTCCCCCGCACAAGTTTTCCATTCCAGGATACTGTGTGCAGCACTCAGATAATCTAAAGGTAAGAAGGCTTTTTCTTAGACAGTGCATCTGCTATTACATTCTTTCTGTTTACTTGCTATACGTTCCACCTTAAAACTGAATGCTTGCAGAATCCATACCCATTCTGCAATTTTTCATTGATGTTACTCATTGCCTGTCACCATTTCAATGCATGGTGGTAGTAAACACTCTATATTCTTGACCCCATACAGAAAGCCTTTGTTCATCATTAAGCCATACTACAGTAAAACATTCCTTCTGTATAGGTGACAAATTCACCTCCCTTGGTTTTAGTTTATTTTTTAAAATATTCACTCATTTTTTAAATGAGTGCACATGTGGATCAGGGTTTTTTATCCATTGGAATAATGGAATAAACAGGGAAGCCATTGTGCCCAAAGATTCTCGGTGCACTTTGGAACAGCCGTGCAAAAATGTTATTTCCAGATCAGAGTGACTGTGGGTGGCTTTTTTTGGGGGGGGGCTACACAAAACCTATAATAAAAAAGGAAATTCTTAGATTTGCAAAGCCTTTGATAGCAATGTAGGTTCCAAGGATTTACAAGAGTATGGATTAAGCCTGCAATCTTATGCACACATACTGTATTTGGGAAAGAGCCTAATTAAAATGGGACTTCTATGTAACCATATTGTTGAGCACTTCCAGGGGTAGAAGTAAAGAGGTTTCTTTCCTTTAGATGAAAGAGAGCAGGAGATTTATGAAGTCTAATTTCTTTGCAAAACACATTCTTTGCAAATACACAAGCATAGCATAGTAGAAGCAAATTAACTCTCGTAGCAGGCTGTGAAACTACTAATCCTGCATTCGATTCCCAAAGCAACAGTGCTGACTCCTGCACCATCCCAAGCTGCTTCCAGTCCAACTAAACTCACCGGTTGCTGCCTTTGTTTTTCCATTTCAAACTGCTATGAATAGTGGGGAGATTCATATCACCCATACACACATTGAAATAAAGTGTAATGTGGTTGCAGGACCACATGACTAGCCCTGCCACCTCCACCCCCAGTGATGCCCCTCATTCATTCAGTAGTTATGCCCCTACAGTGTGTATGTTCACTGCAGTGGTGTTCTACACACATACCAAGATGTGTGCATAAAATTCATCCATGTGAGAGGAGATCTTGACTCCATAAGGATCCTCCTTTGTGCAGAGGTGCTCTATGCACATGCATCAGTGTATGTGTAAAGCCCCATTTGATGTGCTACTGACACAGAGATGGTGGGGCCATGACTGCCAAGTGCAGGGGTGTTTGGCCACTGAGTGCAGTTGGAGTGAAGCTAGCCTCATGTGTTTTTTAAAGGTTGTGTGTTGTCTGAACCGCCCCCCCTCCTGTATTTCTGCCCCTCTCAATAGGTGAAGGTTTCTCTTTCCAAAAGTGGGAAAGAGAGGTTACCAGCCACCAAGGAACTTTTAATGTACTATTTCCAATTCCTGCCCACATGTTAGTTGCTTGTAGATAGGGAAATTTAGGGAAATTTGCCACCCTGGGCTCCTGCTGGGAGGAAGGGCAGGATATAAAATAAATAAATAAAATTTTCAGTAATCATTACAGCTAGATATAGTCCAAACCTGTGGTATGTTATACAAGTATATTTGGTTAAATGTTGTAGATTATCAATAATTTTGTCTGATTTCATGTTTAAGTGATGCCATTGTATATTTTGATATAATTGATTCATTTTATATAGTAAGAGCATATTTTGCTCATCTAATATGAATATACAACCCACTAATCATGCAACATATGGAATTATAAACCCCAAACTTTAGAAGGATCATATAGGTGTTCTTGTGTACCATATTTTTGCCAATCATGTGATAAAGCTCATTCCAATTGTCCTCTGATATTTTCTAAGAACATGTACCAAGATTTCCCATGCACTGAGTTACATAGAATGGTTGACACGCGTGTGTGATGGGGCCTGTTAACTTTAGCCTTTCTTCCGTTTGTTTATTGCTATAATATTGTTTCTGTTCATCCTGTGCCACCTCTGATTGTTAGCTGTGCTTTAATTACTACCTGAAACAATATAAAAATGATTTATAAAATGTGAAGGGGAAACAGTGATCAGTTTCTCCATGGGGCTTATCACTCTCCTTTGTTAACATAAATGCTATAATCTATCAGGAAGCTGATGTTATTTACTGTGTCATGTCAATAAAAAAGAAATGGGGGTAACCAAACAGCTTCCTTTCCAAACTCCTGGCTGCCCCAGTGCTGAAAACCAATGATGTGTAGTTTTTTTATTTTATTTTTTAAAAAACTGCATAATTCCTTTCCTGATATATGAGTAGGGAAAGTTTGACAGATCAGAACGATACAAGGCAGCCTAAAACATTTGGCACAATGCAAGTCTGGCATACAGAGACTGCCTGTCAAATGCCTATGACTCCATACAGCAGCTAGGGACCCTATGGAGTAGCAGATGGACTATTAAGGTAGTATTAATGTAGATGCCATCAGTTTTCAGTTCTGACTGGGACATACTCTTTAGAACTATGAGCAGCTGCTGCCATTTATTGTGACAGCTTCCTGCTAACTTTTGCCAACTGGCACAATCTGACTCTTTGTACCTGAGCTATTAAATGTGTGGCTTCCGCCATTTTTGTCCTCTAGAGAACTCTTTCAATAATCCTCTAAAGAAAGAACTAGGCTTTTATCACCAAAGTTAATGCAGACACTGCACAGGGCTATTGTCCTCCCACACTGCAGTATGTGCAACAGATCTTATATAAATAATAAACATAAGCTTGGTATAAGGAACTTAAACCAGATAGGCAATTGTTTGTGAGAATTTAACAAAAGACAGCATTACGTGCATGAATTCTCAGTATCTCAACATTCAGCACAATGCAATGGCCTGTTGATATAATACTGCTATGAATAACAATCATGTTAGTCTATACTGCCGATTATTTGTGACTGGTGGATGTTCTCTGGATCAGTCATACATATGAGAGACTGCACTTTATTGAACGTGATGCCATGTACTGAATTTAATTAAAGATAATGAGTGCACATTATCTGAATCTGTTATTTGACTCTCTAAGAGCCATTTTACAAATTACAGACTGGGAACGCCAACACATGAACACAGACCAGAAAGCCATAGCCAGTCCCAGCTTTCTTAGCGTCAAACTATCTGCTCCAAATCATGTAGAAATGTGGATGTAGAGCTGAAATGTAACTTCAAATGTGACCTACATGTAGGACATGGTTGGAGCAAGAACTTTCTTTGTAGGGGGTGGGCTCTTGTTCCTAGCAGTAGTATTTTAGATACAGCCTTGGAAAGAAGCCCCGCACAGATATCTCCATTTGTTTTCACAAATGCTGTTTTCTAAGACTGCACCCAGAAAAATAGGGACTGGGTATCTTGAACCCATCCCCTACAAGGTAAGAGATGTGCTCTTCAGCAGAAGCTTTCCCACCTGCAGGTCCTTGAAAGCCAGTAAAGTCTGGGAAGTCTTTTGGACCTCAGATTAAAATCTTAGCTGAAGAAGAATTCACATGCATCTCATTTGAAACAAGCACAATTTTTTTATTTGCATTTATACCCCACCTTTCTTTCATCCTGGAACACAGAGCAGCTTGCCTGTGATTTCCAGGCAGTGTCTCATCAGACCTAGACCTGTTTAGCTTCAGCAAGATGGTGGCTTTAAGTGCCTTCAGACCATACCTATTAAGTTCTCCATGTAGATAAGTCACAGGTGGCACAACCACTAGTTGCTGTTATCATATTTAATTCTAATTCCTCTCTGAAATGGGAGTGTCCTATTGCTTGTTTATCATGAAAGGCATAAGATGGCTACCACCTTGACTGGTGTTTTCTAAGCCTTCCCTGACACACCTGCACAATAATTTCATCAAAATATGCACCACCACCACCAGCAGAAGAAATTATTTTCTCTTCTTTCTTTGATCCAGCTAGACTTCTGGGGATGCATTACGTTCAGTTTTTTTTAAAAAAAAAATGTGTCAAACAAGAAAGCTAACAGTACTGTACAGCATACGCTTTGGCACACAATAAACATTCCAGCTAGTCATTATAAAAATGGTTGGCAGACACATTCATTATGCTGAGCTCATGCCTTTTCTTCTTCAAATCTCTCTGCAATGTGACTCATAATGGGTGCACGATGAAACTTCTTAGAGCAGACTCAGCTGCTTGATACTGTATCTTCTGTGTAGACACAGAATTTCCTTAGTTTGGTTAAAGTTTAAACACTTTAATGTATACCACTCTGCAACTGAATGCCAGGCTAATAGTACAGTAGGGGCCCGCTTTTCAGTGGCCCACTTTTTGGTGTTCTGCTAATACGGCAGCTTTCAATTAATAAGGCCCCATTCATATGACGCTTGTTCCGCTTTTATGGCATTTTTCGGGTGTCGAGTGCCATTTTATTGATGGAGTCCTGCTTTTCAGAGGGTTTTGCTTTTAGGCGGGGGTCTGGAACATAACCCGTAGTATGAGTGGAGCTCTACTGTATGTGGAATCCTCTAAATTGAAGGGGAACAAAATGTTCTTAGAAAGCAGATGCCAATTTCACAGGTGGAAAAATGCTGAAATAATGGTTTCTTAGGAATAAGTAGGGGTTCCTTACAGGATGTGGGACTCCAAGAAAGCTGGGGGTATCCCTTTTTACTTAATTCCAGATAATATTCCCTGCATAATACCTTACACACCTTTGAAAAAACAACAACAAGGCAGGTGCTGTGCAGGCAGTTTACATGATACAGCCTCTGCAGAGCTTTGGTGTGTGCATTTTGTATAGATGAACTGCTTTAAAGTTTTGTATGGACCTGGCAGAGATGAACAAATTACCTGATGCGATATATGGAATCAACAACAATGGCTGAAAAATGGAAGTGCTTTATGTATACTCCCACATAAATGGGCATAGAGCTTGAATCCTAAATTAAATGTCCTTCCCTTGCTGTTTCCTATGTGTTGAATTTTAATTGTAAGCTCCTCAGAGCAGGGACCTGTATTCTTTTTTTTTTTTAATAATGTTTTTTATTGGTTTTGGGTAGAACAGAATACAAAACAAGAATAACTTATACAACAATGAGAGAAAATAGTGCAGTTGACAGTAGGAGTTATGGTATCTATAATGCTCTAGGGAGGTAAGCAGATATTAAATGGTTATTGTCCTGAATTGTTTTCCAGATAATTATCCCAATGTGGACCGCCAAATCTGACCATGCGAGGTTGGAGGTTTGCATGCCTGTATTCTTGACAGGCACAGACAGGCAGAAGAGAACTGCTGTGTTTTTATCGCATCCTGCTTTATTTTAACAGCACAATAAATGTACGAGTTGTTAAATAAATGCTATCAATGTCATTCATCATTATTATCGTATCATTGATTTTGATGTTGAATATGATATCATAATTATGAACATGTTGATGACCTCTTTAGTCCTGGCCCGTTTATTCATGAAGCTGCCCCAGCAGGTCTAGGGCTTGCCAGCCACCACTGGTGCATAGAACTGGAATCTAAGTGCACTAAAACAGATCAAGCTTCACAGTACTGTGGGAGCAGAATAAAGAATGCTATCCAAGTTAAGACCCTTCTCTAAAGTGGACCCCAATTAGCAGAATCAATTGTATTAACAGGCCAGAAATGGTTCAGCCCTGTGGTGGCAGAAGCCCATGTGCTGGCTAGCCACTCTTAGGCAGATAGGTTTTTGTTTGTGTTTTTCCCTCTTGGGAAACTGGTGAGGAAAACCTTGCTAAATTTTGCTTTGGCAATCTCAGCAATGTGAGAAAAGGTTGAAACCTTGTTGGGTCATATCAAAGATCACAGAGTTTAACTCTCTTTAGTTGTTATTGGGCATTCCAATTCGCCTGAAATGATCTCAGCAATATCACACACCCTCCATTTGGTTATTTTGGCACCTTCTTTGTTTAACTTGCATATGAACTGCAAATACAGGCTCTCTTCAAACTACTTAGGGTTGAATTTGGCATGCACAGGTGTTTAAAGGGGTTATTACAGTGGATAATTATAACTGTGCATCTGCAACGGCTGTTTGCTTAACATGTTGTACATTTGTTAGTTTGTATATTTAATTATCATAACTCACCTGAAGCTACAATAGGCATTGAATAAATTTAAATAAATAGATGACGTGACACCAGTTTTTATTTAAATATTAGCTTGTGATAACGAAAGAATGATTAAGTGCAGCAGCTTGATGTGTGCACTATAACTTCTAGGAAATAGATTTATTACTTTCCATCTTTCATCCAATGGAACCTAATTCTATAGGCTGCCTCCTTAAATTGAAGCATGAACTTAATAAGGTTGTTGATTAGAGTTAGACACTGTATTTACACATCTTTATAATTGCCTTATGACAGAAATTCTCTGAGATGCCTCTACTTTTTCCGTCTTCAGTAGTGGAGTTTGTGCCATTCCTGGACAACTGCTGGATTATCTGTGAGTCACCTGCACATAGCTTAGACTCAAGCCTGCACTTGTGTCTGCCTTTCCAATGCTGCTCAGCTCTCATGCACCAGAGGCAAAACCATCTCATGGCATAGGGAGCTGCATATACACTAGAATGGCATTACATCATACTTCAGATAGAACTTGTAAGCCTTCATCATATATTACTCATGCAATGGGACACGTGGTGATGTACACATGGACATCACCAAATGGTCAATGTAGGAATCAAATTGATTATATAATTGGTAGCAGAAGATGGAAAAGTTCCATGCTGTCTGCGAAAACAAGACCAGAAGCAGACTGCGAACTATGGAATGCTTTAAAAGAAATGAGAGTGCCACAGCATCTACTTGTCCAGCAGAAGAATATAAAGATCAAATAAGGAACAGGTTTGAGGTTTTAACATAGTTGACAGAGAACCAGAAGAACTATGCAGTAAAGTCAGAGACATTATCAGGGAAGAATGCAAAAAGACAATACCTCTAGTTAAAAAGAGAGAAACATCTCAATGGATGACTGACGAAACTCTCAGAATGGTTAAAGACAAGAAAGAAAAGCAAAAGGAGACAGAAAGACGGTTAGAACCCTAAATGCAATAATGCAGCAACTAGTACGTAGGGACAAAGAGGACTATTACAATAGTTATTGTATAGAAATAGGACAACAAAAGGGAAGAACAAGAGCCCTATTCCAAAAGCTTAGAGAAATTAAAGGAAAATTCAAACCAAGGGTAGGGATGTTGAATAATCAACAGGAGAACACACTGACTGACTGAGAGAAAATAAAAGGAAGATGGAAGCAATACACTGGAGAACTCTATAAAAGAGATGCAAGGATGACAGATTCATTCACAGAGGAACCGTATGATGAAGAACCAGAAAGTTTAGAATGTGAGATGAAAGTGTGCTCTTAAAATACTTGGAAGAAACAAATCACTCAGAACAGATGGCATACCAATAGAGTTGCTACAAGTTAAATAAATAAATAAATAAATACTGAGACTGAATCTGAAATTGTCAACAAATATGGAAAATATAACAATGGCCCACAAACTGGAAGCGTTCAATATACATCCCAATGCCAAAGAAAGGGGATCCCAGGGAATTCAGTAATTATCAAACTATTGCCTTAATATCCCATGCAAGTAAAGTAATATTCAAGATTCTACAACAAAGGCTCTTACCATATATGGAGCGAGAAATGCTAGATGTCCAAGCTGGATTTACAAAGGGAAAAGGTACCAGAGACCATATTGCAAACATACGTTGGATAAGGGAACAGAACAAGGAATTTTGGAAGAAAATCACCCTGTGATTTATAGATTACAGCCTTTGATTGTGTAGATCATGAAAAACTATGGAATGCTTTAAAAGAAATGGGGGTGCCACAGCATCTGATTGTCCTGATGCACAACCTATACTCTGGACAAGGGGCTACTGTAAGGATGGAATATGGAGAAACAGATTGATTCCCAGTTGGAAAAGGTGTGAGACAGGGGTGTATTTTATCTCCCTATTTGTTTAATCTATATGCAGAACATATCATACGGAAAGCGAGATTGGACCAAGATGGAGGTGCAAAAATTGGAGGGAGAAATATCAATAATTTAAGATATGCAGATGATACCATGCTACTAGCAGAAACCTGTAGTGATTTGAAAGAATACAGATGAAAGTTAAAGAGGAAAGTACAAAAGCAGGACTACAGCTAAACATCAAGAAGACTAAAGTAATGACAACAGAAGATTTATGTAACTTTAAAGTTGACAATGAGGACAGTGAACTTGTCAAGAATTATCAATACCTTGGCACAGTCATTAACCAAAATGGAGACAATAGTCAAGAAATTAGAAGAAGGCTAGGACTGGAGAGGGCAGCTCTGAGAGAAAGTCCTCAAATGCAAAGATGTATCACTGAACACTAAAGTCAGGATCATTCAGACCATGGTATGCCCGATCTCTATGTATGGATGTGAAAGTTGGACAGTGAAAAAAATCAACTCCTTTGAAATGTGGTGTTGGAGGAGAGCTTTGCACGTACCATGGACCATGAAAAAGACAAATAATTGGGTGTTAGAACAAATTAAACCAGAACTATCACTAGAAGCTAAAATGATGAAACGGAGGTTATCATACTTTGGACACATAATGAGAAAGCATGATTCACTAGAAAAGACAATGCTGGGGAAAACAGAAGGGAGTAGAAAAAGAGGAAGGCCAAACAAGAGATGGATTGATTCCATAAAGGAAGTCACAGACCTGAACTTACAAGATCTGAATAGGGTGGTTTATAACAGATGCTGTTGGAGGCCACTGATTCACAGGGTCGTCATAAGTTGAAATCAATGTGAAGGCACATAATAAGAATAATGGGGCAAAGGAGTTTGGGGCTGCACGTTTAGCCTGTCCCCAAAGTTATTTTGATTAGAAAGGGAGGGAGGGAGGGATGGGGACTGAAAAACCATAGTAGAAGTTGTGCAAATGTTCCAGAAGGATACATGGTAAATGACACAGTTAGTGATGGAACAAGACAGAGTAGAGGTAGAGAGGACCCAAACATATAATACGTGTGTGTATGCATACATTTAAACACCTTTTATCAAATCTATTTTGCAAAATGTAGATAGCTCACAAAAGAAATGTATACATCCATATATGATAATGCCACCGTTAGTTTTAGTTATTTATTTTTATTTGAAAGATTTCTTACCTGGCCTTCACCATAAGGTCCCATGGTGAGTTAATACAATTAATACAAAACATACACACAGCAAAGCACTAATCTAAACTGCTTGAAACACTTTGCTAACTAAAAATGCTTAGGAACTCTATGACTCTGCAGGATTGAACCATGTGTAAGTTTTGTGTGTTTCAAGTATAATTCCCCCAACAATTGGATGTGAAATGCGTTAAATATATGTATATAAAATTCCCTCTAAGAGAATGGCACAGTCAGATATCTCCTTCTTTAGGTTCCTAGGATCCTTGGCTGCCCAGGTGGCCTCACAGTCTTAGAGAGCCTGGCAGGGCCCCTACACTCTAGGGCTTGAAAATCTCTTTTTCATCACAGGACTCCTTTTCTGGTATCCAAGATGTAGATTCCTCTTTTCTTTTCCTCTCCAAGTGTGTTACTATCTATAGTGTAACGGTTACCTTCACCTGCCTATGGTATCCTGCAGTTTTCCCTTACCAGCTTGCCACTGGGCCTTCCCCCGAAGACTTACTTTCCACTCCATTTTATTCCGACCTTCCTTGTTCTGTCTCTTTTCCTCCTTCAACATCTATTCCCTTCTACTCACAAATTTCCTGGGACCTCTCTCCTGACACTCCTATATCTTGCCTTTTATGCAGCCACTCTGAGTGTCTGATGAATGCTCTATGGCTGCTGACCTGCAGCTTCCCCAGCTCACCTATGTTTTCATTTGAGCAAGCTGGGAGAGGAATGTTGGGAGAGGCAACTAAAGCCGCAGCTCCTGTGTCCTCCTGACGGACACGATACCTATATCTCCCAGCAGGGTTTGCTACACTGATTCCCGTGCATGTGCTGGCAGAAGCCCTGTGCAGGAGCTAGGGGCACTTAGGTGGCTGAAATTACTTCTAAAAGAGGATAGGCAGGCAGCCCTCAGAACCACCTCATATGGAAATCCATAAGAGAGTGGGAATACAGCAATATTTTTGACTCAATGGATTCCTCCCTCATCCCTAACATTTAGTGAATTATTCATGGTCCTGGGCTGCTTATTCATAGGAGTTTCCTAGAACTGGGAAGCAGAAGGCTCATCTAGGTACTAGGGGTGTTGATATGGACTCCAGCTGTAAGGCCTCACAACATAAATAAATGAGGGTGGAGAGTGAAATAAAAATAATTTCTCTGTTTCTTACTTGATAAACTTGTTCAGGAACCCACACTTACCTTTGCAAGCCCCCATATTAAAAATATCAGAATATATATAAAAGAGCTACTATGTGAGCCAGAGAAGAACTCAGGAGGTCATAATTTTGCTATGCATATGCAGAGTCATTAAGGTTTATTATTCTGAGCCAAGGGATTCAAACCTTCAGTAACACTGCTAACAGAACAATCTTGCACTGTTTCTAGAATATTCACTCAGGAGCCAGTTTGCATGTTACTTTTCTGACATGGTGATTATTGTGTAACAGAAAAGGTATGTAATCTATAATGCGTGAAAGGCTTCATGATTTTTTTCATATATTGTGAATAGAGGGTGGTTGAAGTGACCATTTAAATATGACCGCTGCTTAACAGTGCACTGTTAGGTAACTCTGAGAGGTCTATCTGGAGCCACCAGCACATGGTGAGGCAACTGTTACTGAATTCCTCCATTTCTATGCTTCTTGAGCTTCCAGGGAAGTCTGGGGAGTGTGGGAGATGATAATGCTTGCCTCCTCAAATTGCTGGATATATTTTAAGCAATCACCATATCACAAATGAGTGATGACAGAGAATTTTTAAAAATGACTGATGGTGGTGGAATATGAACTCCCTCTTTTCAAAATCCCATGGCCCATTTTAAGCTGAGGCCAAACCCTTTCTGAAATTCAGTTCTGAAATGTAATAGGTTCTCCAAGAAATCTTGGGAAAAGGCAAATTCATTATTGGGTAACTCAGGAGCTGAGGGAGCTCACTCATCACTAAAACAAATGGTCTAAAACTTTCCAATGCCTCATCTCCATGAACTTCAGAATTTCTGAGAAAATATCTTGGATTAGTAGATGGCTTACTGACTACCTAGCATTGTGCAGACAATGACTGACTGTGTAGCAGAGGAAGGAATTGCACTCACTGGTTCAGCGCCCCATGCATTGATTGACTATTGTGCCATTAGTCCTAGCCAGCACAACCAGTGGCCAGGGATGATGAGAGCTGGAGTCCAGCAATATCTGGAGGGCCACAAGTTTCCCATTCCTGGTGTACAACAGCTACATGCATAAAAATCTATAAGCACAAATGTGACCTGCACATGATCTGTATCCTGCACTTTTCAAGGTGCAGAGCACCCATATTGCTTGCATGTGCACAGAAGACCAAATCAAGAATTGGAGGTCAGGGGTAGGTACAGTGGGCACAATTCTCCTCCTCTCTCTGCCTCCCTACATTGATTATTCATGTGTTAATTGCCTGCACAGGATTAATGTCATCATATCTTTGAGATGGTAGCTATATTCAAGTGGTCAAAAGAATGTGTGAGGACTTAAACTTGGGAGGGGGAGTAAGTGTGCAGGCAGGGTCACTGAGAGGCAGGTACAGAGGCCCTAGACTTTGAGCTTTCATTTTTTAAAACAAATATCTGACCTTCCTAGGAAGCAAAAGGTGCAGGTACCCTTCTATGCAATTTCTGAAAGGAGCCAGCCAAGCTATTCCTGCCTTTCAATATTTTATGCCAATGACTAAAGTCAGAACTTTGACTGACAAGTGAGTTGTTTCGAACCAGGCAATAGGTATCCCTGGGGTCCTAAAAGAGCTGCTCTTTTCCCCTCTCCTTTATCACACTTTTCCTGCTTCTGTCTCATTTTTTAGTCCTTGGAATCTCCATAGTTTCACTTCTATTTTTCTCCTGGCAACCAGGATGCAACTTTTCTGTGGTGGGTTTGTCTTAAATCAGATACTTCCTAGAAGATCTTCTGCAAATACAATAAGTGTGAGTGGATGTTAAAAAATCCACCACTACCGTTCCACATGGGGAATGCAAAATTTTGTTTATTTATTTATTTATTTATTTATTATTTTATTTATACCCCGCCCTTCCATCCAGCAGGAGCCCAGGGCGGCAAAGAGAACACTAAAGACACTTTAAAACATCATAAAAAGACCTGAAAATACATTAAAACCAAACAACATTAAAAACATTTTAAAAAACTTTAAAAACATCTTTTTTAAAAAAAGGGTTAAAGACATATTAAAAGACATATTAAAGGCAATTCTAACACAGACGCAGACTGGGATAAGGTCTCAACTCAAAAGGCTTGTTGGAAGAGGAAAGTCTTCAAAAGGAGCCAAAAAGATAGCAGAGATGGTGCCTGCCTAATATTTAAGGGGAGGGAATTCCACAGGGCAGGTGCCACACTAAAGGTCCATTTCCTATATTGTACAGAACAAACCTCCTGATAAGATGGTATCTGCAGGAGGCCGTCACCTGCAGAGCGCAGTGATCAGCTGGGTATATAAGGGATAAGGCGGTCTTTCAGGTATCTTGGTCCCGAGCTGTATAGGGCTTTGTACACCAAAACTAGAACCTTGAACTTGGCCCGGTAGCAAATGGGCAGCCAGTGCAGTTCTTTAAGCAGGGGGGTAACATGTTGGCAATACCCTGCCCCAGTAAGCAGTCTCGCCACTGCATTTTGCACTAGCTGCAGCTTCTGGACCAACCTCAAGGGCAGCCCCACATAGAGCGCATTATTATTTATTTATATTATTTATTTGTTTCATTTTTAAACCGCCCATAGCGAATAGCTCTCTGGGCGGTGTACAAAAAGATTAAAATACAAAATATATTTATTACAGTGACTAACAAAACAGAGACATTAAAATCTAAAGCAAAATATTTAGGTTTCCTTTAATATCTGTTTGCTTTCACTGTTGTGTACGTGTGTGTGTGCCTCTGTGACAAGGCAGGACTATTTTATTATTTTAAACTGACCAACAATTTTAAAAGAGGACAAATCGTAATAAAGGAAAATATGCACAACAAAGAAAATGCCAACAGCGCCCGATGTGCAGGCGGGTGGCGGGGTACGGGTCGAGAAGGTGCCCTTAGGCCTGGACAGTTTCACGGCGAACATATCAAGAAGAGCCGGGAACCGGCAGACATCTTCCCTTCTATTGGCCATCCCTCTCACCAATCGCCGCTCTTCTCCCTTCCCATTGGCTCATTGCTCAGTCCGGCTAGTGCTACATACACATACTAGTCACGCGCTTTTTAATTTGGAGAAGGGGGCGGATTTGGATTACAGTAATCCAGCCTAGAGGCTACCAGTGCGTGGACAACAGTGGTCAGGCTACGTGAAAAGTTTGCAAAGTTTAGGCATGTCTCCTTCTATACAGGATCTAAATACCAAGTTAGTAATTCACTGTTTAGTTAGCATACAGCAGACTGTTATATATGTCTACTCAGAAATAAGTCTCTGGGTTGTGTGCAACTAATGTTTACTCAGAGTTGACCCATTGAAATTAATGGCCATGACTAACAGGTCTATTAATTTCAGTAGGTCTGCTCTGAGTAAAAGCTAGTTGAATACAACCCTCTGTTTAATGGAACTTACTCCAGGTAAGTGGGTGCAGGATTGCAGCCTAGGCTTTGGTTTTGGATTGGTCTTGAGAGAAAGCAGGGTTCTTGTGTGGCAGGCAGGAATTCAACAGGTTAAGCCTTTTCTAGGATGGAAATACTGTTGTAGGAAAAGCTTCAGCTGTTCACATTTTGTCTATCAGACAATTAATTACATGTGTGGCCATTGATGTATTTTGGGGCCCTCTACCCCACCTGCAAAAGAAGTCACAAAGGTACATGTGGCACAAAGTGTATGCAAATTTTATGCAAATATGTCTTTTTTTGTGACTGGATCAGTATGCCCAATCCATATACAGTGTATTAGGCTCAGGAAATCCTGTTGGCATCTCTGCGCACAGAGGCCAGGTATGTCCACTCTAGCCTCAAGCTATCAATGACAAAACACCTCTACATACGGAGACAGAGTGTGTTCCTGCCATCAGGATCCCTGCCTTATCAGGTTTCTAAGCATATTCAGCCAACTGCATTTAAACACTTCCTTCAGACCTTCCAAAGTCGTCAGAGTAGAGTGCGTATGCCTGGCATGGGGGAGAAAGCGCACGTACAAGCAGCCTCTCCCCATTCGAAGCCTTCATAAGTTCTTTTGAACACTTGAATAGGGCTACTGCATAATATGAAAGTGATAGTTTAGATTTTCAAAACTTCTTCCACTTTAGAAGTCTTATTTCCTTAGACTAGAGTGGGTGCACTTCTCTCTAGATGCATCCAGTATTCCAGGCCTATTCCTCAAGCTGTTCTTACTCTTGGAGCAAGTAACCTGAATACAGGGACCAGAGTCACTCCATGCACTGAGAGAGCAGTGAGTGACACAATTGGTTGCCATGCCTGAGTGGCAAGAGAAGACGCAAAGCAGGGTGCATAATTCGGCCAAGCCTAGCCTCCTTAGTTGTCACTAAGGGCAGGCCAAAAGAGATTCTGGAAGACCTTTATGCCAAATTTTAAAGGATGTTCAGGGGCAAAGCCAGGTGGTGTAGAATTGGCCCACCTTTTACTCACTGGCACTCCCTTTTGCCACGATCTCTTGTCCAATAATGGTGTTAGCATTGTGCCCAGTTGCTCTGGTTAAGTTCACCTCCACCCCTGAAAATTTAACCACCCATCACTGAAATGGCCCCCATTTCACCACCTTTAAACAGGAGGAGGGTTTCTCAACTCAGGCTTACTTGTCACTCTCACACACATGAGTAGGATGAATCATAGCTCTTTGTTACTATTCCTTTGTGGAAGATGGATATCCTTGAGTAACAATTTCATTCAGTCCTGATATTATGTCACTGAATATTCATAATCATAACAGACAAATGGATCAATTATGCTTACTACATTCTACTATCATTAGAGTAATGAAAAGACAAAAGAAGCCATTCACCCACCACTGGATTTCCTTTTGTCGTTCTCTTACCAATCTCTCAGAAGGAGGTTTCAGGCTAACACCTTAGTATTTCAACATCTATCCTCCAGTCCTTATTTTTTCTTTTAAAAATGGGCACAACCTCTTTGCTTTTTTTTAAAAAAAGGGGGAGGAACGCTCAGTACTAATAGCAATTGAGAGGCCCTCGTCACAACATAGGGCTTTCAACAGAGAACAGTAGCTGCATTATCAGCATAGACAGCAAAACTGAGGACAGAATGCTGTGGAACAGGGAAAGTGTTACTACTGTGTGTGCCAGGAGTTCCTAACTGCTCACCTCACAGCAGAGGTGGCAAAGGGTGAGTCCTGGAGTTACTCACCAGGTCATTCTGTGCTTTGGTTTATCAGTAGTTCAGTTAAAAAGAGCACAGAAACAAAGGGCCCAGGATGGTTATTTCTTAAGCCCAGGCAAACAAAGAAACAAATGGAGATTTTGTAGTTCACTGACTCTGGCCTTTTTGCAATTAGATTGCAGTTCCTTCACTGAGGTTGCCTGGACGTGCAACCTCTCACGTTGGAGTCTCTGAGGGTGGAGTCCACCACGGGGGAAGGTTTGCACAGGACCAGACTCGGAAGGCTGGACTCGAGCTGCCTTTGCTGAACTGGCTCCACCAGCCTGACTCTATATGTTCTCTACGGTGGTGCGCTGAAGCTGCAGTCCACTTCTCTTCCATCTTCCTCATCAGTCCATGAGAAGGGGGACATTTTAAAACAGGTGGAACAGAAGTGCTGATTACCATTCCTATCTCCCCCATCAGTCCTTATTCAGGTCACTGTCAGTCACCTCCCGTTTGTATGAATTCAACCAGTGCAGCAACAATGAGGGAGATCAGTGTCCACCTCTGGGACTGACCATAGGACATTTTTTAATTGTGGAAATTATGGACACTTCATATAATATAGCAGCTGGTAGTACTCAATGAGAAATGCGTCTGCATGGCAGCTCCACAGAGAGCACATCTCATGGCAATTATTACCTCCAGTATCAGAAGAACTATGCCTCTGATTACCAGTTGCAGGAGAGTGCTGTTATGCTTCTGTCCTGCTTGTGGGCTTCCTATTGGCATCTGGTTGACCACTGTGGGAACAGAATATTGGACTAGATAGGACTAGTTAGGATTGCACTACAACGGAAGATCACAGCAGAAACTTGGTAGGCATAAAAGTGTACTTGCAGGGTTTTTTTAACTACTTGCAAAAATGGCATATTATATATTTTATCTTTCAAATAATTTTTGAACAGAAGTTTTAAAAAGTGTACATGCTGCAGTGTTATACATATCTAATTAAGGAGTCAAACAAGTTTAAATTTTACTGGAAGAGGGCACTTTATTTGTCTTATTCATAACCTGTTTTGAAAACCTTCCCAATTTGAAGCTTTTCTGGGAGTAAAGCTGCAATGCTAATGCCACATAGAATCATAGAATAGTAGAGTTGGAAGGGGCCTATAAGGCCATCAAGTCCAACCCCCTGCTCAATGCAGGAATGCAAATCAAAGCATTCCCAACAGATGGCTGTCCAGCTGCCTCTTGAATGCCTCCAGTGTCTGAAAGCCCACTACCTCTCTAAGTAATTGGTTCCATACCTGGGAGCTAATCCTATTGAATTCAGTAGGACTTACTTTTGAGTAGATGTGGTTAGGATTGTGCTGAAAATCAGTGGGACTTTTGAGTGAACATAGGAAAGGATTGTGTTGTAAATCTTTCTCTCCCCCTCTGATCCTTTCCCCCCCCAAGCAGTTAGGCAGGGCTTACCTAGGTGTCACTGCTTTTATTTGGCAGGAAACTTATACTTATTTTTAAAAGAAATTTATTTTTTTTAAAAAAAAAAAAACCTGGTTTTGACAATAAACTATTATATGGGGTATGTGTATATTTACAACTCCACTGTGAGTGTGTGTGTGGACTCTTTCCAACAACCCTGTGAGGTAGGCTTAGAAATCAAGGCAGCTCACAACAACAATAAAGCCATTTAAAATCCAGTAACCATAAAACAAGTATAAAACAGTTGCAAAACAGCGTAATGTGGCATGATTCTGAATTTTTGATTTGGTGAGTGAAGTTCCTTATCACTGAATTGTAGTCCTGTGCATGCTTCCCTGACTGAGTAAGCCTATTGAATACGATGGGACTTGCTTTTGAGTAAACATGCATAGGATTGCACCTTGGGGTGATCATGGCCCCCTCTGTTGTTTTCACTCTGAGGGGCAGATTAGGCTGAGAGATGGTGTGTAGCCCATGGTCACCCAGCTAGATGGTGCCAAATGACCTGTCTCAGTACAAAAGAGGAGAGACCCAAGGGCCACAGTGAGTCCAATCTTTATTTATATATTTTATTTACAACATTTATATTCTGCTTTATTGTAAAAAACCTGAAAGTGGTTTATAGAAGGAATTAAAACAATAAAGTTATTGGCAAGACCAGTTAAAGACAGGTATTTAAAAACATTCAAAATATTAAAACCAACAAAAACAGAAAAAAAAACAATACCTTCTATATGCCTGCATAGGCTTGCTTAAACAAAATGTTTTAGCATGTGCCAAAATGAGTACAATGAAGGCACCTGCCTAATGTCAATAGGCAGGGAGTTCCAAAGCGTACGTACTGCCACACTAAAGGATTGATTTCTTGCATGAGCAGAACAAGTACAAAGTGGCACCCGTAACATAGAAAGCACACCTTGAACTTGACCTGGTAGCAAATCAACAACCAGTGCAGATTTCAGAGCAGAGGTATTATGTGCTGATAGGGACTCACTCATGTCAGCAATCGTGCCACAGCATGCTAACTGCAGCACTAACTGCAGCCCTGGGGTCAGGTTGTGCTGCATGGGGATTTCTGTGACTTTGGCTGACTGGCTGCCAGGAGATTTTTAGTTTTGGTTAGGAACCTGACTGGTTGTGGGATGCTGAGTCTTCTGTTTTACTCATAGGAATCTTGTTGGGGTTGGTATGGTATTGCATTTAGGAAAACATCACTGTCTTTTGTTTTTGTTTTTCTATTTGCATTTCATTTACCTCTGACCTTACTCCCTTACATCCATAGAAGCAATAACAGTGGTTCCATGTGATCAGCTCAACCCCCTCAAACCTACTGATGATGCACCTTGTTGGTTGCATGATGGTTTGTTTCTTGCCCAATAGTGGTAAAAGAGAATTCACATTCTGGGAAGTGTGGCTTCAGTTGCTGTTGTTCCCAATCTACTGCATGTAGACCAAACCATGTGTGTTTTCTCTCTGTCAACTATGTATCATGCTCTCACTGGAATTGGGTTGGCTGTCAAAGTGAGTTTATAGCAGCCCACAGAGTAAGCAGGAAAGAGTAGATAACCTTCTTAACTTTTACTCATTTCTCAAACCTCTCTCTGTAGTGAAGGGTCAACATTAAAAGGCAGTCAGGGCATTCCAGGCAGGGGGTTGCCAACCCTGCTTTGATATGGATATCGTTGCAGAGGATCCCTAGTCAAGCCTTACCAACAGCACAATCCTAACAATATCTACTCAGAAGTAAGTCCTGTTGAGTTCTATAGGGCTTAGTCCCTTAGTAAGTGTGTTTAGAATGTAGCCTTTAGGGACATCCATCCATCTTCAGGGCAACCTGAGTGCTCCCATCTAACATCTCCACAACACTAGGCTTTTTTCCTACAATGGCCTTCTGGTGACTGGCCTGGCCTGAGGGCACTTAAACCCTTCCTGCCAGAAGCAAGTACGCTAGAGTAAATGTTTTTTACCCAGGATCTCTAAGCAGGTAAGAAGGAATGATCCATCACTTCAAGTAGACCTGGAAACACCCTCGTTTAGCTAAGATTTCTATCATAATGTCCAATCAGAGAATTTTTTTTTGTTTGAGTGGTATGCTCCAAGCAACTGTGGTTGATGCTTAATGTATCATGCTTAATGGCATCACTAGGATCTGCCCCTGAAATCTCAGGGTTTGGGATGCTTCTGACCTGGCAACCCTAGTAGTTTACAATGTGCACTGGCCCTATCACATGAGAAGTTTCTATGCCAATGCCACCCTCTCTTCCTCAAGTGACAAGGATGATCTCTATGTAACAGGGATGACTTGCATACTAAGCAGATTTTGAATACTACATATTCACATGCATTTCTCCACATAAAGTTGTCAATACATGGAAGTAGTGATGGCCCTGATGGTGGGTGGGTGGGAGATTGATAGGGGAGGGCTGTAGCTCAGTGGTAGACCTTCTGCCGTGCATGCAGTAGGTCCCAAGTTCAGTCCCTGGCATCTCCAGGTAGGGCTGGGAAGGAATCCTGCCTGAACCTCTGGAAAGCTGCTGCCAGTCAGTGTAGACAATACTGAGCTAGATGGACCAATGATCTGACTCAAGTATAAGGCAGTGTTCTATGTTCCTATGATGAAGACAGAAATTGGCATCTGAATGATGCATCAAAACTTTAAAAATTTGGCTGTGGAGGGGGTGGGAGGAGGGGCACCACTTGCTTCAGGCTACAAAATGTTTTAGACCAGCACTGCATGGAAGTCATGATGTATTAAGTAGCTTTTACACTGTGCAACCACTGCAGGCCAGATTGCAGGAATGGATTAATCCCTGCTAGGGCAGGTGATTGACAGGGTCTAGCATGCCATGTAAGTGTCTTTCCATGCTGAGTGCAGGGTGACCTGAAGAATCTGCCTTTACCTAGGACAGTCCTAACTGAAGACTATAGTGATGGGGAGAGGTGGGACTGTAGGATGCTCCCATATGGTAGCGGCATGAGCGGTGGAGTGAATGGGTTCCTGCAGGGTTTCTGCAAGATTGCAAGAGGACAGCAGAGAGAGAGAGCAGCGGGCAAGTTGCTGGTGCTTTATTTTGAACACCTTCACCACATGGGACCTGTACAGAGCAGTTACCAGCAGAGGTGCAGTTGTGCCACCTTTATCTGCAGAAAGCTCCAGAGCTATTGAATGCCACCGGCTCATCTCTGCCACTGCATCTTGCTGCCGCCCTCCGTGCTGGGCTTTTTGTTGTCCAGTTCAGTGGAAGGTCAGTTGTACCACCTTTACCTCTGAAAGCCCCAGAGCCACCAAGCGCCACCTGCCCATCTTCACCACCGCATCTTTTTTTGCTGCCGCCCTCCCTGCTGGACCTCTTGTCGTCCAGCCCTGCCATGATGGCGGACCCTTATCAACTCTCCGACGATATGAACTTCGGTGCCAGGGCCTCCCCTGCAGGCAGATCCATCTATGCCGAGCAGGCCTCCACCCCTTTTCTCTCAGAGCCTGTCGTTTCCATCTCTCCCATGGGCAGACTCACCCACACTAAGCAGGCTTCTACTTCTTTCCTCTCCTTTCTTTCCGAGCCCATCATTTCCACCTTTGCAATGACCTACGAGAGCCGGAACATCAACCACTTCATCTCCATGATCAAGTTGAAGTACTACTTAGTGTGGACACCATCTATGTTGGCAAAAAGCTGGACTGCTCCTTCCTGTATTAGAAATGGCAGATGCAGTACCAGCAGGACACCTCAGTGGTATCATGCTTTGATATCAACATACTGATGTAAGAACTAGTAGACATTGTCTAATTGTTAGGAATTTATTACAAGTGTGATTTGTTATTGTATTTTCATTGAAAGTTGTTATTGTTGCTTTTTAATAGTGTTATCTTGTTATTTAGTTTTTGTAAATTGTACTGTTTTTAGAACAGATGCCAATGCAGAAACAATATAGTTGCAGCTAGCACTTTCAATGACAACTTTCAAAGTGTGCATGCAGGGGAAAAAAATTGTACCTCTTGCTGGAGCTATTATTAGGGGCCTTTGAGACTTCTCTTCTGACCTCTTTGGGTCAGGGTTGAGAGGCTTGCTCTCAGTGCGGCAAAGGTTGACTTGTACAGCTGTTGCCTTCATTCCATTGAAGTGGAGAATAGTGCAGTCCTGCTTTCCTAGAAACCTCAGTCCAGTTGCTCTAATGAGTAAGTCACCCACTTTTCAAAGTTTGGAATTAAGTTGCCAAGCAGGATGATCAATGAGGGAAGAATAAAACATGGTAGATGCTTCACATTAGAACCCATTACTGCCTTGATAAAATTAGTTTATAGTTGTTCCACCAGCCCCAATTTTATATTTATTTGGAATTCAGTTTTGATTTCTTACCATTGAAATCAATGAAACCTGCAAAGGCCTAGAATAATACACAAATCAGTCCTATGCTTGCACATCAATTATCCAAAGTAAGTGCTAAAGAGTGTGTGCTTCCTCTTTCCCCATCCTTTTGAAATATTTGAATGTGGAAAAGCATTCAAAGGCTCACCGTTGTTTTAAGAAATACATCCTTTGATTCATCATTGCGCATATTTTATCAAAATCATATCCAGAAGCATTTAAAATAGATAGGAATAATTGGAAAGAGGATAACTATGAGAAGACAGTGTTTAAGATGTGCAGCAGAGAGTAAGCAAAAAAGGAGAGTTACTGTCAGTTATGCATTTCTTAATGATAAATAAATTGAAGTGCAGCAGTTATTCCCAAGGCTTACTTAAATATCTTAAGGTAATACAAGTGACATAGGTCCAAGATGCCTCCACCCATTGAAAGAATGTGTGTGGGGGTGTTATGAGGCTGTGTGGGCTAGCACCATCCACCACCACTGATGTGCAGTAGCCATGCCCTGTCACATGTTCAGTCAGCATGTGAGGGGCCTGTACATATGTAGCCACCTATGCATGCAGTGCTCCATTTTAGGGAGGATCCTGATTAGAGCCCTTTCATAAGTCAGCCAAATGCCTGGGCAGCAGGGACATGGCTGCAGCATGCATGAGTTGTGGAGATGTAAGGCTAGCATACATGGTCCTGCAATCCTCCTCATACATTATTTTAATGTGCACAGCGGACATCTGAAGCCCCCCCCCACTATAGCCAGTCCTCACAAATTAGTGTTGACAATTTGTGCATTGGAATACCTGTTTTTAATGTAACATCCAAAGTGGGCGATCCATGAGTTCAAGATGGCCTCTGGATACACTACATAATATGTGTAATTTGGGCTAATTTCCTAACACAACAGTTACCATCAATTGACAAATATCCAGCCTTTTAAAAACATAACCTGTCATAAACTGCTCAGATAAGCTCTGATTACCCACCAAGGTAAATGAAGAGTAACAGAAATGTAAAAGAATCACATAACTAACAAAATTGTTGTGACTACGAATTATTATTATTGTTATTGTTATTGTTAATAATAATAATAATTTATTTGATTTATATCCCGCCCTTCCTCCCAGCAGGAGCCCAGGGCAGCAAACAGAAGCACTAAAAACATTTTAAAACATCATAAAAACAGACCTTAAAATACATTAAAACAAAACGTTAAAAACATTAAAAAAACCTTTAAAAACATCTTTTAAAAAAGGGTTAAAAACATTATTTAAAAAAACACATATTAACAAGCAATTCTAACACAGACGCAGACTGGGATAGGTCTCAACTGGAATAGGTCTCAACTTAAAAGGCTTCTTGAAAGAGGAAAGTCTTCAAAAGGCGCCGAAAAGATAGCAGAGATGGTGCCTGCCTAATATTCAATATTATTATTAAAACTTATTAGTTGCTTGTTATCTAAAGGGTCTTCAAATGTCTTACGTTTAAAAGCATAAGCATAATTAAACAAAGAAGAAGGAGAAGAAGATCATATAAAACATATAATTCATTAACACACATATAGTACATTGCCACCACACAAGAAAGACTCGTGACACAAGATTGGAATAATGTTATATTTATTAAATATAACATATGGAATCCAAAACAAGACAGCCAATCCTTCAAATATAAATTACTTCGGGCAGGTGAGGCTAAACCTAACTACTTGGGACTACGCTCCCACCTTCTAAAGGCATCAATTCTCATAATTGCATAACTCCAGAGTCAAGGATGTGGGTGGACTCCTCCCTCCTTGCTCCAACCTCCACACCATGGCCCCGCCGTACAGGCGTTCACCACGATGCGCAAGCCAGTCCCACAAGGACACTACCCAGATCCCCACCAGACATGAAGCCCTGATGGTTCCCTGGGGAGTGCCCCTTTTTCAGGATGCCTTAACCACCTAAATATAATCCCCATATACCTCACCTGCCCGAATTCTATGCCACAAGAGGGGATCAGCTAAAGCTTGGTCCCCTCAACCCAAAGAGGATAACAAGCCCCTTAAACCCTTCATGAGATCATCCAAAAACAAATCGCACCCTTGCTCTGAAAGATGAACCCCATCCCCTCAAAATAAATGTGGGGCATGGAACCTAATCCCATCATGGGAAATAAATGCCCCACCAAGCGACAGGACCAAAGCCCTGATCTTTCTATTAACCCATTTCCTGGATCTATCGATCCTATTGGGATGAAAAGCACCCCTCCACACCCTTCTGACTAGCATATCAGACCACACAATTATAAGGTGGGGATGTGAACTAATAAGCCACGTGAGATCACACGTGACCTTGAGCAGCAAATCCAATCCGGGACACTGCACAAGATAATTTTCCCCCAAATGAATTAACAATATATGTGGCCAATCATCCGAAGACATAATCGGACACACAGAAGGCAAAAACACGTCCTATAACATGCCCCTCCGGGCTACCCAACGAACTGTAGCTGTGGCAGAAAGCTGCTATTGAGTACCATAAGCTGACAAAGATGCCCGCCGCTGAGCCCAAAACAAAATTGAGTGGCCACACAAGACAATCCTCACCGGAAGTGGGAGGCTTAGCAAACCTGAGAAAACAAAAACAAAATACAATTATTAAAACCTGACATAAGATTTAAATGCATCGGAACGCCATCTTCCAATCGCCTGTATATCGCTAACGCTCATGCCCACGAGGGCCGCGGCCGTAGCCACACCAATCCGGAAGGAATGCAGCCCATAGACTCCAGCATCGCGACCACTGGCCAACAAGGCCCGCCGAACAACGGTCCAAAATTGAAATTGAGTCAGGGCAGAACCGTCTGCATGTATAAACAGATAACGCTGGCCCGCTGGCCGGATAGACAGAAATTGCTGCATTGCAGCCACATGGCACAATTCTGAGACCTGGCAACTGCGTAAAAACACAATACTGCCACGGCCTTTTTGATCAGTCTTAGAGACACGTAGGGAAAACCTGACTATATCGGCACCTAATGTGCAATCGCCGAAGCATAAGGCTCGATAGGACACATCGCGCTTAGAGGGGGCCAATATTTCACTAGGGCGAAAAGCACCGTAAAACATTGTCAGAGTTACTGCGGCGAACAGGTACGACTCATACTGGGATAAGCATAGAGTACGAAACAAAGCCAGGATCTGGAGGAGGGCATCGGGCATGATTGGCCTCCTCCAGTCAGCGGCCCTGGGAGCGGAATGCGACCAACCCTCAAGGACCTTTCTGACCCTAAAATCTACAGAATGATCCGGCAGCCCCCGTGCCTTAGATATAAAGGCCAGCGCCGAGAGGTGACCAGCAATAGTGGAAACAGAATTATTTTGCCCTTTTAGAAATATCATAAACTGCAATAGGTGCTCCACAGGAATAGGCCACGCCAAAAGCAACTCCTTGCTGATGCGAAAACTCTGGAACTTAGCGAATGAACACTTATACACATTTTGAGTACTGGGAGCAAGAGCAGCAGCAATCACAACCCCAACTTCTAGTTGCCAAGGTTCCACAGGAAAGGTGGGATTGGTACAGGATCCAATACCGCTCCAGGTGCAAGCTCCTGAAAACGCGCCATCTGTAAGCGGGAAAGGGCATCAGCAATGGAGTTTAGTAAACCTGGAACATGCCTGGCCAGGAATAAAATATTAAAGCGCAAACATTGCAAGACAAAGGCACGCACTAAGCGCATAATGCGAGGAGACCTAGAAGTTTGGGCATTAATAACGCAAACAGTGGACCAATTATCACACCAGAAGCGCACTGTGCGATTCTGAAATTCCAATGGCCAGATATGAACTGCTACTACTATTGGAAAAAAATCCAAAAATGTCAAATCGGAAGTAATTCCGTTAGCCTGCCAGCTGGCAGGCCATTGCTCAGCGCACCATTGGGATCTAAATATTACTCCAAAACCAATGCCGCCAGCAGCATCAGAATGCACCTGCAATTGTGCTTCCAATAACAATTCCTCCCGCCAAAAGGAAAGGCCATTGAAATCCATCAGGAAGTCAAGCCACATGTGCATATCCGCTCTCATTCCAGCTGTGATCCTAATGAAATGAAAACGAGAGTGAACACCCTTCATGGCATCACATAAATGCCTGAGGAATGCACGGCCGGGTGAAATGACTTTGGAAGCAAAAACTAAATGACCCACAAGCTCCTGTAAACGAGCCAATGTGAGTTTTTTCAACCCAAGAATGGATCGAAGCAGTTGGCGCAGGACAACCAACTTATCAAGCGGCAAACGTGAAGACTGAGCTACTGTGTCCAGCTGGATACCTAAGAAAATAAGGGAAGTAGAAGGGCCCTCTGACTTTTCAGGAGCTAACGGTACTCCCAGTTCCTCAGCTAAAGCGGTAAAAGACTGCATCAAATATAGGCATTGAGAAGACCCAGCTGGCCCTACAAATAAAAAATCATCAAGATAATGTGCAGAGAAGGAGGACGAGGCTTTCCTCCGCAATGCCCATTCAAGAAACGTGCTGAATGCTTCGAAAGCGGCACAAGACACGGAACAACCTATTGGCATAGCCCTATCTACGTAAAACTGGCCTTGGAATTTAAAACCAAGTAAATCGACATCATCAGGATGTACTGGTAGGAGGCGAAAAGCTGATTTTATATCACACTTTGCCATTAAAGCACCCCTACCAGCCCTTCTAACTACTCTCACTGCCTCATCGAAAGAAGTATATTTAACTGATGCATGTAACGAAGAAATGCCATCATTAACAGAGGCCCCTTTTGGATATGATAAATTATGGATAAGCCGGTATTCACCAACCTGCTTCTTAGGCACTATACCTAACGGGGAAATCCGCAAATTTTCCAAAGGCGGATAGGGAAAGGGGCCTGAAATACGGTCGGCAATTATCTCCTTATTGAGCTTAGCCAACACAACATGCGCCAAATTACTAAGAGATGGCTGGTTGACTACTGATGTAGCAATCCTAGGACCCACAAAGGGTATGCGGAAACCAACCGAAAAACCCTGGAGTATGGAACTAGCCACTTGCCTATTGGGATAACACTCCAACAGCTTAGCCAAAGGAGCCAGCTTGGCCGGGCTACTGGCCTTGCGATGTACTGCCGCTGTTGCCAGAACCGCGTTTGGGCTGTTGATGTTCCCCTGTGCCCTGTCGAGCCATATGTGCCTTCTGGCATGAGGAGCTGGTGTGGTTGCCATTGCACAGTGCACAGACGTGCCTGAACCTACAAGGGCGTCTAAGGCATCTACCAGTGCTATTGAATGTCCAGCAGACATGCTGGGATTGAACCCAATGCCTGCCTTGGCTGGAGCCAGAGGCGGAAGCCTGCACGCGTGCTAGTAAATGCCCACTATCGGCCCTATCGCCCAAAGTAGGCCTGGCGGGGGTCATAGATCGCAGCCAAAGACCAGCATGCTCAACATCCCAACGAAGGGTGGGATCCAATGCCGCCCTTTGCCTGAAATTCTCGTCATACCGCAACCAAGTGGTTCCAGAGAATTCCCTAAAGGCACGATGCACAATGTCCAGATATTTTATCATGGACAAGGCCCTAGTCGGATAAGCCTGTGTCATAACGCCCATATAAATAGTATAGGCGTTCAACCAGTTAGGCCACACACGATCGACCCTCCGTTTAATAGCAGCCTCACGTTCTTTAACATCTTGCCCGTCCTTAGGCTTTGTTTCATTTTCATGAAACAGAAGAGAGAACAAATCAATGTACTCTCCACGCCAAATTTTTTCTTTTGTTCCTAATGTTAAATGGTCACCCAAAGGGAGCGATGTATCGCCTTGAGGGTAAACTCCCTGAGGAAGAGGTAAATAGGCGGGCAACTGAGAAGGGGAGGCCAAAGACTGCTGCCAAGGGGACACTGCAGAAGCAGGCCAAGGGAGCTGTGGGTGCTGAGGCACCAACACCCCCCCATGAATACTGCTGGGTGTGATGAGTCTACCTGCAAAGGAGAACCCGTGGTTGAGGAATCCCGATAAAGGACACTGGAAGCCTGTACATGTGTATCGTGCGGTTGTAAATGTTGCACACCTGTATGAGCAGCAGGAGAAGCAACCACAGACGATGTGGGAAACCCTGAAGCACCAGGGATGAGTGTGGCAGGAGCAGGAGGAACAGGAAGCTGCACTTGCAAAGGCCCTGCAGCCAGCGGGGCTGAAACAGTGGTCGAAGAAGTAGCAGTCTGAGGAGCAGGCAAACCAGCTGAAGGCGTATGCACTGACGTATCATCAGGAGGCGCTGCAGCTTCCAGCACACCGATCCTAGAAACTAAATCAGCGAGAATACGAGATTTAGGCAACTTGGAAGCCAACCTAGCAGATTTCTTACCTGCAGGGGCGGAACTAGGACCCGCGTCAACATCCATTGGCTGCCTGCGTTCCTTTTCCAACGCCTCGACCCTAGCCACCAAGGCGCGTATGGTGCCCAAATCCTCTTCTTCATCAGAAGATTGAGTCTGCTGCGATGGGGGGCGCTTCATGGCCTGCTTCACCACCCGCACTCCTTTCTTTTGTTGCACCTTCTTGGGTGGCATGCTCAGAACAGCAAAATAACAATTACACAATTAACAAATTATAAAACTCCAACAACGTTTGAATGCACAAACTTATCACAGAATACCAGCACTCCTAACGTGCCAAGTACAAAGTATTAACAAAATTTTATAATTATGATTTATATTATTATTTAAAATTTATTATTAGTATTTATTTATTTATTATTATTATTTTTAATAATCCAATTAATAAATTATTACTATTATTAAGAGATGAGGGAGGGGGTAAAGGGGATTCTTTAGAAGGGGAATGAATTTTACGCAATGAAATATAATTAATAAATTAATAAATATAAAGATCCAATAACTACTGCAACACCTGAACAATTGATCTTAATAAACAAGAACTATCAATATAATATAAGAACTACTCAAATAATGAATTGAAAAACCAACAAGCAGAAGAAACAAATAAGCTAAATATGAAGGAAAACGAAAGGGAAGGGGAGGGGGAGGGGGGAGGCGGATAGCAAAAACGAAACCTAAAGCACAAAGCACCAAATAAAATTCAAACACAAGGAAACAAATAATAAACCAACTACAATTCCTAAGCAAATGGTACTGGAAATTAGGGAACTTAATACTATAAATACAACATGAACACAAGTGGGATTAAAGGGACGACGAGCCGGCTAGAAGCCGTCGGGTGCGTGGGCGGACGCCCGCTGCCCAGCTGATCGGCGGGAAAGAGGAAAGCAGTTAAAGGGAATTCAACAAACGGCAGAATAAAAGCAGACAAGCAACGAGGGAAATAAGCAGAATGATCACTTATGAGCACCAACAACACCACGGAGCGAGGACAAACCGCACAAGCCGCGAGGCAAAAAAGGCGGGAAAGAGGGAGCAGCCTTTTTATACGCTGCTCCAAACCCCTTCCAATTGGGTGAATCGATCCCACGTGGCTCCTAAAGTGATTATCGCGAGCATTCACGAGTCTTCTATAATGATGGCGGCGGTAAATACGCCCCTAATAGGAACGACATTTTTAAAAAAACCGTAACAGTCACAGGAAGTTTTGGCACCATACTGACAGTAAAACAAAATCAACTCAGTCCATCCAAGGCCTGTGGAAAAGGTAAGTCTTGACCTGGTGCTGAAAAGATGTCAGTGAATCAATGGCTGGAGCAGAATTATTGTTGTTGTTGTTGTTGTTAATAATTATCATCATCAACATCATCATCATCATCCCACCCTTCCTCCAAGAGGGAGCCCAGGGCAGCAATTGGTGTGATACGATGTGTTCGCATCAAACCTCTCAACAGTTCTGTACTAAATGAAATTTCTGAACCATTTTCAAAGGCAGCCTCACATAAAGCACATTGCAATAGTCCAATCTTGAGGTTACCAGGGCATAGATTACTGCAGCCAAATTATCCCTGTCCAGATAGGGTCATCATTGGGCCACCAGCTTAAGTGGGTGAAAGTAACTCTGTGCCATATATTCCATCCTTCCTTCAGAGAGCTCAGGGTGAAACACTTGGATCTCCACACCCCCTTTTAACCTCACAAAACCCCATGAGGTAGGCTAGGCTGAGAAATAGCAACTGGCCCAAAGTCACCATGCTGAGTGCAAAACCACAATCTCCCCTAATTTGACTGTCTAACTCAGACTTCCCTAACCTTGATTCCTCAAGTAATGTTAGACTATAGACCATCAGCCCCAGGCAGCATGGCCAACGGTCAGGGTTGATGAGAGTTGCACCAATATCTGCGGACTAACGGTTTGGGAAGGCTGCTGTAACCACTGTATCATGCTGTTTTCTCCCATATGAACCTACCCATTAATTGAGATCACCCTCAAATACTTTATTTATTTTATTTAAAATATTTCTATCCCACCCTTCTACCCTACAATAGGGCACTCAGGATGGCTACAATAAAATTCCACACATATATAATAAAATACACAATAAAAACACAAACATTACAGTAAATTAAAATACACAGATACAATTAAAATACATAAAATGCATTATGCATACACATACACACAAACATATATACATGTATATATGTGCATACACATATGAGGGAGTGAGAATAAAAGAACTTAAAAGATAAAAATAAAAGATAAAAAACTTAAAACAGTGTCAGGCTGACCTGTCAGTCCAACCAAAGGCTCAACGGAACAAAATAGTTTTGTGTGCCTCACCTTTAGAAGAGAGGTCCTACTCTGTGGTGGTGCTCAAACCCTGGAATTCTCTCCCTAGGCAAATATTTTCATTGTTCTTCTAGGTTCCAGACAAGTCCATTTTGTTCTCATGGGATTTCAGTGACATTTAGGATATTTTTATTGATTTTAGCTACTGTTCTCATATTGTTATTTGTTGTTTTATGTTCTGTAGTATGTCTTAGTGTGAGACAGCTTGAGGACACCTGTTGAACAATGTATACATCCTGTAAATATGGGGGTTTATTCAACTAAGTCATATGAATATATATCCCATATTATTATAGAGTTAAGCTACGATCAGAGAAGTATGGATGCAGGTGGATCTTATTGGAAAGCCAAGAAGAAATGAGAATGCAAGTCATTCCCTAGTCAACAATGGTGCTGCCCATCTCTTTAATCAACCATAGATTTTGGTTCCCCTAGGGCCTAGCTTAATATTACTGGGGATGCATAGCTTATGCCAGCAACACATGTCCCCATTTATCTCCTCAGCAATGCATAGGGTTTTTTTAAAAAAGCATATCATGACTAACATTTTCCCACCCCCTACAAGTAGTATTGGAGCAGGGCCAGTGAAATGCCAAGTGTGATGACATGTCATCATGCTTTACCAGAGAGGTGCAAATGAATGACATAGATCAGCAGCAACCACACATCCCCTATAATGCCTGCTTAGGCCCTGAGACTTCCAACTTGGATTCTAGCAAGTTTTGAGATTGCATAATAACAAAGAGGAGTCTTTAAATTATGTGTCTGAATTCGACTGTTGAAAACTCGGAAACCAGAAGGGGATTTGGGGGTGGCTTTTAGATATTACATGTGCTTCCTCACTGCTCCTAGTGCTTCTTTTTGGCCTTTTTGACTAGCGCACCACCCTGCACTGTTCTTTCCCCATCCTGTACATGCTCCCATTCCAGAATTTCTGAATTCTTCATGTTAACTCAATATGGACATGTACATAGTTAATTCTGACCCAGAATCTGGAGGTATTTTTTAAAGCGCAATATACACAAAACCATCTTTACCTATGAACAATTAAAATAAATCCATTCTAGTTAAACCATTTCCCCCCAAGAAATTTTTGTTTTGTCTGCTATTGCTTGAACACCATTTTCTGATGGTGATTTCTTTGGATGGAAAACATGATGATGGATGTCATACAGCCAGCTGCGGTAGGCAAAATTTGTGTTTTAGCTAGAAGACAAGCTACCCAAGTCGATAGTATGAAAGATTGTTCTGTGATCATGGACAACATCTTGTGACAATGTCAGCTATCAGAAACTAGCTATATTTCATGCAGCCACTCTGCTGGTCCCTCATATCAAGCTTGTTTCCTTTGTCAGCCAGACATTATCTTCCCAAAACGAAGCATAAAGCAACAAGAGGGATTGTAGCATTTTATGGCACACATCTCTAAAGGAAAAAAGGACTGTCACCTGCCTGCAGTTCAACGGCAGGAGGCCACCAAGCTGTGCCACGTCAATGCTAGCTTGCAATATTTCACTGTTCAAAGCAGGATCTTGACAAACTTGCCTTTCACTTCAAAGTCATTCATGTCACCTAGCAAAAAGTGCTGGAACATTCTGGATCAGAATTTCAAATTTAGGAGTTTTACTCTCTATCATACAGTGAGCTAATAAACAAGTGAAAATGTTTTCAGCTCTACTCAGCCACCAGAACAACGTATTTCCCAGAGGCAATGATGATTGCATTAAATCTTTGATAATGTACAAGTCTAATATTAAACACACACACTTTTTATTTCATATCTCTGTGTTAAGGGGAATGTAATTTGAGCAGTTAATGTGCATCACACTGGCCATTGTGCATATTCCCCAGCCTCATGGAGAAGGTGCACATAATTCTTCCATAAAGAGATAATTGTGCACATTTCCTGGTCAGTATACATTATCTCCAACAGGTCTGGGGAAATGTGTCTATGTGGCCTGAATTTTGTACTGTCTCTAGCCATTATGCAAAATCCTCAACAGGCTTTGGGGAAGGAGCATATCTATTTCATATATTCTCCAGCCATTAGGTGTAATCCCCAACAGGCCTTGGGAAATGTTGTTTATTATTTATTTATTTATTTATTATTTGATGTATATCCCGCCCTTCCTCCCAGCAGGAGCCCAGGGTGGCAAATGTTCATATATCGAGTAAATGTTGTATCTTTGTCCAGTATGTATAAACCCCAACAGGCCTTGGAGACTATACAGCACAAGGGGAATTGCAGAGAAGGGAAACTTTTAAGCCTTTCCTCCCATAATTCTGAAATTTCCCCCTCCCTCCACTCCTATTAAGCTAAGGCACAGGCCTAACAGCAATATGGAGAATCATCATAGGAATCGCAGGGGAGGGAAAATTTAACCAGCTGAGGAAGGGGGACCCAGCAGGGAAAAGAGGGCTGGGAGAAAAAGTGTGAAGTACCTCTGATCCTACCTACTGCCACTTTTGGTCCCACTCACTGCTGAAAGATTACTCCCAGACAATCCAGCTTTTGATGCAAGAAAGGTGTCCTATTCTTCTATCTTTGCTATAGTCTTTTCAAGGCTTTAGGACTGGATGCTGGCAGGTCACAAGCAGAGCATATATCCATAATCCAAACTCCAGCCAGGGAACATCATGGTTTAACAGGGCAGCAGGGCCATGGCTGCATAGGCATCCTGCCTACTCACATACAGCCATTGCAGAAGGCAGGGGGAAGCAGTCAAATCCCTGTTTCATATCAGAGCCCAAATTGGGCCTGATAGCATCATGTGATGTTTGTGGGAGTGTCCCAGCCCCACCCCGAAGCAATCCACTGCCCTGCCTTTTGCCCTAGGTGACATGAGCAGCAGAGGTGCAGATGCATTTGAGGCCCTGCTGCTCCATTAAGCCTTGATGGTCCCCAGCCAGGGTTTGGATTTCAGTGTCAAGAAATGATGCAGGCCATATGCATAATCTCTGAAGGGTTGTCAGAGAATGTGAATTCATCTTCCAATCAATATGAGAACATTTGTAACCTCCCACAAATTTCCATTTCAAAACGGGGAATTAAACATGGACAAAACATTATAGATTTCTTGTTTAAACCCAATTATGAAAAACTGTAACACACACAATAGTACAGGGTTTTCCCAAAAATGTTAGTGGTACTGAGAACATTTCATGCCAATTGGGTTGAAAGGCAGGAGGGGGGGGGGAAACGTAATTTGCCAGCCGTGGGTGGGACCAGAAATGGAAGTGGGTAGGATCAGAAGTGCTTCATGCTCTTTTTCTCCCAAGCCTCTTCTCCCTAATAGGTAACCCTTCCTCAGCAGGTTAAATCTTTCCCCTCAGAGTCTTATGATGGTTGACCCCATGCTGCTATGAAGCTTTTTCCTTAGCTTAATAGCAGTGTTTGGGGGCAGGGGATTGCCATCAGCATTGTGGGAGGACAAAGGAAGGTTTAAACTTCCTTCTCCCTCCAATCCCCCTTGTGCTGCTTAGCTACCCGAGGAACATGTGAGAATAGTGAAAAGGGGGCTGGAGTGCAGAAAAATGTTAGTCTTTATCTGGAACCCCCCATTTCCTGCTGCTGTGCTGATCAGTGCGAGGGTATGTTGTGGGCCATGTAAGATTAGGCAATGGTCCAGAAGCAGCCGGGGGTGGCATTGATTGTACACTTCTGAGCAATAATAATAATAATAATAAATTTTATTTGTTAGTCGCCTATCTGTCCGAATTGACGGACACTCTAGGCGACTTACACAATATAAAATAAAATACAATATACAATAAAATGCAATATACAATATAAAACACAATCATCAATTACTCTAACATCAACCATCAATAATATATCAAAAAGCTAATCTACCCCAAAATTCTTGTAGGCCTGCCTGAATAGCCAGGTCTTTAAATCTTGGCGGAAACCCATCAGGGAGGAGGCATGACAAATATCATAAGGGAGAGAGTTCCAGAGGGTGGGGGCCACAACCGAGAACGCCCTCTCCCTGGTCCGCACCAGCCTAGCTGTTTTGACTGGTGGGACTGAGAGGAGGTCCTGTGTGGCTGATCTTGTGAGGTGGCCTACTTGGTGATACTGGAGGCGGTCCTTCAGATAAACTGGGCCGAAACCGTATAGGGTTTTAAAGGTCAAAACCAACACCTTGAATTGGGCTCGGTAAACCACTGGTAGCCAGTGTAGGTCTATTAACACTGGAGTGATATGATCCCAGCGACGGCTATGCTTAATTAAGCGTGCCGCCGCATTTTGTACCAGCTGCAGTTTCCGAACCGTTTTCAAGGGTAACCCCACACAGAGCGCATTACAGTAGTCCAGACGAGAGGAGACCAGGGCATGTATCACCTGTGGGAGCAGATGTACAGGAAGGTAGGGTCGCAGCCTCTGTATCAGATGTAATTGATACCAAGCCGCCCAGCTCACTGCCGAAACCTGAGCCTCCATGGACAGCTGGGAGTCGAGAATGACCCCCAGGCTGCGGACCTGGTCCTTCAGGGGTAATTTCACCCCATTAAGTACCAAGTCGATGTCTCCCAGCCTTCTTTTGTCACCCACTAGCAACACCTCGGTCTTATCGGGGTTCTGTTTCAGCCTGTTCTCGCCCATCCATCCACTCACGGACTCCAGGCACTTGGACATGGTCTGCACAGCCAACTCTGATGAGAATTTAAAGGAGAGATAAAGCTGAGTGTCATCCGCATATTGATGGCACTGCAGCCCAAAACTCCTGATGATGGGTCCCAGAGGCTTCACATAGATGTTAAAAAGCAAGAGATAGGAGGAAAAGGCATGTTTTTTGGAGACTAGGTGCAATGCCTTGGAGAATGTACAAAATGTAGTCAACATATGCACATTCCCCAAGACCTGTTGGGGATTATGCATAATAGCTGGAGAATGTACAAAATTCAGTCAAAATATGCACATTTCCTAAAGCCTGTTGGAGATTATGTATATTGACCGGGAAATGTGCACAGTTCCCTCTACATGGAATTATGTGCACATTCTCCATGAGGCCTGGTGAATGTGCACAATTAACCTCTCAGCTTACATTCCCTTTAACATTATATCTATATATATTTCACATACGCACATACACACAAATAATCATTAAAATGTAAGAGTGTTGTCACACAGCACGCATTGGAGGATGTGTAGTGTTGCATCACAATCTTGGATTTTCATGAAGTCAGGGTGGGGCAGGGGGCAAAAGAGAAGGCAGGATGCACAACAGCAGTGGCTGTGGCATGAGAGTGAGCAGAGGGGGACATTGACAGGTGAAAAGTGGTGGTTTAAAACAATGAGCGATATCAGAATAGATTGGGAAAGAAGGAACATTGAGTGGTTGGGTTTTTTTTTTTTTTAAAAAAAAGCATAACGAGGAGAAATAGCAGAGATGGGTACAATATAGAAGCTCACAAGAAAGCCTCTGCTATTGTTTAAAACTGCTATTTTCCTCTCAGTGTTCCTCAGTCCTGCTTCACTCAAACCTCTGTTGTTGCTTAAAACATTTATTTCCTCAGAGTCTCTCAATCCCCACATCTCTGCTGTTGTCTAAAACAGCCACTTTTTTCTTTTTAGTGACCCTTTCCCCCCACTGTACTCAAACGTCTCCCTTTCCATTCCTCAGTTACTTCATGTGAGAAAAATAAAGAATGCGGAGCCCTCAGATATTCCATAGTAACTTCACACACTGTATTTTACTTGTGGTACCCTGTGTTGTCTTCAGCTTGAAGTTCCAGATTCAACATAGTAAAGTAGAACAGGTATTTTATTAACAAGCAAAGATCCATATAAGTACAACATCCATCAACTGAATTTAATGAAAAAGGAGGAGGGGAAAGGAGGGAGGGAGGGAGGGAGGGAGGGAGGGAAGGGTAAAGGCTGAAGGTAAAAATGGGGTGCAAAGGGGGCTGCAAAAAAGGCGGGAATAGGAAGCATGGTAATGAGGGTGAAGATGAAAGTTGAGGTACAAAGGAGCTGCAGAATAGGAGGGGATGGTGACTTTATTACTGGATGAAAGGTGAAAAGAGTGCTTAGTAAGCTTCAATGGGAACTGTTTTCATCCTCATCATTCTTCATCCAACATTTCAGATACTACTTTTGAGGATAACTTACTCTGACTGGAAATGAGTCTCCCCAGCATCTGTCTACTTTTATTGTTCATACAAATTAAGAGGAAAAACCAAAAGCATGCATGGAAATAAAATCCAGCTCTTATATTCAATGTCACATTTTCAAGTTGAATTGTTAACAGAACTATACACTGTTCAGTGCATCAAGAGAATATTATTTTTTCCCTAAGATCCTAGCCTGTGCATTTTGCCTTAATCAATTCTTAAGCAGTTTATGACTGAAAACGATTAGGCACTGCAGTTAATTAGTCTAACTTTTTCTTCAAGGCATACTTTTACGGATCCAGCTGAAACAAATAGATTCACCAAGAGAAATGGGCAATGTCTTCTCATACCATATTTCCCATAACACTTAGTTTCCTGCTGCAAATCATTAAACCGCTAACAGATGCATTTTGTTTTCTGCTTGCACACACGTGCAGGCAATTTTTCTTGAAGGGCAAAAATAACATTAATTTTTGATCCAATAAAAAATTATCAAAACCCCGTCATTGCATACATTTCTACGTCACCCTTTAACGGATGCCGAGCATCTGTCATGTCATTTGCAACATCTTTCACACAATAATGAGCTCAACATTTTGGATGTAAGGAAGGTTCAAAGTTCACACTGTGAACAAGGCAGTGATGGATTATTAATTGAAGGCAACAGAGTATGCCCTGCAGATGACAAGGTGAATGCCCTGTAATTATTAGAAGAGAGCAGAAGCAATGTCTTGTCCACAAAGTTCTTTACTGTATTGTATTTTATTTTATTCCAGTTCAAAATGCAAAACAAATGTACTTTTAGAATTGTGCTGCTTTTTCTTCTTCTGGCACCTCTCCATACCCAATTCCATTCATGCAGAAAAGGGATGAAATTCCATCATTCGAGCATGACATCTCAAAATTCAAACTTAATGAGAGCTTTGGCAGCTTCTGTCGAAGGCAGACAGTGATTAACAAAACACTTCAGAGTACAAGGCACAGCAGTGCTCAAAGAAAACAGTGATGATCTCCACTTAATTGTAGAAAAGCCCAAAGCATCTGCCAGCAGAGGAGAGCTGGAACCATAAGGAGCTATTGCTCAGATAGACTGTCATCTCCAGAGATCAACAACCATATGCTCAGCTCAAGCGCAAACTCCAAAGAAGTTAATTTTCTGACAAAATACAGGGATAAATATGACATTCAAACAAGTGTGCTCACTCATCCTGAACACACGCTCATCTGCACGGATCGGATTTATGCATCGTTTAAGCACAAGCAAATATAATTTGTTTCGAACACAAACATTGCTGTATGAGCACAGGTATAATTAATCTTTGTCCGCTCCTTACAGTCTTGTGTTCTTCTGGCTAACCATGCTTACAGTAAACTTCTGATGAATGGAATTGTTCACTTGTTGCATTACACCTAACGTATCTGAGATAAAATGCACAGTGCCTTTCTGTTTCACCTTCTTGCAGCTAGTTCAACCTATGCCAAGTTATAGAAAATCTATTTTTCATTGCCTAAAAAACTCAATCTCTTCAGATGATTTGTGTAATTCTATTCTAATTGATTAATAACTTAGGCAACCAATGAAAAATATTGCAACATCTCATATAGATGTTATTTTGGGGATATCTAATGAAGATGATGGTTTCTGACTTAAGTAGCACAGACAGATCATCTAGTTCATGGGAAGTCATCTTAAAGTACATGACTTAAATCAAGGGATACACGAAGCTGATTTAACACAATACTATTAGAAATTCATATCCTTTCACAGAGGACAGCAACAATCAAAATTATAATTTAAACATACAATTTGTGAATTAATTAATCACACAGAAGGGTATTCGACTGAAAATCTGCATTAGCAACACACACTGAAAACCACTTATATAAATATCTCTTCCTGGATTTTAGGTGTATTTTGGGAATCTTCAGACCAGTACCATGTCTGTTTAGTTGCCTATCTGGAGTCTATGAAACGTAGTTTGTGAAGGGTATTGAGAGTTGTTAGGAGACTCCTATTCCCCTGACAGTGCTCAAGTGGCCAGAGTGGTTTAACAGTCACCCATCTTCCGAGAGAAGTCTGTTGATTGTAGCTCTGTAAGGGGAACAGGATGTATCCTAAACATTTTAAGTACCATTCATAAACTACACTTAGGATTCTTTGGGGGACGCGATGACTGTTTCAAGTGGAATAAATGTCTGGTATGGATATAGCCAGGGACATCCTTGGTTTAAATTTGGTTGGGAGACTACATGTGCCTGCTATAGAATAAAAAGGTGGGGAAAGCCCCCCCAAATAATGATATTATTAACAATGCTTTCCTTTTGGAAAGGAAAGGGGTTTTCCCTCTGCCCACTGCCCACCCACCCAGTCTCTTCCCCTCTCTCCCCCAGTCCTCCCCCTTCCCACTCTCCCCTCCCTCTCCCTCCCTTTTCTCTCCCCTCCCTTCCCTGCCCCTCCCCCAGGTCAATTTCAACTATCCTAAGCATGATTGCACAGGAGTAAATCCCATTTAACTCAATAAGTATGCAAATGATCAAACCTACCCTACCCTCCTCCTCCCCTACCCTCCCTCCCTCTTCCTTACCCCCTCCTGCCCCTTCACCCCTTCCCTTCCTTCTCCCTTCCACCTCCCCCTCTCCTCTCCCCTCCTCCCCACCCCAGCCCTAAGCATGATTTCAGGGGAGTAAATTGCATTGAACTCAATATGCAAGGAGCAAGGTGGACTCCTCTGGGGAGGGCATTCAAAAGCTGAAGTGCCACATATACATGGAAATTCTTGTTGCATCAGAAACAAAGGGTACCTTCAGACTGTCACTATTGTAGACACATACCGGAACATTAGGTTTGCACAATTAAAGCTAATTGAAGCACTCTGTTCACCTTTAAAAAACAAACAAACCCAACACCTCTTGCAGTTTGGAAGGTGATGGAGAACTGCATTGAAAAGTGTGGGATGAACTAATGATTAATGGGAAGACGTATAAACATCCACTAACCAAATCAGAATGAATGCTTATTGTCTGTTACCACCCAGTTAACAAATCAGAATGAATGCTCAATAAAGACTGGACATAGTCTAACTACCACATAAGCTTTGTGTGAGCAAGTTATAATGAATGCTGAATAAACAGGTCATCTTGAGGAGCTCAGAGATTGCTTAACTTACGTAGTGTTTATTCACAAGTGAAAAAGCTCTGAGTATTTATTTATTTATTGTCTTATATCCCAAGTTTCTTCCATCACGGAACGCAAAGTGGCTACATGTGGTTTCCAGGTCAGTCTCCCATCAAGCAACTGACTAGACTCAGACCTGCTGAGCTTCAGCAACATAGTAGCCTTGTGTGCCATTAAGATCATACCCTGAGCCTGATAGTTAAGCTATGAAACTCGTCCCCAGAGGAGGCAGAGATGGCCACCAACTTGGATAGCTTCAAAAGAGGATTAGACAAATTCGTGGAGGATAACAATAAAAAAGGCTACTAGATACAATGGCTATGTTGTGCTTCCATAGTCTAAATACCAGTTGCTGGAAACCGTGGGGGTGAGGGATAAGAGTGCTCTTGTGCTCAGGTCCTGCTAGTGGGCTTCTCATAAGCATCTGGTTGGCCCTGTGAGAACAGGATTCTGAATTAAATGGACCACTAACCTGATCCAGCAGGCTCTGCTTATGTTCTTAGGTTCTTAGACGTTTCTGCCAAAAACCACTGCAAGTGACCTAACCAGATTACCTTCCTTTTCTTGCAATTGAGAATAATATTGAAACAAAACTGGAAAAGAAAGGCAAAAGGCTGTCAATAATTGGCCATGCCCAATACCAGCAAAACTGGTAAAATAGCAAGTCACTGTATTTTGTAATAAATTGCTCAAGTGTAGCCAAGTGCCTTAATCATTCTATCTCTTGGCAAGGACAGAAAGAGACAACACATAAAAATGTTACTGAACCTAGAAAATTTGTGCTATTTTTTACACATATGGGTCTGCATTTATTCAACAGCCGCACTTACTTTTTTTGAAAAAGATTTTTGATACACAAGTCTCACCAGTTACAGCAAGTCAACACCAATAAATACATTGCATCAAAACAAAATTCTGCTCCAGGCAATGTGAGAATACTAGCTCCAATGTCTTCGACAGAATACCATTTCTGAGTCAGCTGGTGGAGTCTGTAATGACTTCATTCTTTGTGTATATAAGCTAAAATAGCAGCACTGTTTTCAGGCTGTTTTTGTACTGGAGTATCAATCCAAAATGGGCAGGAATGCACAGGCTAAACCACAATGATGAGGGATATCTGCTTGTTCATTTGCAAATTCCTTATTTTATTTTGATTACACACAAAAAAACATGACCACTAGATATTGTTTACCAAATCAATATGCAACAAATGTTTCTAATGAATGAAAGCCACTGGGCATTTCTGGAAAACAGGTGTTCATCTTTGTATCTGCCACTGAAGCAATATTGCTATGATGCTGAGAAAAAAACCTGAAGCATTGAAGAGAAGAAACATTACTGGCACTGTATGTTATCTACAATAGGGTCATTTTTATCCAAAACTACATTTTTACTCATTGGGATGACTGCTGTTGTAACTTTTAAAATCCTTTAATGCAGATAGAAGAGTAGACAAGCAGATTTTCCTAGACAGGCACAGCAAAAATTACATACTGGACATATATTTATTTTATCATTTATTAAATTTATATCCCACTTTTCTTCCCAGAAGGAGCCCAGGGTGGCAAGCAATGCACTAAAAACTCTTTAAAACATCTTAAAAATAGACTTTAAAATATATTAAAACAAAACATCTTTAAAAACATCTTTTAAAAAAGCTTTAAAAATCTTTTGCAAAACAATTCCAACACAGTTGCAGACTGGGATAAGGTCTCTACTTAAGGTCTTCAACTCTACTGTTGAAAAAGGAAGGTCTTCATAAGGGATGGGTGAGAATTTCGATTCCATTTACATTTCAAGCAGAATTGATCAAATTCACAATTTCTGAAACAATATGAGAACCGAAATACAGTCATCCTTCAAAATTCACATGTACTAGAATTTTGGGATGCAGTTTGCCAATTAAACAAAAATGCATATATTAGGGGAAAGTGTACATAAAAATGAATACATGAGTGAAAATAACATGTAAAAAGGCATGAAATGATGAGAAATGGCTTGCAAAAATGTGTAACTGTCAAAACTGCCTACAAAATGTGTTTATTTGGAGAAATTCACACTAAAATAGTGGAGAATTTTCATTAGTATTTTTTTAAAAAAAATTGCAGATTGCTGCAGAAATGTAAAGTGCTATACCGTACACTGTGGACACAGTGAGTGAGCCAGAGGTGACCAATGGAGCTCCAGTGTTGTGGGATCGGTTCCAGCTTCTTCCATCCGATGAAGTGGACAAGGTGCTTTCAACCTTAAAGCCAACCACCTGCTTACTTGATCCCTGCCCATCATGACTCATTATGAGCTGTAAAGATAGACTGGGTGAGAGGATCAAGATAGTGGTAAATACATCACTTCAAGAGGGAGTAATGCCATCAGCACTCAAGGAGGCAATAATAAAACCAATCTTAAAAAAGCCCTCCTTGGATCCTCAAGATCTGAACAACTTTCGCCCAGTCTCAGATTTGCCATTCTTAGGCAAGGCGGTTGAGCGGGTGGTGCCAAAGCAGTTGCAAGCGCACTTGGAGGAAGCGGATTATCTGGATCCATTTCAATCGGGCTTCAGGCCTGGACATGGGACTGAAACAGCCTTGGTCGCCTTGGTAGATGATATGAGGAGGGCGTGGGATAGGGGCGAATGCACCTTCCTTGTCCTCCTTGATCTCTCAGCGGCTTTTGATACCGTTGACCACGCTATCCTCTTGGACCGCCTAAAGGCGTTGGGTATAGGGGGCACTGTATGGCAGTGGTTCCATTCCTTCCTCTTCGGTAGGTGCCAAAGAGTAGCATTGGAGGAGGAGGTTTCGGATGCTTGGCCTCTCACTTGTGGGGTGCCACAGGGTTCTATCCTCTCCCTAATGCTGTTTAACATCTACATAAAGCTGCTGGAGGCAATCATCAGGAGATTTGGGCTGCAGTGTCATCAGTATGCGGATGACACGCAGCTCTATCTCTCATTTAAATCTTCACCAAGGTTGGCTGTAGAAACCCTGTCCAAGTGTCTGGAGTCGGTGAGTGGCTGGATGGGAAGGAATAAGCTGAAGCTGAACCCAGATAAGACCGAGTTACTGTTTGTGGGAGACAAGGGAAGGTTGGGGGATGTTGACCTGGTGCTCAATGGGATACGTTTGCCCCTGAAAGACCAGGTCTGCAACCTGGGGGTCATTTTGGACTCCCAGCTGTCCATGGAGGCTCAAGTCTCGGCTGTGAGCTGGGTGGCGCTGTATCAACTCCATCTGATACAGAGGCTGTGCCCCTACCTTCCCAACCATCTGCTCCCACCTGTGGTACATGCCCTGGTCACCTCTCGCCTAGACTACTGTAATGTGCTCTACGTGGGGTTACCCTTGAAAACGGTCCGGAAGTTGCAACTGGTACAGAATGCGGCGGCTCATCTGATTAAGGGCAGCCGCCGGCAAGATCACATCACTCCTGTGTTGAAGGAGTTGCACTGGTTACTGGTTGTTTACCGAACCCAATTCAAGGTGTTGGTTTTGACCTTTAAAACCCTATACGGTTTTAGCCCAGTCTATCTGAAGGAGCGCCTCCAGCATCGTCAGGGATGCCGCTCAACAAGATCAGCCTCAGAAGACCTTCTCTCAATTTCACACTGGTAAGAACAGCGAGACTGGTGAGGACTAGAGAGAGGGCTTTCTCAATAGTGGCCCCCACCCTATGGAACTTTCTCCCAAATGATCTCCGTCATGCCCCTTCTGAGATGACCTTCCGCCAGACTTTGAAGACCTGGCTCTTCAGGAAAGCTTTTAGGATGGGTTAGGCTTTTATTGTTATGTTTTAAATTTTAATGCTTAATGTACTGTAAACAGATCGTTCCATCCCTAGTCTTCAGTAGGTGCCAAAAAGTTAACAGAGATGGTGCCTGTCTAATATTTAAGGGGAGGGAATTGCAAAGGGTTCGTGCCACAACACTAAAGGTCCACTTCCTATGTTGTGCAGAACAGACCTCTTGATAAGATGGTATCTGCAAGAGGCCCTCACCTGCACAGCGCAGTGATCGACTGGGTTAAGGGGTAAGATGGTCTTTCAGGTATCCTGGTCCCAAGCTGTATAGGGCTGTGTACACCAAAACCAGAACCTTGAACTTGCCCAGTAGCTGATGGGCAGCCAGTGCAATTCCTTCAGCAGCATGGAAACATGTTGGTGATACCCTGCCCCAGTGAGAAGTCATGCTGCTGCATTTTGCACCAGCTGCAGCTTCCAGACCAACCCCAAAGTCACCCCCACATAGAGTGTATTACAATAATCCAGCCTGGAGGTTACCAGTGCATGGACAACGGTGGTCAGGCTATCCTGGTCCAGAAACAGCCGCAGCTGTCTTACCAGCTGAAGCTGGTAAAAGGCACTCCTAGCCACTGAGGTGGTCACCTGGGCCTCTAGTGACAAAGATGGATCCAGGAGCAGCCCCAGACTATGAACCTGCTGTTTCAGAGGTAGCCTGACCCTATCCAAAGCAGGCAACTGACCAATTATCCAGACTTGGGAACCGCCAACCCACAGTGCCTCCATCTTGCTCGGATTCAGACTCAGTTTATTGGCCCCCAATCAGCCCACCAACAAGTCCAGGCAACAGTCCTTGCATGTCCTCTCCCGATTCATATGTTACAGAAACAGAAACCTATGACTCTCCCTCCTTCAGGCACGTAGCTGGCATCAGCAGGAGGTCACAATAGCTATTATCTTTCCTTCAGGCAGGCAACATCAGCAGAAAGTCACAATGGCCAGTCCTTCTTCAAGCAGGCCGCATCAGCAGTACAGCACACTGCCAGTCTCTCATTGAACTGGACTGCAGCAAAAGCATGTGGACACAATGTCTCTCTCTTGGCAAAAACAGGAGAACTTGGATACAGTCGTCATTTTATTGAGATGAGCAGTGTGTGTAGACACAGTTGCCAACAGAACCCTTCTAAGTGAAATGGTTAGCAGTATATAGGAAGGGAAGAAGCAGTCAAGAGGAGATCATAACTGGTGGGTAGGCACTCAGGTATTACAGAATGTCTTCTTTAGGGATGTAAGAAGGCAGCCTTTTCTGTTCCTACCTGAATTCATCACAGTGCTGCTCCCGTTCCGCTGCAGTTCAGTTTCTGCCAAATACTGCATTATTTATCTCACCATCTGCAATTTAATGTAAGTTATGGAACTTTATAACTATTTACGTAACTTACATAGCATACATTCATTTCAATGTAGAGGAAACATCAAAACAATGTTTTTAAAAAATCATTAATTTTGTAGTGTTTGCGGACTTATAAACAATGACGACAATGATCATGCAAATGTGTACTGTTTATATTCACTTGGCTGCTTTCCATCCCTGACCACAAACACGTGAAGTGCAGCAATTTCCATTTCCGTTTCTGTTTTTGTCAGAATTCTCTGACATCACTAGCTTTCTTACACTGAGTACTCCTGGGAGACCTGTCACCACATGAGGGAGAGATAATGGAGATGTGGCTGTAGGAATATTGACAGCACCCCAGATATAACAGAGAAATAGCTTACAGAGTCTGCCATAGCTGAGCACAGTTTGAGAGACAAACTGGCAGGCAACAGAAGAACCGCTGACATGGACATGACACCCCAGATGCAGAGGGACTTTCAGCACATCCCACTTGGGAGCAGATTAGAAGAGCCCAGATGGCAGCAGATGGTGTGTTGAGCAGCAGCAGTAAGCAGAGGCAGGCATTGCCCAGGACCCCAAGATGCCCCTAAGGGCATATAGGAGAACAGATCAGGTGCTAAGACAAAACCAACTAATTTAGTTTTTGTTATTGTATTAACTAAAACAAAACCTTCCTATCTAATTTAGATCTAGGACATTCCCTCCCCTCACTACTCACTCTCCTTTACTGCTGCTGTTCAGCCAAAGTCACCAGAGAACAGTGGTTTTTAAGGTCCTTTCCTCAACCTCCAAGAGGGATTTAGGATTATTTTCTCTTGTGGATGTTCCATTCTGTTTGCAACATATGATCAGAAATCCTGAGACCCTCAGATGAGTTCTCAGCATCTGTGTAAATATTTTGTGTCCCATTAAAAGAGACTACTTTCATTGGACCACATATCCGGTGCAAAGGGATTAATGTAATGTAATTTTAGTTATTTAGAAAGATCTTTTCTTCTTAGCAATTAATGTAGAATGGTATCCCATTATTTACAGGCATACTTCTGTTACTGAAAAGCTATCAGAAATACTGGATCGTGTTACTGTAGCTATTGTTAGCAACATTGAACTGCCAGTTATAGAGATTATGTGACTCTGAGCCTCCTTATTATATGTTGTGTCTGTTAGGCTGTAATCCTTCAGGCAGGGCCTTGTCTGTTTTTTGTGTTTTGCCTCTTTAGTTGTAAAGTTCATAGCTGTTGAAACTAAATGAAATACCGAGAATGGAGATGGCCACCACAAAAAACAACAAATGGACAGAACAGAAGAGTAGAGAAGCTGCAGTGGTGCAGGTCATGATAGCACTACATTTATTTATTGTATTTTTATCCACTGTATGCTGCCTCCCAAATTGACTTACATCAATGAAAACAAGTGAGAGACAGGCTCTGCTCTCAGGTTTACCAACTGAAAAGACAAGAGTGGAGGAAGAAGACCAGTTTGGCAGTGCCAGAACAAAGCAGTAAGCTGTAAACAGGCCTTTTTATCCAGTTGGGGTCTGGCTGATCTTCCCTTGCTGTTGGTCTTGCTGGAATAGGGATGCTGCACCTGAATCTGCAGCCCTTGTTCTTCTAGCTGGTGGCAGAAGCCAGAGTGTGCTTCTCCTCAAGTCTGGAATCTGAGGGCATCATGTATTACAGGCTGCCTTGAGCTCCAATGGGAGGAAGGGTGGGATAAAATCTAAACAATAACAACAGAACATAAGAAGAGCCTGCTGGATCAGGTCAATGGCCCATGTAGTCCACCACCCTGTTCTCACAGTGGCCACCCACATGCCCATTGGAAGCAGCAGTAGCAGCAACTGTCAATTGAATTGTAAGAGGAGAATTAACTAATGTAGGAAGGAAGAGTTTGGGAGGTGAGAAAAGAGGGCAGTCTGGAAAGAAAGCTGGCCAACTTTCCTTCCGAGATTCTTAGCGTCATCTTTGGACAACCTTAGCCCAGCCGTGTTATCTGGATCTTGAAGCTCACTACAGAATACTTGAGGTGCTGAGTGCTCATGGTGTGATCCTACTGTGTGACCCTTCCTATAGATAAGAGCCATCAAGGATATAGAATTGGTATGTAAACTCAATTACTACTGAGTTCATAGTAATGTAAATTCAAATAAGGGGCTGAATTTGAACCTTAGTGCTATTGCTAGTCGGGCGGTATATAAATTTAATAAATAAATAAATAAATAAAATACTTATACTACTACTACTACTACTACTATTACTACTACTACAATTTATTAGCTGCCCCTTACTCTGAGGTTCCAGGGTAGGTTACAACAATTTAAAATAGTGTTAAAACCCATTTAAAACAAACTTAAAGTCAGAATGAAGTTGTGGGAAATTGCATGATGGATGCTCCACAACACTAAACCTCTGTGTCAGTGGAAACCTAGCCTTCATGAGAGAAGGGATTTAATATAGCTGTCTCTGTTGTGTCCAAGAGGCAAGGCAAGAGGTAGTTAATAAAAAAACTTTATTCTAAGTACAAAGCAAAACAAGCATAACAATTATACCTAAGCCTAGACATAATTCACTATGCTTTCCTCCATGGTCTCTCTAACATGTTCTTTTTCACATGTGGAGAGACTTTTGAAGTTATTGGATAGTATTCAAACATGTGATCATCCAACTTCAAATGGTACAGCACTAAAACTGTCCATTGATCCTAAGAATCTAACCTTTGGAAGACAATATGATTGCATAGGATTATTTGAGCAGCTGTCTAATGTTTGGGATAATGAGGTTTTTCAGGGTTTGTGTATAGCAAACTAAGTATGGAGCATAACAATCAGCTTGCCTGTTAATTAGGCATTGTATGCTTTCACCAAACTTGCATTGCCTATGGGATTAGGGTTTTTTGCCATTGCTGTGGTCATTAACTTTTTAGTGATTTTCCATATCTAAATCTTAAATTATTTTTTGTGTACTGATAGCCAAGAGCAGCATCTCATGGCCTGGGGAAATTTAAGAGAAACAGACACAAGAGAGAGAGAGAGAGAGAGAGAGAGAGAGAGAGAGAGAGAGTCAGTCAGTCAGTCAGTCAGTCAGTCCTTGGGCTGTGCAGGGGATAAGAATATATATTTGTATAAATTATGCATGGGTCATATTGTGAGATGTGTTTATTTTCTACCTTAACAATACTAGAAACTGAGGGTATGAATGCATAAGGAGAAAAAATACCATCATCGTCTGTCAATGGCAAATTGTTTGCTGAGCTTGTTATAGGTCAACAGCAGGGAACCTGCAGCCCTCCAGATGTTGCTGGACTACAGTTCCCATCATTCCTGACCATTGGTCATGCTGGCTGGGGCTGATAGGAGTTGGAGTCCAGCAACATCTGGACGGCCCAGGTTCTCCATCCGTGGTATAGATGATCACTGATAAGGTGTCTTCATGGTACAAGTTTTATTGGGGGTAGAGAGAACTCTCCCTTCTATATGCAGCTGCACTTTTCTAGAACGTGCTGGGAATGCCATGCATCTGCTGGCTGGCTGCTTGCCTCATCCTCACCTGAACCCATGAGAAGTGCTAGAGAACGTGATTCTTGCTATATCAAAAGGATGTAGCTTGTGAAACAAAATCCTCTTACTGCAGAAAACCCAGACAAACTGATACTGTTGTCTTTTTGGAAAGAACATGTACAGAAGGAATGCACTGAACAGGCCTAGAGAAGTTTAAGGGAGAAAGCTTTACCACCAGAACCTGTCTCAGCCTGATGCTCTCCAGATGTTTAGGGCTATCGGCCCCAGCTGGCATGACCAATACTAGTGGAAGGTGTAGTCAAAAATATCTGGAGAGCACCAGGTTGGTGAAAATGTTTGAGTCCACCCTGTGAAGGAGAGTAATGATTTATTTCTTCTGACTGCAATTGTCATGGACAGCAGTTTTGTAATAGAAGCCCAAGGTAGATGTCATGCTTCCAGATCTCCTATAGGACACTGGGATATGTAGTGGGCTCCTATGTACTCCCTACCTCTACTTTCATGGATGGATTTTCTCCACTTTTCAGAGCTAGCCAGAAGCACCCGGCGGAGCAGCACAGGCAGGGCTGTGTTGCTGACCTGCCTTCCCAATGCTACACATGGCTGCTAGTTACTAAGAGGCAGAGGGGCAAAGTGATGGGGAGTTTGGCATGGGTGCAATGCTGGGAGCATCATATTGATTCCACTGCTGCACCCACACTGCACTGATCACTCCACTGCCTTGCCCCACATCTCCATCTTGGTAATAGGCAGTGATGTGTACCACTAGGAAGCCACATCAGCAAAGCGGCCCTTCCTGTGCCACTTCACCAGCAGTGTAGTGACAAATTCAGAAGGGTCCCTTCATGATAGTTAAAGCCATGCCCCCTTTTTTACTGTTGGGTTGAGAATTAGATGCTTGTTAATTCTTTTCCCACAACAACAGACTTCCCTAGGAGCCAATCAGTATGAAAGAGAAGAGTGTTACTACTAAGAAGAGTCTTCTCAGTGGCTGACTCATTTCCTTTCACTCTGATTGGCTCCAATCAGCAAGAAAGGATAACAAAGTATGTTAACAGTCTTCTCAGTGGCTAACACATTCTCCTTTCATGATGATTGGCTCTTGGATGCTGGAAACATAGGGACCTCCTGGAACTCCCTGGAACTCCTAAAGATGTAAGGGGTCTAAGACACACACCCAAAGTCCCTGGATGACTACACCCCTGCACTTCACTGGCCACTACTGGAGCTGACTCTGCTTAGCATGGCATGTGCACCAATCTTAACCACACTTACCTCAACACCAGAGCTTGCAATCACGGTTAGAGGTGGGCTTGGAAATTCTGATCTGATCTAACCCTGGCTGAGTTTGAAAAAGGGAAGGAGAGAACAATTTCCCTGTGAGAGGAAAGAAAGAAGGGGTGGGAGTGCATGGGTTTGCAGGGCGCAGCTGATCTCCCAACAGTGGTTAAGGCAACAGACAGCCTTACAGTGGCACTAAGCCCTGTTCTTTATTTTTTCAAATCAATTTTAATCTTTTTATACAAGATCTGAACAGGGTGGTTTATAACAAATGCTATTGGAAGTCGCCAATTCATAGGGTCTCTGTAAGTTGTAATCGACCTGAAGGCACGTAACACACATTGTGGTGTAATATCTGTCCCCTGTTCCGGGCCTGTCCAGAGCCAACAGACAGCTGGGGGATGCTTGACTCCATACTCTGGCCTTCGACTGCTGCTGTGCAATGCCAGGTCTGTTGCCCAAAAAACATCCCTCATCCATGATATGATATTGGATGAGGGCGCGGACCTGGCATGTATTGCGGAAACCTGGCTGGATGAGGCTGCTGCTCCTATCCTTGCGGCCATGTGTCCAGCTGGGTTCTCGTATGCACAGCAGCCGAGGGTCGGTAGTCGGGGAGGGGGAGTGGCGGTTATTTACCGAAGGTCCCTGGTTCTCACCAGACCTCCTCTCTGTGAGACCAAGGTGGCAGACTGCATGTACTGGAAGTTGGGCCCAAAGGGCAGTCTAGGGATTCTGCTCATGTACCGTCCACCCCGCTGCACGACGGACTCCCTGGCCGAGGTGCTGGAGGTGGTCTCGGCTGTGCGTGTACAATCCCCAAACCTGCTGGCATTGGGGGACTTCAATGTACATTCAGAGGCCATCCTTACTGGGGCGCCTCGGGACTTCATGGAAACCATGGCTTCCTGGGAGCTGCACCTTATTACAACGGGGCCCACCCATGTAGCCGGTCATGCACTCGACCTTGTGTTCGTCTCGGGAGAGGAGGGAAGTGATCTGAAAATTGGGGGTACATCCATCACCCCCTTGTCATGGTCAGACCACTACTTGGTGAGGATGGACTTTTTGGTGCCACAAACCCTCCGTGGGGGTGGAGGGCCTATTAAGATGGTCCACCCCAGGCGTCTGATGGATCCTGATGGATTCCTGAATGTGCTTGGGGACTCTCTGGAGCATGCACACAGCCACTCGGCTGAGACTCTGGTGGAGGGGTGGAATGCCGCAATCGCCGGGGCATTAGACCGGGTGGCTCCGAAACGCCCTCTCCCCCTGAATAGAGCTCAGACGGCACCGTGGTTCACCCCACGGTTGCGAATTCTGAGGCGGGAGGTGAGACGGCTAGAGCGCCGGTGGCGGAAATCTCGCTCTGACGACGATCAGACACATGTGAGAGCGGCTGCGGCGGCCTATCATGTGGCAATAAGGGCAGCAAAAAAAGATTTTTATGCTGCCTCTATTGCATCTGCAGAGTGCTGTCCCAGGAGACTGTTCCAAGTGGTCTGGAGCCTGGTCGGTCCAGTTGCTCTGGAACCAATGGAACATGCTAAGGCCTCCTGTGACGAGTTTGCTAAACACTTTGCGGAGAAAATCGATTGTATTAAGAGTGCTATTCCGTGCGCTGTGGACACAGTGAGCAAGCCAGAGGTGACCAGTGGTGCTCTGGTGGTGTGGGATCGGTTCCAGCTTCTTCCATCTGATGAAGTGGACAAGGTGCTTTCAACCTTAAAGCCAACCACTTGCTTACTCGATCCTTGCCCATCGTGGCTCATTATGAGCTGCAAAGATAGACCGGGTGAGGGGATCAAAATGGTGGTAAATACATCTCTCGAAGAGGGAGTAATGCCATCAGCACTCAAGGAGGCAGTAATAAAACCAATCTTAAAGAAGCCCTCCTTGGATCCCCAAGATCTGAACAACTTTCGCCCAGTCTCAAATTTGCCATTCTTAGGCAAGGCGGTTGAGCGGGTGGTGGCAAAGCAGTTGCAAGCGCACTTGGAGGAAGCGGATTATCTGGATCCATTTCAATCGGGCTTCAGGCCTGGACATGGGACTGAAACAGCCTTGGTCGCCTTGGTAGATGATATGAGGAGGGCATGGGATAGGGGCGAATGAACCTTCCTTGTCCTCCTTGATCTCTCAGCGGCTTTTGATACCGTTGACCATGTTATCCTCCTGGACCGCCTGAAGAGGTTGGGCATGGGGGGCACTGTATTGCAGTGGTTCCATTCCTTCCTCTCTGGTAGGTACCAAAGCGTGGCATTGGAGGATGAGGTCTCGGATCCTTGGCCTCTCACTTGTGGGGTGCCACAGGGTTCCATCCTCTCCCCGATGCTGTTCAACATCTATATAAAGCCGCTGGGGGCAATCATCAGGAGATTTGGGCTGCAATGTCATCAGTATGCGGATGACACACAGCTCTATCTCTCATTTAAATCTTCACTGAGGTTGGCTGTAGAAACCCTGTCCAAGTGCCTGGAGTCGGTGAGTGGCTGGATGGGAAGGAATAAGCTGAAGCTGAACCCTGACAAAACCAAGGTACTGTTTGTGGGAGACAAGGGAAGGCTGGGGGATGTGGACCTGGTGCTCAATGGGGTACGATTGCCCCTGAAAGACCAGGTCCGCAGCCTGGGGGTCATTCTTGACTCCCAGCTGTCCATGGAGGCTCAAGTCTCGGCTGTGAGCTGGGTGGCGCTGTATCAACTCCATCTGATACGGAGGCTGTGCCCCTACCCTCCCAACCATCTGCTCCCACCTGTGGTACATGCCCTGGTCACCTCTCGCCTAGACTACTGTAATGTGCTCTACGTGGGGTTACCCTTGAAAACGGTCCGGAAGCTGCAACTGGTACAGAATGCGGCGGCTCGTCTGATTAAAGGCAGCCGCCGGCAAGATCACATCACTCCAGTGCTGAAGGAGTTGCACTGGCTACCGGTTGTTTACCGAACCCAATTCAAGGTGTTGGTTTTGACCTTTAAAACCCTATACAGTTTTAGCCCAGTCTATCTGAAGGAGCGCCTCCAGCATCGTCAGGGATGCCGCTGAACAAGATCAGCCTCAGAAGACCTTCTCTCGATCCCACCGGTTAAAACAGCTAGACTGGTGAGGACTAGAGAGAGGGCTTTTTCAATAGTGGCCCCCACCCTGTGGAACTCTCTCCCAAATGATCTCCGCCATGCCCCTTCTATGATGAGCTTCCACCGGGCCTTTAAAACCTGGCTCTTCAGGCAGGCTTTTGGGGTGGGTTAGGTTTTTACTGTTATGGTTTTAAATTTTAACGTTTTAATGTATTGTTTTTTATCTTGTACATCGCCCAGAGTGGCTGGACATCCAGCCAGATGGGCGACTAATAAATTTAATAAATAAATAATATAAAATAAAAATAATGGAATTTCTTTATACCACCATGTTATAAGCAGTGCCTCCCTGAGATGCCAATTTGTTAATAGAACATATATAGTAATATCATTGAAATAAAACACATATTCAAGTTAACCATTTTTCATCAAAACATAATTCCTTCTAATAGCAAACTGAGGTGGTTGAGTGTTGACAAGATTGGACCCAAAAGAGTTACTGAGAAACAACATTTCAGGTTGAAGGGGGCTGTGACTGGAAGAGAGTGATTTATGTGCATGCGTAGGTGAATTCTGGGTTATGCAGAAAAAGAAAACAAATTTTAAAACCCAAGGGGGGGAGAGAGGAAGAATAACATGGCCTGACTCAGCCCCTTGCCACTTATTTGTAACCTAAGGAGGGCGTGTTTGGCTGTCATCACAACAGTCCTATTATGGCACCTTTGGTCCTCCAGAAGTTGCTGAACTACAACTTCCCTCAGTCTCAGCAAGCATGACCAATGGCCAGGGATGATGGGAGTTGTAATTTAGCAACAACTGAAGGGCCAGAGATTCCCCACACCTGAGTTAGGGGGAGAGATGTACTGCAATGTTCAGTTGAAGGTTACCCTTGTCTATTACATATATCACAGCATTCTCTTGAATATACTGAAGGAACCCATTTGCATGCAGGTCTCCAAAATTAGAAACTCACTCCTCCCTTCTGACTTTTGCTCAGACCTCACTGTAGCAAGATCCTTCCCCCTAAAATCTGTTTTTTTCTTTTCTTGCAACAAAGAAGAGCTTACCAGAATTGCACAAAGTTTAATATGAGATCTGAAGCCTCCTGTTGAATTTTCAGCTGTAACATGCTCATTACTGAATATCATCAATACTTACCTTATATATTTGACTGTGTGGAACTCTGTGGAAGAACCCAGCAGAGGAAAAAGTATTTAGTACTTCCAGAATGTGTAAACAGCTCTGCTGGGAGCACAACTAAGGCTCTGTTGTGCTATAACGCAGCAGAGCCAATAAAGTACAAAATGAGAAATCTCTGCCAAATGCTTAGAAAATGCCGACAATGTTGTGCCATTGCTTTTGATGACTGTTTATTATTTGCCACATAGTTTACAAAGATGAAGCCAAAAACTCTGCAATGCTTCCAAAGCAACTATAAATCTTTTCCCCACTGTGTGTGTGTGTATAAAAGAGATCTGCAAAGCACTACCATGACCCATGTTGATCAGGTCTCTTAAATTCTCTCCAAAACAATAAGCATAAAAATATTACTGTTTACACATTTTGTCAATGAAATGCTTTTGATCTGGTATTATTTTTCTTGCATTTTAGATCAATTATAAATAGTATTCAGAGTTCCATCCATTTGATTTCCTGTCCTTCCCAGTTTTCCTCTCCCGCCCCACAACCGTCACTCTGCATTATGTGCCCACTGACTCAGACATATGTTTTTTCTCTCCATTTGGGTTTTTTCCCCTCCTGTTAGGATTCAGGTGGGCACAATGGTGCCAAATACCAACAATGTAGTTTGGATTTCTATGTTGATTTCTATAGGCAGCTCTCACTTCTGTCCCTGATGACATTATAAAAAGCTGTTTAGTATGAACCAAGAAATAACCTATCCAGATAATGAAATGGCTCCTTCTTCCCTTTTCATATTGATGTGTCTCTTCTTCCATCCTCTTGTTCCAGGATACTCCAATGCATCCTCCCCCACCTCAGTTTTCCATCCCCTCTCCAACAGCAAGTCAGCATTCCTAGACTAATGAACATGCGCAGTCCTCACTGAACTGTTTTTAGGAGGAGTCCCCCCCCTTAAGGTTTTTCCCCTAAATATGTTTTGCACTTATGCAAACTTCAGGATTACCCCAACTCTGCTGATATTTCCTTCTTTTGCATGGCTGGTGCCGTTTTGCATGAGTACTCTTAGCTGAAGATGGGAGCAGACTAGGAATCAAGTAGGGACCTACAAAAAATGTTGTACTGTATCCTTGGCATGTACACTACCTAAGCTTGTGGCTGAAGGGAGTGAAAAAACAAACATTAGCATCAACACAGGAGCCCTGTTCTAACTTGGGTCTCACCTCGTGTGCAAAATTTGTTTAGTTTTTGTACATTTAAAGAGTACATCCCGTTTCAGAGCCTGGAAAAGTTACTTTTTTGAACTACAACTCCCATCAGCCCCAATCAGCATGGCCACTGGATTGGGCTGATGGGAGCTGTAGTTCAAAAAAGTAACTTTCCCAAGCTCTGCCGTTTGCATGCAAGCCAATACAACGTATAATGAAGTCCTTGAATTGGCCTACAAGGAGGTCTGAGGAGGCAATTTAAGTAGCCCCATCACTGACCTGCAATATTAACAGTGGACTACATTGAAGGGCTGCTGTAAGCAAGTCTCTCTCAGCATAGCCACCCTATCTCCAGTAGGAGTATAATAGAAAGCTACATTGCAGGGCTATTATATGCTACTTGCTCACCTCAACCTGCAACGTGGGGATAAAAGCAATGGATAATACTATAGGGTTGATGTAAGCTGCTCTCTCAGCTTCAGTGCAACTCCTATCCTGTAGTAGCAGTCTACCTCTTTTGGACAACTCTGTTTTTAGTCCTTAGTTTAGTTCTTAGTTTTTAGTACTCAGAGCTTGACCTGTGGTATTAGTGTGAACTACACTGCAGGGCTGTCATAAATCACTCTCTCTCAGCCACAGCCCCCTTCAACCTGCAATGTGGGAGCAGCCATGAACTGCATTTGCTTTGGAATTTGTATTACCAGTGTTATTTTTAAAAGGTTTCACACTAAATAAGAACTGAGAAAGAGCAGGAGCTCTGTGTTTTGCTACTTTGGGGAGAGAGTTGAGGGGGTAGCCTAATGTCTAATTCAAGCTGGTTAAAATCTTAGGATACCTCCCACTTGCACATGGCTACACAAGCATGAGCATGGGAAGATTTGAATCTAATTAGAGAGAACAAATGGGACCCTCCAGCAAAATGTTGCCACGTGGTTTGCTTCTGTGCAGGGTTGGGGGAGAAATTTGACTCAGTTCACATTTAAAGGCAAACCTAATTTGCACTTCCCGACACAATGTGCAAACTGAAATGCAGCTATCCATCAAAATTCATACTTCTCCAAATTCTGAAGTGCAGTTCTCCAGCCAAATAATGCGTACAGAAATGCATATACTAGGGTAGTTTGTGCATAAAAATTCATATATTAATGAACATAAAATATAAATGCTTCAAGTTAGGGGAAATTGTCTACAAAGACATGTATATTAGGCAAAATTTCAGAAAAATATGTGTATTTGGAGAAATCCACTCTACAATGCTGATGACTTTTCATGGGAATCTTCTGTTAAAAAATTTGCAAATTGATGTGCAAATGTGGAGAAGCTTGGAAAAATGTGGAGAGAGAGAGGCTGAAATTGACTGGGACTTTTTTTAGTCTTCCTTCCCCCAGGCTTATTTTTCTTTACATTTTTTGTACTTGGGATTACCTTGGGATTACCCCATATCTGCCAAACATCTCTCTTTTGCATCAGTGGTGTGTTTTTAGTTACATAAGCATGAACACTGGAAGACTCATAAGAACATAAGAAGAGCTACTAGATCAGACAAAAGGCCCATCTAGTCCAGCATCCTGTTCTCACAGTAACCAAACAGATTCATATGGGAAGTCTGCAAGGAGAACCTGAGTGCACGGTGATTGATTGAGGACTGAAGCGGGAGCCTATTTTGGGACTGAGCTGTATGGCAAGGTCACTATGCGTGGATGGTCAGAACCTATTTCCATGAAAACTACACCATGATTATTCATAAAGTAAACCAAAACCCTATCCAATCTTTCAACCTCTTTGCATGAAAACACAAATCTGAAAAGTGGGGATGCACAGTCAAGCCCCGCCTTTTTAGGCATACCATTTGTACACAGTTTAGAGTTCTCCACATGGGTTAGCATGAAGGTCTAAAATGGGAAGCCTCCTCTGCTCATAGAGGCTTCCCACATGATTTAGAATCTTGTACAAACAGAGAGGTGGTGTGTGTTTTTGGCATTTTTTATGTTTATTAAATATAAACAACAGGAAGGACATAGCAAAGCAGCTGGACAAACCACCATCCACCACCACCATAACCTTTAACATCCATGCCTTATAGATACAATGCATCCATGACTGAAATAAAAATGATTATGACTTCCTGATTCCACCATACATTGTCTCTCTTTCCAGTCCAGATCTATTGTACTCAGAAATGAAGATCATCTGTTTTTCAGAAGTTTCCAGTTCTGTCCCGCCCCACTCTATTTTCTTTCCCCCGTGTACATTTTTAAGACTCAAAGTTATACAGCATGCAACCACAAGCAATCATACAATGAAATAAAAAACAACAAAACAAAATAGGAAACTTAAAAAATGAATAAATCAATTAATAAACCAAAAGTAGTTGCTGAGAATGCAATAAATATACAAAGGAGAATATTATATTGGCCAATAATCAGTCATCACTAGCCATCCAAAATGCTATTCAATGAAATTCATACCCAATCCAAACCAAGTAACTTGGAATGTCAGTGAGCACATACAAAGCTGTTATGTATTAGATGAGAATCACCACCACCACCCCAGAAAAAACAAGAAAAAACAAGAAAAAACCCCACCCACCCCTCAAAAAACATCCACCCATTCTAAACAATAATTCATAAAAATTAACAAAATAAAATCCAAATTACCCCAAAACATCCCTCCACAAGGAATCATGGATGTCAAGAGGTCTCCAAGTGGGTAATGTAGCTCCTCCTACAGCTCAGAGACGGGAAATGCTTCAGCGAAAAGTCCCCCCCCCCCTTGCTGAGGCTCAGTTTCATTTCTTGGTGAGCTCCTGCCATCAGCCTCAGTAGCAAACCCAGGGATCAGAACATAACATATGAAACACATGAAACAGAATATCAGACAAACCTGATAGAGAACAATGTGCTAGAAATTAGTCAACTGAACAACCAAAATTAGCTGAGAAGTCGTTGCATTCAGTGATGCAGTCCCAGCCACCAAACAAGATAGCAAGGGTGAGTTGCTACATAACTAATGAACATAAACAATTTCAAATAAAAATTATCTTTTTTTTCTTGAATCTTTCCTCAAAGGGTACTCTAGCAATGGTACTTTATCTTTTCCAGAATGCACAGGAGATAACTGCATGTTTCTCAGATGGCTGCTAGACATACTCAATGGTTGCGTGAATTGACACTAATTAAGCATTTACTACTAAATGACTTTATCCCAGATATTTGAAAATATAGTCATAAATATAAATACCATTATTAACATTATACATTTGAATGCCACTGTCCTCACTGTGAAGTATTTCAGCTCTTGGATGAAAAGGATTTTAGGCCAAAGTCTTGCTTGTATTCTTCAATCTTCCAATACTTTGGTTTATTATACTCATTAAATTAATATTTACTTGACCTTAAACAAAAGTAGAAACATCTCTTTAGCCATATGTTGTCTAAATGATTCACCCTGAAATGAACTTTTAAGAAGCCACTCAGTCTCTAAAGAAGAAAGCAGTAAAAATGTGGCCATGATGAAATGGCAGAAAATGTTTTGCAAGAGTGTTGGAGAATTGCTCTCTATTTAATTAACTTGCTCCACAAAATATTAGATTTTACATTCTAGCTAAATGAGATCTTAAAACTCAATACATTCTGCAACTGAAATTAACCAGTCAGTAAAAACAAAATAGGACACAAATTATATACTGCATTGTACAATAGCATTGCAAAGCAATTTAAGTTTTTCCTATTAAAAACACACACCCCAGTTCCATTTACCATTGTGAATATGTCGATGTTTGAAACTGATTTGCTTACTTACTGTATTTTACATGCACTGTAATTTTACATCAACCTCTATAAAACTTTCAACACGCTTTGACAGCTTAGGTCATTCTTCCTCTTATATCATAAAAACAACCTAATCAAGGAAAAAGTGGTGCCTTTCCTGTGCTTATTTTTCATACATGATGTGAAGAAATCCTGTTTGTTAAACTGTTTTTAATGGGTGTTGGGTAATGTATTCTGTCATTTATATTGTAATGTACACCATAAGGTGTTAGATGGAGGAAGTCTTCTGTCTGGTCAGGTGAAAGTTGGTTTATCTGTCACTGGGGACCATAACTAACAGCTGAGGAGTAGCTGAAGATAGAACTCTCAGTATGCAAAAGAAGGATAGAAGATATGCATATTTTGGTTGGCAGTTTAGAATTCTTATTTTGACAGTGCGATTGGCAAGGGCTAGACAGGGCAGCAGGGGAAGAAGAATTAAATGTACTGGGAGGTACAGGGCAGCAAGGAGGAGTCACATGCTGGTTGGTGCTTGGTGTCGGTGGTGGATGATGCAGAAGAAAAAAACAGAGGATCGAGGAAAAAGAAAGAAGACAGAAGGGGAAAGTAGAGTGTCTTGGTGATGGAAAACTTGCTGGGGTACCTGAATCACTTGGCTTAAGCTGATGAGATGAAGGCAGAACCTGTCTACTGCATTGAGGGAGGCGTGAGAGGCAGAATGCGAGGCTCTGATGTCTGGTAGGAGAGCCAGAGGAAGATTCCACGACAGGACAGCAAAAGCAGACCTGTGCCTCAATAGATCAGTAGGGGTTGCAACAGAGGCTTCAGCAAAAGTCCTCAGTTATGGTGTTGGTGAGGCTTAACTGGGGTGGAGTAAACACAAAGGCAATCTGGCAAAAGAGTTCAGTAGGGTAACTAACCACTTCTTCAGAGCTGTCTTGGTATAGTAATAGTAGTGTGAAATAAACTGACAGTAACAAGTTAGCAAAGTGTATACCATTTAAAGAGATTGTATTAGAGTACTATATTAAAGCAACCACATAAGCTTGCACCCAACATACTCTTGTAATAAATAAATGTTAATATCTTTGTTAAATACAGCAACTCTATCTGATTGGCTTTGTACCATACTTATATTCCAGCTGCCAGGGTTTATTAATTAATTAATTAATTAATTAATTAAATTTATTAGTCGCTCATCTGGCTGGCAATCCAGCCACTCTGGGCGACGTACAAAATTAAAACATATAGTTACATTAAAATATTAAAATCTCAACCAATAATAATAAAACCTAACACACCCCAAAAGCCTGTTTGAAGAGGTTATTGTTAAGTTTAGGGTTCAAAGAGTACAAGTGATATTGAATTGCAGCATCCCTATGAGTTTAGGAGAACCACTGCACTAGAAGTTGGAGTTTTAGAATAAGTAAAGAAATACCCCTCCACACATGGTAATAAACAGGATCCCAGTCAAGTCAGATTCTGCCATTTTTCTGATATTTCATTTGTGTGGTTCAAGTGCACCAGTTTCTGCACCCCATGGGTCAAAATGGCCATCACCACATATGATCACCATTGACTTTACCAACACCATGAATCTGTCTGGTATGTTTTTTGCATGAAGACTTCTAATGAGATTTTCACCCTAATCCTATACATCCCAACACAAGAAGAAGCCCCATTAAGGTCAGTAAGACTTATGCCCATGTAAGCACATGGCAGAATCTGTGACCCTCCAAATGTTGTTGGGATTCAGTTCCCAGCAGGCCAATGGTCAGGAATGATGGAAGCTGATATCCAAAAACATTTAGAGGATCACCAGTTCCCTCTCCCTGGTTTACAGTATTTTTTGCATCCTTAGTAGATATATAAACAGCCCTGCTCTGAAAAAAGTGACAAAGCACTATGTATTACTTGTTTTCAGTATTGTTATCATGCTTTTCTATAGAAATAGTCAAGGTGGAAAACACATATACATGAAAGAAAACAATAAACCAATAAATAAAGGTTAACGGTCAAGTTAACATTATAACAACACAGCATAAAAATGTAAAAATAAAAAATCCAGACAGCAGCAATACACACACACACAACCTTATAATACATGCTGAAAAATATTGGTCTTGGTTGTCATCTGGAACCTGAACTTTCTCTACTAGGGTATTCCAGCATCCGGACACACTACAAGAAAAGCCCTCTACCTCAGGCTCACCTGCATACTTCAGGCACTGTGGAACCCACAGCAGGGTTTCCAAAGATCTCAGTGAATGGGCAGATTCATATTGGTGAAGGGACTTCTTAAGAAACTCTGGGGCAAGGGTGTTAAAGGCTTTGAAGTCCAAACCCAGCATTTTGAAATTAGCAAACTGGTAACCAGTGTAACTGAGATAACATCAGCATTATCTATTCCAATCAATCTCTTCCAGTAAACATCACATTCTGCTCAAGGGCAGTTTCCAAACTGTCTCTGAAGGGAAGATACATATATTGTTTTAGAGTTTGGGCAAGGGTCTAGATAAGGGGTGGGGAAACATTTTTCTGTTGAAGAGAATATGCCCTCTGGGGTAATCTAGAACATAAGAAAAGCTTTGCTGGATCAGATCAAGGGCCCATCTAGTCAAACACTCTGTTCTCACAGTGGCCAGCAAGACGCCCACAGAAAAGCCACAAGGAGAACTTGAGCGCAACTGTGCTTTCCCTACCTGCAATTCCCAACAACTGATATTCAGAGGCACACCGCCTCTGTTAACAAAGGTAGAACATAGCAATCATGGCTAATAGCCATTGACAACCTTATTCTCCATGAATTTGTCTAATCCTCTTTTAAAGCCATCCACATTGGTGGCCATCACTGCAGCTTGTGGGAACGAATTCCATAGTTCAATGATGCACACTGTGAAGAAATTCTTTCTTCTGTCTGTCTTGAATTTCCCAACATTTAGCTTCATTATTATGTGGTTATTATTATTTATTAAATGTATATCCTGCCTTTCCTCCCAAAGGAGCCAGGGGTGACAAACACACAAACAATAAAATAATTAGATTATTTCATCTATAATTATAATCATCTAAAAACAAATCTAGTGCAGATGCAGAATTGGAAAGATATCTAATTAAAGGCTTGTGGAAAGAGGAAGGCCTTCAGTAGACAGTGGAAAGTCAACAGCAACAGCACCTGTCTATTATTTAATGGGAGGGGATTCCAAAGGGTAGGTCCCACAACACTAAAGGCCCATTTTTTATTGTGCTGAACAGACCTCCTGATAAGATGGTATCTGCAGGAGGCCCTCACCTGCAGAGCACAGAAATCGATTGGGTACATAAGGGGTGAGACGATCTTTCAGGTATCCTCTTTCCAAGCTGGATAGGGCTTTATAAACCAAAATCAGCACCTTGAATCTAGCCCAGTAGCTAATTGGCAGCCAGTGCAATTTCTTTCAAACTGGCATAATATAGTGGTGATATCCTGTCTCAGTGAGCAGTCAAGCCACTGCATTTGGCACTAGCTGCAGCATCCAACCTCAAGGGCAGTCCCATATAGAACACATTGTAGCAATTCAACCTGGAGGTGACCAGTGCATGGACAATAGTGGTCAGGCTATTCCAGTCCAGAAAGGCCATAGCTCTCTTATTATTTGAAGCTTGTAAACGTCACTCCTAGTCACAGAGGTCACCTGGGCCTCTATTGAAAAAGATGGATCCAGGAGCACTCCCAAACTATGAATCTTCTCTTTTAGGGGAAAAATAACCCCATCCAAAGCAGGCAGTTAATCAGTTATCCAGACATGGAAGCCACCCATCCACAGCACCTCCATCTTACCAGGATTCAGTTTGTTGGCCGTTATTCAGCCCATCACTGGTCCAGGACTTCCAAGGCCTCTACTGATTCAGATTACAGAAAAACAGAGCTGGGTATCATCTGTGTACTGATAACACATCACCCCAAATCTAGTATTATGAGAGAGGGCCTATCCATTTTCTCCACACCATACATAATTTGACACACCGTTATTATGTCTCCGCTTACTCGCCTTTTCTCTAAAATAAAAGCACGAAATGTAATGTTTTCTTATAGGCGAGTTGCTCTATCCTCTTAATCGCCTTTTTCTGAACCTTTTCCAGCTCTACAATATCCTTTTTTAGGTGAGGTGACCAGAACTGTACACAGTACTCCAAGTGGTCACACCATAGATTGGTATAACAGCATTATGAAATTGGCAGTTTCATTTGCAATCCCCTTCCTAATGACTTGTATCATGACATTTGCCTTGTTCACAGCTGCCTCACACTGGATCGATATCTTCATCAAGTTATCCACTATGACCCCAAGGTCTCATTCCTGGTCAGTCAGTGCCAGTTCGGGTCCCATGAGCATATAAATGAAATTAGGATTTTTTGCCCCAATGTGCACCACTTTACATTGGTTTGCATTGAACTGCATTTGCCATTTTACTACCAGTTCACCCAGTTTGAAGATATCGTTTTGGAGCTCAACACAATCCCTTTTTGTTTTAACCACCTTGGCTACCACATTACTCTCCCCTAACTTAGATCATTTATGAACAAGTTAAAAAGCACATGTCCCAAAACAGATTCCTGGGAGACTCCATTTGGGTGACATGTCCATTTATTTGTACTCTCTCCTTCTTTTTCCTTAACCAGTTACTGGTCCAAAAGGGGGGGGGGGCACATGCTAGCAATGGGTTAAGCTAGATCTGACAGCGGGCAGAGCCAAAGGCAGTGGTGAGCCGGGCCAGAGCCAAAAGTGGATGTCTTGCCCTCCTGCATTTTATCCCTCCTTGCTAGAGTCTGAACTGATCACCTGCAGAGAGCTTCTTCCCCAACTTCCATTGCTCCATCCATCCAAGATTTTTTTCTTCCTGTCCTCCTCTCCCTCCGGACTACCCCCACCCACATGAAATTAGGCTAAATTAAATTGGGCTGAAGAAGCAAGACAGTTGGCATACCAACCCCAGCTGATAAAAAACACTCCTGCTGTTACCTGACCATCCAGCATCAGGGGCTAGATCCAGCTGTAAACCTGGTTTTTAAGGAGTGCAATTCCATTGAGAACAGGCTGTGCATCTCTTTGTAGATCACTTAAAACCCTCAACCACTAGGATTTCCATCTTGTCAAGATTGCCTGGAAGGAGAAGAGGATAGGAAGGAAAATATGGGGGGAAATCTGGAATGGACAGAGCAATGGGAGGAGGCGAAGAAGCCCTTTGCAGGTGATCAGTTTAGGGGGTTCAGACCCCCACACACACACCCTAGCACAGAGATGTTGAAATAATTCATTGAGGGGTTGTGGGACCTCACAGGCTAGACCCATCATCTGTCACCAACACACCAAGGGTCATGTCCCCTGCCATCTTCATGTTCAGAGTACATCAGCTGGTGCTCTATGTGGATATCAAGTTATGCCTTAGCTTAGAGCTTCTCCAGATCCCCCCTTGTGTGGAGTGCTACCCGTGTACATCAGGTTAGCCACTTATGTGAAGTACCACCCCAAAAATGAGAGTCCTGAACCATGTGAGCCTTTCTCAAGTAGCTTGCCCAAGAATAAGGGTAGAATGTGCATGGAAAATACAGACGGAGGTATCCAGTGCCCTTGTTCCACTAGCACACAGATTGATGCTTGTGCCAATGGAACATTCCCCCTCTTCCCTCCACACACCCTCCCCAAATCTGAACAGATTTAGGGGGCATGCGGGGGGAGGAGAGGGGGGAAAGTTCCATTGCACAAGAATCAATCCTCACACTAAAGGAACATGAGACTTATACTGCTCTAGATACAGGTCAGAGCCAAAAGTGTTGAGCAAAGAACCAAGTTTCCAGGCCTGCCTCCAAGATTCAAATACTTGTAGTGATTTAAGCATAGGGGGAAAAGCTAGTTATGCATGTTTGAACAATGATAAATTAATGATGAGCACTCTTGTAATGCTCTAATAATAACCACAGTTCATGCGGAAAAAAGAACCTGCCTTGAATAGTTTCTGCTTCAAAGCTGAAATATTGTAACTGGAATAAGTTACCCAAATCAACCTGCTCATTCAAATGTGCATAATTTATAAATTCAAAGTAAGTATAAACACTAGCTTCAGGTGTCCTTAGTCTCCAATTTTATTTGGGTAAGGGGGGTGCATAATGGTTATGTATCTGACTAGCTTGCATTTCCAAATGTTATGTAATCTGAAAATCATAGGATGGGCTATAATCCTGCACCAAGCAATGCATAAATCCCATTAAAATCAATGGAAATTAAGTAAGCATAAATGAGTGCAGGGCTGCAGCCTAAATCAATAATGCAAACACAAATAGCAAGAGCAAAGGTTGTCACAAGAGCCTTTAAATCACAGAGTTAATGTTCTATTAACTTTGTTTGCTATTCTGATTGTATTACTGTCCATTTGCTATTCTTCTGCACCATTGCAAGACATTTAATTAAACAATCTACATCAAGATACAATGTTGATAATCTCTCCATTAAAAAAACTCTCCTACTTTAACAGATACATTTATACAGCTAACGGGCACTTGATACTGTTAACTGCAGTTCATATATAAAATATTTATTAGTTTTCCTTTGCATGGCCTAAATTGCCTTTTCAAATGAACTCCAAACATAATTTCACACTTAGGTTGTGAAAGACCTTATTTCTACCAGATGAATAGGTGGCTGTGCCATGAGTTTGTCTCAGTGGCCACAGCTAGGTAACATTACAATTTTCTTGACTCAGCCACTTTGTTTTACTGACACAACCCCCACTTTAAGTTTAACATGCCTTTCCAAATGGCCATCACTTTCTCAGTTATTCCCTATATGGACAAATGGAAAGAAATGAAATTTAGGGATACAATCTAACAGGCAATAGACCTTTCCAGATGTTATAGTGAGTAGATTGAAAGCATGTGTGAGGAAACTGCCATCGTGGTGGATGGTTTCCATTCTCTGCCTATGCTACTGTAATGTCTAAAAAGACTTCTGTGCCAGTGGTTCCCAACCTTTATGAGTATGGGACCCCCTGTGCAAGCTCAAAAAAGTTTGTGACCCCCTCCCCACACGCTAATTGTAATTTTAGCCTGTCAATTGAAAAAATGGTGTGTGGCAAAATCACATCTCCAAATATCCCTTTCCATAAAAAGCTCCCTGCAGACAGGGAGGTGTTGCTTTATATTCTTAATGCAAAGGTCCAATCAAATTGGGATCTCCCTCCCTCTCAAACAGTCTGAAGATGTACAGTCCTGTCTCCCAACACCAGTGGTTTACAGTGTTGGACTAAGATCCAGGTTCAAATCCCCCCCAGCCATGAAGCCCATTGGGTGACCTTGGGCCAGACACAGTCTCTCAGCCTGACCTATCTCACAGGGTTGGTGTAAGGATAAAATGGAATGGGGGGGGGAACCATGTGCACAACCTTGAGCAACTTGAAGGAAAGGTGGGATATAAATGCAATAATAATTAAATAAATACATTTCAGCTGCAGTATTTGGACCTCAGCCAACCTGCTGAGTTTTTAAAAAATAATAATAAAGAAGCAGCAATGTGGTTGTGGTGGGGATGCTAGATTGTGAAGACAAAAGGGTGGATAGATTGAGGAGGGAGGTTAGTGCTTTTAGGCCTTGGGATGATTATCAGAACTGATTACTTGGTTCGCGTGCACTTGGGGAATGAGAGTGGAGCAGAAGACAGATCAGGACACACACAAACACACCTTGCTTTTCCTGCAAGCAGGCGTGCATGCACTGGGGCATGTGGGAGGGGGGAAGTCCTCAACTGCCACAGCATCTTGGAGATGGAGTTTGGGGGGGGAGTGTGGGTGGAAGAAAGGGGAGATGCTGGCACACATACTTAGCCTCAGAGGTGGGGGGTGAGCATGTCCTGAGCTTCCCCACTCCTCCTTGGTTCCGTCTGGGCCGAAGGTGAGATCTGGGTGGCCTCACAAATAAGAACAATTTTTAAAAGGAGATGGCAGTGAATCAGGAGCCAAGAAAGGCAGCCTTTCCTTTCAGCCTTGTTTCTTTTTGCTTCAAGGAAAGCCCTCTTCTCTCATTCTGTGTAAGGACATCAGCAGCAGCGACAATGCGAGGAGGTGTGAGTTGGTGATATTAATCTCCTCTTCTTCCTGGTAGCTTCACCCTCAGCCTCCTTTGGCATCCGCCATGTGTTTTATAGGCAGATGCTTGCCCTCGGCATGCCTGAAAGACACTCTGGTGCTTCAGCAAAAGTCCTCCACTCTTGTCTGGAGCAAGGGGGAGGTGTCATCTGCAGCAGCAGTGAGAAGAAAACAGTGTCCAGGGAGTGAAGACTTTAAATAATAATAATAATAATAATAATAATAATAATAATAATAATAATAATAATAATAAATAATTCTTTTATTTACTGTTCATGGCCCCCTTTGGGTTACTTCATGGCCCCCTTGGCGGTTATGGCCCCCAGATTAGGAACCACTGCTCTATGCATATCCACATGTTTGGGAACTCCGAGAATGCAGGAACCCTGAACACATAGAGAAGAGTCCTCTGCCGTTATAATTGTACTCATAAGCAGAGGTGTAGTAGTCCAGGGTTGTGGGGGGAGGGTAGACCAATTACCTTTTTGGGAGCAGGGTCCCAGCCATGTCCCATGAGCCAATCAGTATGAAAAGGGAGTGTGTTAGCCACTGAGAAAAGTCCTTGTCCTTTCATGCTGATTGGAGCCGATCAGAATGATAGGAGGTGAGTCAGCCACTGAGAAGACTCGTCTCAGTAGCTAACACACAGCCTCCCCTTTCATGCTGATTGGCTCCTAGAGACATCTGCTGTAGTGCAGCGTGGACTCACGAGACAACAGGGAGAGCAAAGAAGATGAGGGTAAGTGGGAAAATGGGGTGTGGCTGTAAGAGGGTGTGGCATGACTATCATGAAGGGCATCGTTGACAGCACAGGATTCACCACATGAGTTCAGCATTTACCATTGACCATGATATATCCAAGTTGATCAATACATTACTGCTGGTTAGGTGACTGTCCTGATGAGGAGAATGCAACAATCATAGCATGTTATACTTCTTCCTCAAGATATTATAAGCTATGGGCTGACCATCATGTTCTACCTCCTCTGCTGAAGGTAGTATGTCTTTGAATACCAATTGCTGGGAATTGCAGATGGGGAGAGTGCAAACGCTGTCGGGTTCTGCTTTTGGGCTTCTCACGGTCATCAGGTTGGCCACTGTGAGAACAGAATGTTGGACTAGATGAGCCCTTGACCTGATCCAGCAGGGCTCTTCTTATTATACAGCCACAAGGTGGCTGTATACTATAGCCAGCATGGATTTTCTGCATTCTACAATGTTAAATTGAAAATACCCCATGCCATTCTCCTGCTTCCCATAAGCTTATTTCAAAACAAAACCTTACAAAACTTATAGTCCTGAACTCAGAAATGCGTGCTTGACAACCCAGTTTTCATGGCAATAGTCAGAGAGAATCCAGACAGTCAGAGAGAATCCAGAGTTCAAAGTGTAACACTTTGTGTAAAACAAGAGAGAAAAAATCCAGGCCCCTGTTCCTGTTAGACTTCTTTCTATCAGTGATCTCATAATTTGTTGAAATTAATTAAAAATCAGCCATGTTCACAGAGTACCTGTAATCCTATTACTGACCTTTCCCCATACTCTGACCTTCATCTTCTGCAGTTTAGAAGTTAAAAAAATGCATGGCTGATTTTTAATTAAGTTAAGAAATTTAACATTGAAGTCTATTATAATGTTGGACATGTTCAGTAAGAACCAATTGCCGGTGTTCTGAAAGCCAGACTCACAGCTGATTGGCTTGCCTAATCAGAGGGCCACACCCATTCCAGACCTTTATTTCACTTTAGACAGTCATGGCTTCCCTCAAAGAATCCTGGGAAGTGTAGTTTGTGAAGAATCCTGAAAGCTTTTAGGAGAGTCATATTCCCCTGACAGAGCTCCAGGGTCGAGACTGGTTTAACTGTCAGGCACTCTTTTAGGGATTGTAGCTCTGTGAGGGGAATAGGGCCTCTCCTAGCAACTCTCAGTTTTTACATCAAACTGCAGTTTCAGATGCAACTGTTAATGCACCCAAAATAGAACATAACCTCCAGTTTGAAACACAAAAGGCTGTCTTCACCATCATATAACACTGACCAATAAAAAGACTTTGAAATTAATAAAAATAAATTTGACACAGATTTCTAGGATGAATAATGAGATAAATATAATTTTCTAGATTTTTTTGATTTTTTAAAATTTTCTAGAGGCATATGTTACCAAATTCTTCCATAACTACACAGGAAGTGGAATGGACTGTGAAAGACCAACCCAAATTGTGTTTGCATTTTGACAACTTTGTAGGGCAGTCCAATATCTCAGAGAGGAGGTCAGGTCTCCTGCTCCCCTGGTGCATTCACTGTAGCTGCCCAATTTCCCTGCTTTTTAAAGTTTGATAGAATAGCTGTGGGCTATAGGTACATTCTTAAACTTCAAGGGTTTTTTGCCTATTAGTGAATATGTACACAAGGTTAATACAGTGTTTTAAGTACTTAAAATGTAAATGAAGGAAATTCTCTTGGATGCATCTGGGTGTTAGATATGTCTGAGCCCACTTCTTATAAATAATTAGGGCAATATATCTGTCATGCCAGCTTGCCAGCCTTACCCTGGCCTGCAGTTAAAATGGCTAACTCCCAAAGCTTTATGGGGAATTCTTCCCCTTGACATCTTCCTTGTTAGCTTGCTGGCAAGCAGTTAAATCTTTGATGTTCTTTCATCACTATGACTTGGTAATTTTTATAACACAGCTGTACCAGCTTACAGTAATTTTGCACCTTATCAGTGGAAGGGGCCTGGTTTCGTCAAGGCCGTAAAACTCCTTGCTTTGTTATGGGAAACCAAGAGGAGGCGCCAGGTGCTGTGGGAACATCGTTTTTTCATCCCTTTGATGAAAATGTTAATTGGTTAATTGTCTCCGGCTGGGAGAGAATTTTCCTCCATAAGAGGAGGCTCAGAACTCCGGGTTTGTGTCCCACTTCGGAGTACCACCTTGCCTATGGTAATGTTCTGTTGTGGCTCCATTTACATCTTGACTTGCAACTCCCTGAGGGGAAGAAGACTATTCATTGAGAGATTCTATGCTCTTGTAAGTATAGCTAGGCAAACAGCTTTGTTATTTTGATTTGTGCCTAGAAACTTTCCTTTATCTTTTCTACTAAATACTTTACCCGTTTGGGTGTATAGTTTTAGGATTCAATTTGCTGCTACAAATTATTTGTGTGTACCTTTTTGCTTTTTGTAACCTTTTTATGCTTTTCTTATTTTCTTTTTAATAAACTTTAGTTACTTTAAATCAACGTGTGTTTATTCCAGAGAAAGGGGTCAGTTCCTAAATTCAGTCCTTGCCATTTGACCACAACTACCGTGTAACAGAGAAACGTTTTTACCTAAGACTTCAGAAGGGGCCAGGAGTGTATCTAGGCTCTGGTCCTGAGATGCTCAGGAGTTCAAGTGGGCTCTGGGGTTCCCTTTGCCCCAGAGTAGCTAACCAGTTGAAGGGCGGTGGCAGTACTACCTTACAGGGTTGGTGTTGACGTGCACAACCTTGGCAAACCAGGATTTGCTGGGATCAATTGCCCAAGGTTGGGGATTGACTCCTAGGACACTGAGAGCAGACGGGGAAGAGCTAAAAACATAAGAACATAAGAAGAGCCTGCTGGATCAGGCCAGTGGCCCATCTAGTCCAGCATCCTGTTCTCACAGTGGCCAACCAGGTGCCTGGGGGAAGCCCGCAAGCAGGACCCGAGTGCAAGAACACTCTCCCCTCCTGAGGCTTCCAGCAACTGGTTTTCAGAAGCATGCTGCCTCTGACTAGGGTGGCAGAGCACAGCCATCATGACTAGTAGCCATTGATAGCCCTGTCCTCCATGAATTTGTCTAATCTTCTTTTAAAGCCGTCCAAGCTGGTGGCCATTACTGCATCTTGTGGGAGCAAATTCCATAGTTTAACTATGTGCTGAGTAAAGAAGTACTTCCTTTTGTCTGTCCTGAATCTTCCAACATTCAGCTTCTTTTAATGTCCACGAGTTCTAGTATTATGAGAGAGGGAGAAGAACTTTTCTCTATCCACTTTCTCAATGCCATGCATAATTTTATACACTTCTATCATGTCTCCTCTGACCCGCCTTTTCTCTAAACTAAAAAGCCCCAAATGCTGTAACCTTTCCTCATAAGGGAGTCGCTCCATCCCCTTGATCATTCTGGTTGCCCTCTTCTGAACCTTTTCCAACTCTATAATATCTTTTTTGAGATGAGGCGACCAGAACTGTACACAGTATTCCAAATGCGGCCGCACTATAGATTTATACAACGGTATTATGATATCGGCTGTTTTATTTTCAATACCTTTCCTAATTATCGCTAGCATGGAATTTGCCTTTTTCACAGCTGCCGCACACTGGGTCGACATTTTCCTCGTGCTGTCCACTACAACCCCGAGGTCTCTCTCCTGGTCGGTCACCGCCAGTTCAGACCCCATGAGCGTATATGTGAAATTAAGATTTTTTGCTCCAATATGCATAATTTTACACTTGTTTATATTGAATTGCATTTGCCATTTTTCTGCCCATTCACTCAGTTTGGAGAGGTCTTTTTGGAGCTCTTCGCAATCCCTTTTTGTTTTAACAACCCTGAACAATTTAGTGTCATCAGCAAACTTGGCCACTTCACTGCTCACTCCTAATTCTAGGTCATTAATGAACAAGTTGAAAAGTACAGGTCCCAATACCGATCCTTGAGGGACTCCACTTTCTACAGCCCTCCATTGGGAGAACTGTCTGTTTATTCCTACTCTCTGCTTTCTGCTTCTTAACCAATTCCTTATCCACAAGAGGACCTCTCCTCTTATTCCATGACTGCTAAGCTTCCTCAGAAGCCTTTGGTGAGGTACCTTGTCAAACGCTTTTTGAAAGTCTAAGTACACTATGTCCACTGGATCACCTCTATCTAGATGCTTGTTGACACTCTCAAAGAATTCTAATAGGTTACTGAGACAGGACTTTCCCTTGCAGAAGCCATGCTGGCTCTGCTTCAGCAAGGCTTGTTCTTCTATGTGCTTAGTTAATCTAGCTTTAATCATACTTTCTACCAGTTTTCCAGGGACAGAAGTTAAGCTAACTGGCCTGTAATTTCCGGGATCCCCTCTGGATCCCTTTTTGAAGATTGGCGTTACATTTGCCACTTTCCAGTCCTCAGGACGGAGGAGGACCTGAGGGACAAGTTACATATTTTAGTTAGCAGATCAGCAATTTCACATTTGAGTTCTTTGAGAACTCTCGGGTGGATGCCATCCGGGCCCGGTGATTTGTCAGTTTTTATATTGTCCATTAAGCTTAGAACTTCCTCTCTCGTTACCACTATTTGTCTCAGTTCCTCAGAATCCCTTCCTGCAAATGTTAGTTCAGGTTCAGGGATCTGCCCTATATCTTCCACTGTGAAGACAGATGCAAAGAATTCATTTAGCTTCTCTGCAATCTCCTTATCGTTCTTTAGTACGCCTTTGACTCCCTTATCATCCAAGGGTCCAATTGTCTCCCTAGATGGTCTCCTGCTTTGAATGTATTTATAGAATTTTTTGTTGTTGGTTTTTATGTTCTTAGCAATGTGCTCCTCAAATTCTTTTTTAGCATCCCTTATTGTCTTCTTGCATTTCTTTTGCCAGAGTTTGTGTTCTTTTTTATTTTCTTCATTCGGACAAGACTTCCATTTTCTGAAGGAAGACTTTTTGCCTCTAAGAGCTTCCTTGACTTTGCTCGTTAACCATGCTGGCATCTTCTTGGCCCTGGCGGTACCTTTTCTGATCTGCGGTATGCACTCCAGTTGAGCTTCTAATATAGTGTTTTTAAACAACTTCCAAGCATTTTCGAGTGATGTGACCCTCTGGACTTTGTTTTTCAGCTTTCTTTTTACCAATCCCCTCATTTTTGTGAAGTTTCGTCTTTTGAAGTCAAATGTGACCGTGTCGGATTTTCTTGGCAATTGGCCAGTTACATGTATGTTTAATTTAATAGCACTGTGGTCACTGCTCCCAATCGGTTCAACAACACTTACATCTTGCACCAGGTCCCGGTCCCCACTGAGGATTAAGTCCAGGGTTGCCATCCCTCTGGTCGGTGCCATGACCAACTGGTCTAGGGCATAGTCATTTAGAATATCTAGAAACTTTGCTTCTTTGTCATGACTGGAACACATATGCAGCCAGTCTATGTCCGGGTAGTTGAAGTCACCCATTACTACCACATTTCCTAGTTTGGATGCTTCCTCAATTTCATATCTCATCTCCAGGTCTCCCTGAGCATTTTGATCAGGGGGACGATAGATCGTTCCCAGTATTAAGTCCCTCCTGGGGCATGGTATCACCACACACAACGATTCTGTGGAGGAGTCTGCCTCTTTTGGGGTTTCGAGCTTGCTGGATTCAATGCCTTCTTTCACGTATAGAGCGACTCCGCCACCAATACGTCCTTCCCTGTCCTTCCGATATAGTTTATATCCAGGGATAACCGTATCCCATTGGTTTTCTCCATTCCACCAGGTCTCCGTTATGCTCACTATATCAATGCTCTCCTCTAAGACCAAGCACTCCAGTTCTCCCATCTTGGTTCGGAGGCTCCTAGCATTAGCGTACAGGCACTTGTAAGCAGTGTCTCTCTTCAAGAGTCTTTGGCACTTGTGGTTAGGCCTGTGGTAATTTTGCTCTTCTGAATTTATATCCTGTGCCCTTGCTCTCACAATGCCTACTTCTAGGCCTACCCCTTTTAAAATTTCATCATTTCTTTGGTTTTTATCCCAGGGGGGAGGTTTATTCCGAACCGGACCTTTCTCAGCTCCTGTCGGGTTTCCCCCCTCAGTCAGTTTAAAAGCTGCTCGGCCACCTTTTTAATTTTAAGTGCCAGCAGTCTGGTTCCATTCTGGTTCAAGTGGAGCCCGTTCCTTTTGTACAGGCCCGGCTGGTCCCAAAATGTTCCCCAGTGCCTAACAAATCCAAACCCTTCCACCCAACACCATCATCTCATCCACGCATTGAGACTGCGAAGCTGGGCCTGTCTGGCTGGTCCTGAGCGTGGAACCGGTAGCATTTCAGAGAAAGCCACCTTGGAGGTCCTGGCTTTCAGCATCCTACCTAGCAACCTAAATTTTGCTTCCAGGACCTCACGGCTGCATTTTCCCATGTCGTTGGTGCCAACGTGCACCACGACCACTGACTCCTTCCCAGCACTGTCTACCAAACTATCTAAACGACGGGCGATATCCGCAACCTTCGCACCAGGCAGGCAAAACACCTTGCGGTCTACACGCCCATCACACACCCCACTGTCTATGTTCCTAATGATCGAATCACCCACTACAAGGATCCCTCCACCCCCTGGAGATATATCCTCGCACGAGAGGATAGCTGCTCATCCCCCAAGGAATGGGTCCCTTCTAAGGGATCGTTTCCCTCTTCCTCAGCTGGATGCTCTCCTTCCCCGAGACCATCGTTCTCTATGATAGCAGGAGAGCTATCATCGTTGGAGTGGGACACAGCTATAACGTCCCTGAAGGCCTCCTCCACACACCTCTCTGCCTCTCTCAGCTTTTCCAGGTCCGCCACCTTGGCCTCAAGGAAATGAAGTCGTTCCTGGAGAGCCAGGAGCTCATTGCACCGAGAGCATACCCACGACTTCTGTCCAACAGGCAGATAGTCGTACATGCTGCAGGCGGTGCAAAACACTGGAAAGCCCCCACACCCCTGCTGGCTTCTTACCTGCATAGTTTTGTTTAAGGTTTATTGCATCAATGGGTTGGAGACTGCGGTTTAGTTGAGGTCAGGGAACAGACGGGCAGAGTGGGGGGCCCTGGCCTACTCGTCCTGCTGCCGAACTCGCTCTGTTGATTAACTCGCCTTGATGCTTCATCAGCTGGGGGCTTGACGCTTCATCAGCTGGGGGCTCCGTCTAGCTCGTGGAGCAGGCTCCCTCGCTAGGGTGCTCTGACTTTATATGTGTGGCTGGTTCCTCCCAGCTACTGCTGCCAGCCAATGATGTGTTACTTGAAGCTGATGGCTATCAGCTGGGGCTTAACTCTTTAGTATTCTCTCAGGCTTCCTTCCTGAGCGAGGGGCGGGGCTGTTTAAGCTTTTGGCTGCTTTTAATCTCAGCAAGGGGCTGCGCCTTCCAGGCAAGTCTTTTGTGTTTGTTGTTTTCCCACCTAGAACAGCCTGACCTTTCTTTAGGGAAACAGAGCTTGTGGTTGTGTTTCAGGAAGGCTGAAGCTGCCCTTTTTAGCAAGGACTGAGCTGACTCTCTCCCTGTATGTATCGGTGGAGTTTCCTTTTCCCCCTTCTCTCCGACTGGAATTTAGCCTTGTTTACAGTGTCCCCTGAAGCTTTCCTGCTAGGGTGGTGTTGAAAACTAGCTTTTTATACGCTTCCTTCTCCTAGGATCTGTCTCCTAAGATATAGGTGTTGGGCTGGTGACCAGTTGGCATTACTGTCTCTAGTAGTTTTCCATGAAGCCTGCAAGTGTGAAGACGTAACTGTGGTTAAGGGGGAGTTATGTCTATGATCTGTCTGGGAACGGACTGCCAGGGTCGTTGCTATGGTAGCCATCTGATAACGACTGGGAAAGTTCTAACAGAGACTATGTGTTGTGCTCTTCTGAATTATGCCTCTGAGCTGAGAGGCTGTCTAGTGTGTTCATCTATGGAGAGAGATGTCCCAGAAGGGGGGGTGACTGAAGAATCTCTACATGTATGTACTCATAAGCCTCTGGCCTTAATGTCTTAATAAAAACTCTTAACATGCTCTGAAGAAGTTTCTTGTTCAACTTAACTCCAACGTAATGTATGCTGTTTCACACAACAACGCACACAAGCCAACAGTGGTAGCAGAGGATGGTTCCACTCCACAGATCATTACACCGGAGTAAGTTGCTGGTCTGAAAGGCAGACGGAGTTCCAGAGAGGGCAGCGTGATTGTACCAGACGGAGGTAAGCAACATGGCTGTAAACCTGTCTGGGTGAGGCTTGCCGATGGAACGACTTAATGAGAAGAATTTTGCCAGCTGGAAGCCGAGGATGAGGGCTTTGCTGATAACAGAGGATTTATGGGACGTGATTGAGGAAAAAACCCCGGCGGTATTGACCGCGGCCTGGAAGCGTTGAGACCAGAGGGCGCAGGCGTTTATAATCTTGGCTCTATCGGATTCTCAACTGATGTGTGTGAGAGATGAGCCGTCAGCTAAACAGATCTGGGACGCGTTGCAGGAAATGTCCCAGGAATGGCAGCGGAGGCAGAAGGCGCAGAGAGCCCAGCCGGTGGAAGCTGTCAGGAAGCAGGAGGAGAAATGTGCCGAACCGGAGCAGGCTGCCGAAAGCAGACAGGAAAACAAGCGGGAGCAGCAGAGGCTGAAGTCTTGTTTTGCCTGTGGGGCCTGTGGGCATCTCCGTAAAGATTGTCCAGTCAAGCGAAACTCCAGGGACGGAGGCTTGAAGCAGGGAAGTGTGAACTTTGTTTGTAAACAGAAGTCTAAAGACTTGGAACAAATTAACTTTGCTGTCGACAGCGGAGCAAGCCATATATTAATTAAAGACAGGAGTCTGTTTTACACGTCTACAGATGAGCAGGATTTTGTTTTACTTGCTGATGGATCACGGAAATCTGTGCAAGCTACAGGTCTGATTAAATTTGACAAGCCTGGAATTATGACAAACTGTTTGTTTGTTCCGGATTTGGCTCATAATATTTTATCAGTGGGCAAACTGGTGAGTTGTCAATTTTCAGTCTGGTTTGATAAAGGAAAATGTTGGGTGCAAAGAGGAGAAAATGTTGTCTGTCAGGGTTTTATGACACAAGGGCAGTTTAAAATGACCGTGGGTGTGAAGTGTGCTAATGCCTTGAGTTTAATGGGGCGGAAAGGGAATGACCGCCAGAGCTGTAAGAAGACAGCTGTTAAAAGCACACAGCCACAGTATTCATGTAATGCAGTCAGGCTGATGCCTGAAAGAGTGCATCGCAGTCGAGTTTACAAGCCACAGGGTAAGAGACGTGGCAAACGTGCACCTAGAGCACAAGAGAATGCATATTTCAAAGTTTGGTGTCCAGAAACACAGCAGTTAATTCTGAGTAGAAGCATTAAAGTTGCAGAAAAACCTTGGGATCAAAGGGAGCAACTGAGCAGGCAGGTGGACACAAAGAATTTGGGGCCTGTCACACACTATTTAGGCACGGATATTGTGCGTGCAGAAGACGGAAGCATAAAATTGAGTCAGGAAAGTAAAATAAATCAGATCATAGAAGAATGCAACATGACAGAATGCAATGTTGTGAAGACTCCAATGGTTGTGGCTTTCCAACAGAATGTGCAGGAGACGCCTTGTGCAGATCCTGAGAAGTACAGGCGCATAATAGGGAAATTGCAATATTTGGTGAAGGTGTCTCGCCCAGACATATGTAATGCAGTCAGTATTTTAAGCCGGAAGGTAGAGCATCCTTCAGAGGCTGACTGGCAAGGGATTAAAAGGATAGTGCGTTATCTGAAAGGCACGAAGACAAAGGGTCTGGTTTGTCAGGAGCAAAGACAGGAGGTCTTGAATGTTTTGTGGATGCAGATCATGCAGGGGAGCTGAGCAGTCGTAAGTCAACCTCTGGCATAGTTGTGATGTGGCACTGGTCATGCATTGACTGGAGTAGCAAGAAACAAAATGTGGTTGCAACATCAAGTGCAGAAGCCAAGTATGTGGCCCTGTCACAGGCCTGTAATGAGCTACAGTGGTTTGCAATGCTCATGCAGGAGATAGGAATTGATATGCAATTTCCGATTACTGTATATGAAGACAATCAGACCTGCATTAAGATAGCCACATCAGAAGCTCATACCAAGAGAACAAAACATATTAGTGTCAGATACTTTCACATAAGGGATTGTGTGCAGCAGGGGTTTGTTAACCTAACATTTTGTGACACTAACAACATGGTGGCTGACATAATGACCAAGCCTTTGTGTGAGGAGAAATTTGGCAAACTGGTGACAAGGCTTGGAATGAACCAAAGTTTGATTGAATAAAGGTTTAGCTAAATGTACAGAGATGTTCTGAAATGTACTGCAATGTACTGAGATATATTTTTGAACTGTACTGAACTGAAAATGCAATGTACTGAAATGTATTGCAAGAGGTATTATAGAAATGTATGACAGTATGACTATGTATTATGGAGATGTATTTCATGTGTATTTTGCAGTCTTTATGGAAAAAAGGGGGGCTGTTGGGCTGGTGACCAGTTGGCATTACTGTCTCTAGTAGTTTTCCATGAAGCCTGCAAGTGTGAAGACGTAACTGTGGTTAAGGGGGAGTTATGTCTATGATCTGTCTGGGAACGGACTGCCAGGGTCGTTGCTATGGTAGCCATCTGATAATGACTGGGAAAGTTCTAACAGAGACTATGTGTTGTGCTCTTCTGAATTATGCCTCTGAGCTGAGAGGCTGTCTAGTGTGTTCATCTATGGAGAGAGATGTCCCAGAAGGGGGGGGTGACTGAAGAATCTCTACATGTATGTACTCATAAGCCTCTGGCCTTAATGTCTTAATAAAGACTCTTAACATGCTCTGAAGAAGTTTCTTGTTCAACTTAACTCCAACGTAATGTATGCTGTTTCACACAACAATGCACACAAGCCAACAATAGGTTCTTTCAGGATTTGGCTCCTAGCTCAGGGTGACCTTGGGCTGCCCTTATTACTTATTGCTCTGAGCTGTTTTACTTCAATTAAAGAATGGAATAAATGGGAGCTACTTACCCTCTTTTCGCTCTGCTGCTTAACTCGCCTTGATGCTTTGTCAGCTGGGGCCTTGACGCTTCATCAGCTGGGGCTCCCTCTAGCTCATGGAGCAGGCTCCCTCGCTAGGGTGCTCTGACTTTATATGTGTGGCTGGTTCCTCCCAGCTACTGCTGCCAGCCAATGATGTGTTACTTGAGGCTGATGGCTATCAGCTGGGGCTTAACTCTTTAGTATTCTCTCAGGCTTCCTTCCTGAGCGAGGGGCGGGGCTGTTTAAGCTTTTGGCTGCTTTTAATCTCAGCAAGGGGCTGCGCCTTCCAGGCAAGTCTTTTGTGTTTGTTGTTTTCCCACCTAGAACAACCTGACCTTTCTTTAACCTAGGGAAACAGAGCTTGTGGTTGTGTTTCAGGAAGGCTGAAGCTGCCCTTTTTAGCAAGGACTGAGCTGACTCTCTCCCTGTATGTATCGGTGGAGTTTCCTTTTCCCCCTTCTCTCTGACTGGAATTTAGCCTTGTTTACAGTGTCCCCTGAAGCTTTCCTGCTAGGGTGGTGTTGAAAACTAGCTTTCTATACGCTTCCTTCTCCTAGGATCTGTCTCCTAAGATATAGGTACTTCCAGGATTTGGCTCCTAGCTCAGGGTGACCTTGGGCTGCCCTTATTACTTATTGCTCTGAGCTGTTTTACTTCAATTAAAGAATGGAATAAATGGGAGCTACTTACCCTCTTTTCGCTCTGCTGCTTAACTTGCCTTGATGCTTCGTCAGCTGGGGCTCCCTCTAGCTCGTGGAGCAGGCTCCCTCGCTAGGGTGCTCCCTGCTTTCACTACAATATCCTCATATGAAACAGAGGTTTTCTAATTTATACCATGTATTGCAAATTATCTGTAACATGTCTAGCAGGCAACATCTGACAAGGTGTGGAATAATATGAAAATCAAAGTAAAACAGATAGTATGTCAATATTGGAGTACTACAAGCAACTTCATAACTTTTTGGATAGGAATACAGCAAAGAGGTGTCTTGAATGTTTGGAAAGGAAAATATTTCTGCTAGAATAGAGAAGATATTTTGACATATCAGCATATAACACTATATTCTAGATTCTTCCAAGTTACACAGGAAGTAGATTGGTCTGTGAAAGACCAACCCAAATTGTGTTTGCATTTTGACAAATTTGTAGGGCAGTCCAATATCTCAGAGAGGAGGTCAGGTCTCCTGCTCCCCTGGTGCATTCACTATAAAGGTAAAGGTGTCCCTGCACTTGTAGTACGAGTCGTTTCTGACTGTTAGGGTGATGTCTTGCGACGTTTACTAGGCAGACCATATATATGGGGTGGGATTGCCAGTTCCGTCCCCAGCCTTTCTTTACCCCCCAGCATGTGCCGGGTACTCATTTTACCGACCATGGATGGATGGAAGGCTGAGTGGACCTCAATCCCTTTTACCGGAGATTCGACTTCCTCCTTTTGTTGGAATCGAACTCCGGCTGTGAGCAGAACTTCAGCTGCGTTACCCCCGCTTACCACTCTGCGCCACGGAGGATCTTGCATTCACTATAGCTGCCCAATTTTCCTGCTTTTTAAAGTTTGATAGAAATACCTGGTTTGTTTTTTCTTTGCCTATTAGAATATTTTCTTCTTCGTCTTGACAGCTTGTTGGCAAAGGATGAAAACAGTCCTAGGGGAATAGAAACACACCTATGCACACTACAGTTAGCTGGCTGGCTGGCCACCTAGGCTGTAACCCAGGCCTAATTTCTGATTTTCCCAATGCATGCAGCTCAGTGTGAGGCCTTTTCAGGGGTTCTGGGCCGATAAATCAATCCAGCAACCAGGAAAAAAAATCCAGTTGCTTTCCACTATTAGTTTCCAATGGCTTAGTTAGTCATATAGCAACCAGTCAAAAAGTTTTTTTTTTATTGTCCAACATGAAGGAAAATCTAAAGGTCAGGAACAAGACTAGATGTCATGGGCCCCAAGGAGAACCTTTGGCAGGATTGGGAGGATGAAGAGTGGGGTACAGATATTGGGCACAGGGTTGCCAGTACTGATGAAAGGAATGAAGAAGGCATGGAGATGCTTTCAGAAACCTCTAGGCCTGCTAATGGAATTGCTGAGAACAGTCCAGAAACCTCCTGTCAGGGATTCCCCTGGTTCCTCAGCCTCACTTCATGTAAAACAGGCTTCTGTAACCCTTTCACTGCCACCAATTCACACAAAATGCTTCTTTAAACCCTCCTAGTAGTGTGTATGGAAGGCATTAGGTGTCAGATGGCACCACCACTGAAAGTCAGTATAAAACTTGAACTATGTTGGTTTATTAAAGGGATATTATTTACAAAAGGGATAGGGTTTCTTATCTGGGGATTTTACAGGTGCTTGCTAACAGCTTCTAAAGTCTCAGAGACACCATTGCTGACACCACCCTCCAAGTGGCTCTCCCCACAGGCCAATTTCCCTAAACCTCCACCCCTGCCAATTATTTCCACAACCCAGTCCAACTACTGGAGCCACTCTGAGCCCCCAAAGCTCCTCTGATTGCGCTCCTGGCTGTGGAACAGTTTAGCCAGTGATCTCCCCACTTGTGTCACTTCCCTCTGGCAAGATCTTACTTCAGGGCAGCCTCAGACTCACTCAGTCACTGGCTCCGTTCTGATCTTTATCAGACCATGATTAATGACACCCTGGGTTATTATATATAGGGATCAGTCCTTCCCTCACCTATTTTAACCAACTAACCCCTCACTCTATCTCCAGCAACCAACTGCTCTTTCTAACTGCTAACTCTCTGATGGACTACTTACTCCCAACTTGCCTGGAACCTCCAGCCAATCAGAATTTAGTGCTCAGTCTCCATCTACTAGAATCTTGAAGCGATCATGTCTCTCTCCTCTCAGAACCTGTCACCAAGCAACCATGCCAAGCAGGCTTGCAACAATGTACTAAAACAAGGCCCCATGGCAGCCACAGAGGTCATATAACATTTTAACACAAACACATAGATAGATAGCATTACTCCAAACACACCCTTCGACTGAATCAGTCAGTGAAAAATCTTCACTGGCACCCAGCCCAGACCTAGCCATTGAACAGCTAAATTATAACAAATGGCTGGGATTCTCCCAGAGAAATCATAGTGAAAGCAACTTGTCAGAATCAGTGATAACTATATCTTCAAGGTCAAGAAAGCTGGATAAAAGATGCTTGCAATTAGGTCAACTGCATTCTCCTCCCAGAAAAGCCCCCGCCTTTGCAGCACTTGCAAAAAAGAGCTAGAATTAACCCGTGGAAATAAATGTCAACCTCCTTTCTGATATAAATATGCAGTGATGCCTGTTTAGAGCTATTGCAACAACTTGTATGTTGTAAGCCCCCACATATCTAGTATGTCCCTGAGATATACCTAGTCAGTTCTTGTGTTGTATCCTGAGACATGCTTAGCTTGCTCCAGTTCTGTATCCTGATTCAAACCTAGAATGTGATGCTGTATTCCTCTGCTGACTTCTGGAATAAAGCTCCATGCAGAAAAATCCAGTGTCTGAGTCTGCTTCTTTGGTTGGGAGCCAGGATGCTAGAAGGAGGGACCCTTAAGAAGGAGTTTGCATTTTGGTATCCCTTTGTTCACTGCATCCTTAACATCCTTTTTTCTTGTGAAAGAAATGCCAGTCATCTAATTCCTGGTGTTCATACTAAATGTTCTGTTAACTTGACCTTTATGTAGCTCATAATGTAAGTGATCTCATCCTCTGCATGGAGGAGGAGTGAGGGGGAAGGTCACTGCCTTACCCTTTCCCTGGCCTGGCCTTCACATCTTCTCCACCTGTCAGTGTGTGTGTGTGGGGGGGGGTAGGCTAGTGGTATATGCCTCTGCCCAACCAAAAAAAGTCCCACCTAAAAATGTGGCTGCCCCACCTAACAAGGAAGGCTGGCTACAGGGCTGATGAGGCACAGGGTTTTTGTGATGCTTAGCTTACTTCTGAGGAGACGAAGAGTGTTTATGGGTGACCTTCCCCCTCTCCCTTCTCACCAGTATTGTGCACTTTGCAACCTTCTTGGTGCATGCACCTCAGTTAAAGCCCAGGAAAAGATATCATGTGGTAACTTCTCCCATGGGGATATTTCAGATCAGAAAACATAGCTAGCCAAAGACGCTGTAGAATGCTGAAGAAATGTTTGTTGGAAAGGAAAACACATATACTATCCTTGGCCATGTTGCACTGATACTCTCAAAACCCCACACCCACCAACATTTTAAATAATTTCTAAAGTGTCCTGATAATGAGACACAACAATGGAAGCCTCTTTCTCAGGAAGAAAACTCTGAAGAAATTTGGAGGGCTGATTTTGGCACTGCAGTAGTCTCCAGTGAATGTTCGGTGAGAACAGAATTTATTAACTACTGTGCTTTAAAATGGATTTTAAAAACAAATACACACAACCCCAAAACAGCCTGCAAGTCTCTGTTAAAGCCTTGTAATTGCTCTGTAAACCCAAATGTAAAATATTTATGATTTTTAGATATTTCCTTCCATAGCCATAATGTTGTCAACGAACTAAATAATTCAAGTAACCAATGCTATATAATGTGGCCAAGACAATTAAAATATTTAATATTACCAATATAAACTAAATCTACAGTACAGATGATGCATTTATCAATTGTAATACATTATGTTTTCTGTCTCATTTCAAAAGGTATTATGGTAATAATTTTGGAGTTTAGCCAAATGCTCAGTTGAGGACTTTTAACATCCCCTGAATAGACAAGTTTAATAGCTTTCAACTGTACAGAGCACTGCTCTTATCAGTGAGCAGCAGGGAAATGATTAATACACTTTGGGTAAACTTCTACTTTTCTTTTTTAAGTGGGAAAGAAGGCATCATGGAGGGTTGAAATCTTTAATTATATAAGAGGATAGAAGAGAAGAAATCTCAGACATTACAACCATAGACTAGTTGGTCTACTAGAGCTGAGGGTGGATGTCTGGCCTTTCTTTCTTTTTTAAACATAGAAATACAGCTACAACTCTTCAGAGTACATTTTTAGTTATTTAAATGTGTGGAAAAGTTAATGAATTTCCTTAGAAAATTAGAGTGAGGATGGTGGGTGTTGCTGGAGTGGTAATTCTGCCAGAAATCTGTATACTTAGAATCCTGTCATTCTTATTTTTGCGCTCTAGCCGAAGAGGTTTTTGCTTGAAGACAGCAGTTTTCTGTGATATCAATTTAAATACTGCTTCGTCCCCATCATTTTTGATACTTTTAATTTATACTGCAGTGTTCTGAGATATTCTGAACATCACACTTTTCCCCTGTGTCCCACCCCACCCCATTATTACTAGAAAGAATTACTATTATCAGTCACAAAGGGATTTCTTTTCCTTGTAACTGAAGCTCTCTCAAGGTACAATTCTCTGCAGACAGACACTTTTGAGTGACAGGTTCTTATGCTCTGTTCATTTAGAGGCAGTCAAATTAGCATATTTGCCTGGTTGTGGGAAGTAACAATGGCTAATCACTGAAAAGATAAGAAATAGTCTATAAACTTGACTGTGATGAATTCTACCAGGGTTTGTGCAGGGCAGGTAGAAGTACCACATTTACATTTATGCTTGAGTAAATGTATTGAAGAGATACTGGAAAGTCCCTCAGAGACAGACATGTATTTTTCAACTTTCCCAAAATATAGCACGCAAGAGTAGGAAAGGAGTAGGGAATGCTGCTGTTACTCCTTGCATGGTGTGACAACAAGTGATAGGAATGAGTCCTAGATGCTGCCATTTGCCTTGGCCATCAAACGGAAACAGACTTTTGCCAGGAGCACCAGTTACAATGAGCTCTATTAACCCACTTCACACATTACGTGTGTGACGGGGCAACATGGATGGGTGCAAAAGGGCTGTAAGGCCATGAATTTAGCCCTGTCCCTGAGGCTGTGTGGCTCCTCCTAGCCCCTCACGTGTTGAGGGATAACTTCTGAAACAGGAAGCCTATTCCGTCTGTGTGTAGGCTTCCTACACAATTTAGAAGCCTGGGAGATCACACTAGTGAGTGCCACTGAATTCTTTTGCACATAGGATTGCACTGTAAGAAGAATGATGAGGTGATTTGGCCCTGATCAAATACGTGCACATCCATCCATTTCAATAGAATTCAGAGATGGGGGGGGCAAAAGGCCATCAAGTCTAACCATCTACCACTTAGCAAGATCGTTCACAAGCCAGCAGCAATCAGAAAACAGGCATGCCATTGAGGATTGCTAACAGCAGAAGAAACAGTTTCAGCTGATTTCAAGTACAGAAACAGTGTCACACTGCTGAAATGGAAATGGACTGCCTTCAAGTCAATTCCAACTCATAGCAACCCTATGAATAGGGTTTTCATGGTAAACAGTATTCAGAGGTGGTTTTACCATTGCCTTCCACTGAGGCTGAGAGGCGGTGACTGGCGCAAGGTCACCCAGTGAGCTTCATGGCTGTGTGAGGATTCGAATCCTGGTCTTCCAGGTTGTAGTCCAACACTCTAGCCACTATGCCACACTGGCTAGAGAAGACAAAATACTCCCAAGTTTATCCATATTACATATTTGTCTATTCCACCTTTCTTCCACAGAGCTCAAGCTAGCAGTCATGCATCTCCTTTTCCCCATGTTATCTTCATAACAACCCTGAGAGGTAGGTTAGGCTGAAAGAGAATGATTGGTCCAAGGTTACACAGTGAGTTTCAGAGTTGCTTTTAACCGTGGTCTCCCAAGTCTTAGTCCATTTCATATCCCTCCACTGTATTCCATATTCCATATTCTGGAAAAAAGATACAGTGAATATGTTGGGGGAGAGGAATAATATTTTCTCATCAGTCTGGAAATGTTTGGGACCCCTTGCTAACAGTCCTGTGTGACGCCTTTAAGACCAACCAATTCAGGATGCAATCCTGTACATATTTATCAGGGAGCAATCCCCATGGAATTCAGTGGGGCTTACTTCTGAGTAATGTACAGTTATTATTGTGGAATAACCCACACTAGAAATTGTGACAGTTGGGACCCCTTCTGAACCAAGGTGATAAGTATTAATAAAACTGTTGTTTAAGTGTCCACTTTTTCTTTGCAAAGGAGGAGGATATGGAGAGAACCAGAGCAGGTGGAAGCAACACAACTTTTCTCCCAGCAGAGAAACAACTCTGACAGCAGGGACCCTTCTGAACCAAAGTAAGAGACTTTCAGTTTAGTTAGGTTAGGTGCTAATAGTTAGGTGCTAACTATTTGTAAACCTGCAGTGCTTAAGTGTCTACAGTATCTTTGCAAGGGAGAAAGATGGGGAGCAAACCAGAACAATTTGGCCATGCCCCTGTGGTCTCCTAACAGCCCCACCAGGTCCAATGGGCACCAGCTGCCACTACAAACAAACAAACCTGAGGCACTGGAATAGACAATCTAGTCAATGTGGAGGTGGGTCTTTTCCAGTTCCAAATATTGTAACAGCATGAGTAAAGCCTACCTGCCAAGTCTTCTCTTCTGAGTCTGATTCAGGGAAATATTGGGTTTTGAACAGGCTACCAGAGACTAATTGTTCTTTTTAAAAATAAAAATAAAAACTTTGCTAATTTCACAGATCAACTATTCTGAAAATTCATTGTCAAAAATGAGAATATCATGCAGGAGCACTTCCACACAGTGTGAGGGTAGTATGAACCATTTTCATCCCTCTCGCTCAAGGGTATATTTAGTTTATATTAGTGAACCTTAAGAACAAAGGCTTGCATTAAGAACTCTACTCCAAGCTGTCGAGTACATTCTGAACTAATGTGCCAGATCAATAAGAGGAGCTTTAATCAGTGAGCAGCAACAGAACAGTATCTCATATTTCACAACTGTTACTGTTATTTTCCTAGAATTGATGCAGCCACTTCAGGATCAGGGTATGAAAGCTTGGGCAACTCATTCTTAAAGAGAGTTCAAAAGGAAAAAAGCTCCAGTGCTTTTGGCATCTTGTACACACAAGAACAAAGATGCCTGATAATAGTTCAATGCCACTTTCAGGTCAAAGCCCTATTGAAGGATATCAAGAAAGAGTATCTGGATTCACAAGTGATCTAAATGGCATGTGCTGAACTTTAATCTTCTTCTCAATAATTCACTGATGCTGGAGCTATAAAAATACTAGATAATAGTTTCAAATGTTTACTGTCCACATGTGGTTTCTATACAGTTGTGGCAACAAGAATCCTGAATTTTGTAATAAGAGCTAAAGCTGTGTGCTTAATAAAAGTACAGGTGACCTTTACTGGAGGAGTGAATGAACTTATTTCTTCATTAGAGAAGGCCTTTCGGAACGACAGATTATTAAACATGAGCTTAAACAATAAAATCAAGCTCTCACTCCCAAGATCAAGAAGTCTGTCTTACTTATACGTTTTCTGATCTCTTTACCTGGATATAATAACAACATTGACCTCAATTAAACATTTCTAGATTTACAATGGGAATACTTAAAATATATTTTGGACCAATACATACATGTTCCATATGTTAGGGGATGAGATTTTTGAAGATATTTTGCTCTGCAAACATATTAGCTTCCTTTTATTTCAGTGGAACTTTACTTGTTCTATATCCATTTTTAAATATATATCTGTGCAAATGGCCCAGTTGCTCTTTCACCCACTGTTTTTGAACACTATTGCATGTCATTTTCCAGGGAAGACAAGATATTAATCATATATATATGCACTGTTTTGTAGGTAGAATATTGCTGAGAAGCCCAGGCCTGAAATGTAGACATAGGATCAGAATACCACGAACTGGGGTGAGGGGAGAGACTATGTGAAAGAAGCAACCCATTTGGCACCACCTTTGCTAGTGTTTGAGCATCGGTGTTGAAGATGATCCACAAAAGACACAAGACTCCGGTAAAACATCATTATATGACCACAAAGAAGGCACTAGGCGACGCTCTCTGGGGAACGTATTCTACTAGCAAAGTTTCACCAAGAAGACCTTCTTCCTGATAGTCACTTGCCTCATTTCACTTGGTGGGACACCTGGCTCAGGGGCTCTGAAGATCTCAAGATCTGCCTAAGTATATGCAGGAAAGAGCCACATCTTGAGATGTCCTGGTCCCAAACCATAAAGGGCATTAAAAGTTAAAACCACCACTTTTGACTTATGCCCAGAAACGGACAGGGAGCCACTAGAGCTGATAAAACATTGGCGTAATATGTTTGAATTACTTAATCCCAGTGAGCATCCTGCTGCCCTGTTTTGGACCAGCTGCAGTTTCCAGACTATTTTCAAATGCAGCCTCATATACAATGCTGCACATGTACATGGAAACCCCAATGTGTGCCCACTCCACATATGATCCTTTGTTGTTGTTATATGCCTTCAAGTCAGTTACGACTTATGGCTACCTAGCACTCCTTTTTATGACAGAAACATGACCTTGTGCATGGAGACAACTCTGCATTGTTCTAAGTGTATGCCTCATATACTCAGAAACACACTCACACAGAGATCTATACAAAAGATTGATTTATTACAAGACAAGAGCATGTAAAATCACATGCATAGTAACTAATACAAATTATGAGATTTGTGGGACAGCAATTAAAACTAATACATTTACACATACCTTAATCTAAAGAAGCAGAAAACAAAAGTGATTTGAGTACAACAATTTGTTATGGGACTCAGGGAAACAGATAGGAGCAAAAGGTTATGTATCCTAGCTTTCACTACAGCAGTCCTGTAGCAAATGAAAGATAGTTAAGCTGGTCCTTGGAAGAGATGTGAAGGATACAGGAAACCGCTGGAGCTGTATGAAAGTTGGCTAAGCAAGGCCAAAAAAACAAACAAACCACAAACCACCTTAAGTAGGTGTTCAAATTTACAAGTGGGCAAGTACTAAGGAGAGGGTTTAATGATGGAAAGCGAGGGGTTTAATGGTCTATGAGTGGGTGTGTTTGAGAGGAGAAAAGGAGATTTGGGAAAATCTGGTTTAAAGCTGAAAGGTCATGACTAGATGTGTGTGGACAACTGTACTTAGAAGACATTATCACTCAAGACCACTCCTTTAATAGTATACATACCTGTAGAAAAGTGATTTGCATATCATTTCCTGATATGACAGGATACCTGAACCAAGTTTCCACTGTGTTGCGCATCTTTTCAATTGACACCTAAATGACACCCATGTTTGTCTAAAGATAACCTGTTTCTCTAGATTAGAGACAAGAAGTCTATGAAGTTAGTGATCTTTTGACAATGAAATAATTTCATTATTGTCATTATTACAATCGAATATTCTCAGTGGTTTCTGTCACATCTGCCCAGCAGGTAACAAAAAGGTGATAGGAAAAGGCAGTTTTCAGAGAGAGATAATTACCCCTAATGCAATTCTCTGGTTGTGCCAACATCGCAGTGAACCATTACCAGGGGCATCATGGTAACAGTAACACATTGCAATAATCTAAATGGGAGGTTACCAGAGCATGGGTAACTGGCCAAGCTATCTCCATCCAGGTATAGCCTCAAATAAAAGGCATTCTAAGCCACACAGCCCACAGCGTTGGACCAATAAGTACCCCCAAATGGTTAACCTGATCCATTAGGCCACGGCTGGAGGACCAGTCTAAGCCAAGGGAGTTGGAGTCGAGCTATATGTTAAAAATATATATTCCTGCACAGAAATACAGAAAGATGAGCTTGGTAGTTTCACTGAGAGTATCTGGATTAAAATTAATGGGGCAAGTAATAAAAGGAATGTGGTGCTTGGAGTCTATTACCGACCACCCAATCAAGGAGAAGACGAGAATTTAACTTTTGAAAAGCAAATTGCCAATGTTTTGAGGAGGCATGATGTAGTAGTAATGGGGGATTTCAATTATCCCGATATCTGTTGGGAGACAAATTCTGCCAAACACGCCCTCCCAAGAAATTTCTGACTTGTGTTGGAGATACCTTTCTCCTACAGAAAGTGGAGTAAGCAACCAGAGGATCAGCTATCCTGGACTTGATTCTAACCAATAGAGATGATTTGGTGGATGAAGTGGCAGTTACGGGCACTCTGGGGGAAAGTGACCACACCATACTTGAATTCTTGATTTTAACAGAAACAAAAGCTGAGAGTAGCCATACACACCCCCTGGACTTCAGGAAAGCTGATTTTAATAAACTCAGAACAACTGTAAGTACGGTTCCATGGCAATCCACCCTAATGAGAAAAGGAGTCCAAGATGGGTGGGAGTTCCTAAAAAAGGAAATTCTAAAAGCGCAATGGCAATCAATTCCAACAAGGAAAAAAGGGGGGAAACAACAGAAGAAGCCAATGTAGCTTCACAAAAAGCTTAGAGAGGACCTGAAAACAAAAAAGGACACATACAGGAAGTGGAAAGAAGGCCAGGCCACAAAGGAAGAGTACAGGCAGGTATCATGGAATTGCAGGGATGGTGTCAGGAAGGCTAAAGCTGAGAATGAGCTGAGGTTAGCGAGAGATGCTAAAAGCAACAAAAAAGCTTTCTTCAGGTGTGTTCATAGTAAAAAACAGAGAAAAGAAATGGAGGCACAGCTACTCAATGAGGACGGCAAAATGATAACACATGACAAAGAAAAGGCAGAAGTCCTCAATTCCTACTTTGGCTCAGTGTTCTCCCAAAAAAGGGTCTATGACCCTCCCAGGAAACATGAAGTAGATGGGGCAGGATTGGAGCTTGAGCTTGACAGACAAACTGTCATGGAATACCTAATCACTTTGAACGAGTTAAAATCAGCAGGGCCCAATAAACTGCATCCTAGAGTATTGAAGGAACTGGCTGAAGAACTCTCAGAACCGTTCTCTATTCTTTGCGAAATCGTGGAGGACTGTTAAAGTGCTGGATGACTGGAGGAGAGCTAATGTTATCCCTATCTTCAAAAAGGGCAAGAAGGAGGAACCGGGGAACTACAGACCAGTCAGCCTAACATCAATCCCTGGAAAAGCTCTGGAGCAGATTATAAACCAGTCAATCTGTAAGCACCTTGAAAACAATGCAGTGATTACTAGGACCCAACATGGATTTATGAAGAACAAATCCTGTCAAACTAATCTCATCTCATTTTTTGATTGGGTAACCTCCCTTGTAGACTGTGGGAATGCTGTGGGCATAATATATCTCGACTTCAGCAAAGCTTTTGACAAAGTGCCCCATGATATTCTGATTAGCAAGCTAGCTAAATGTGGGCTGGATGAAACAACTATCAGGTGGATCCACAGTTGGCTCCAGAATCGTACTCAAAGAGTGCTTATCAATGGTTCCTTCTCAAACTGGGCAAAAGTAACGAGTGGGGTACCAGAGGGCTTAGTCCTGGGCCCAGTGCTCTTCAACATTTTTATTAATGACTTGGATGAGGAGGTACAGAGCATGCTTATCAAATTTGCAGATGATACAAAATTGGGGGGCATAGCTAATACCGTGGAAGACAGAAACAAAATTCAAAGGGACCTTGATAGGCTGGAGCATTGGGCTGAAAACAACAGAATGAAATTCAACAGGGATAAATGCAAAGTTCTACACTTAGGAAAAAGAAACCAAATGCACAGTTATAAGATGGGGGATACATCACTCAGCAATACAACATGTAAGAAGGATCTTGGAATTGTTGTTGATCACAAGCTGAATATGAGCCAACAGTGTGATGTGGCTGCAAAAAAGGCAAATGCTATATCAGGCTGCATTAACAGAAGTACAGTTTCCAAATCGCATGAAGTATTAGTTCCCCTCTATTCAACACTGGTTAGGCCTCATCTTGAATAGTGCATCCAGTTCTGGTCTCTGGAGGAGGGCAACAAAGATGATCAGGGGACTGGAAACAAAGCCCTATGAGGAGAGACTGAAAGAAGTTGGCATGTTTAGCCTGGAGAAGAAAAGACTGAGGGGAGATACGATAGCACTCTTCAAGTACATGAAAGGTTGTCACACAGAGGAGGGAATAAAATATTATTAAAAACATATTAAACAATTCTGACACAGATGCAGACTGGGATAGGTCTCAACTTAAAAGGCTTGTTGAAAGAGGAAAATCTTCAAAAGGCGCCAAAAAGATAGCAGAGATGGCGACTGCCTAATATTCAAAGGGAGGGAATTCCACAGGGTAGGTGCCGCCACACTAAAGGTCCGTCACCTATATTGTTCAGAACAAACCTCCTGATAAGATGGTATCTGCAGGAGGCCCTCACCTGCAGAATGCAGTGATTGACTGGGTATAGAAGGGGTAATATGGTCTTTCAGGTATCCTGGTCCAGAGCTGTATAGGGCTTTGTACACCAACACTAGAACCTTGAACTTGGCCCGGTAGCAAATGGGCAGCCAGTGCAATTATTTCAGCAGCGAGGTGACATGTTGGCGATACCCTGCTCCAGTGAGCAGTCTTGCCCCCACATTTTGCATTACAGAGCACATTACAGTAATCCAGCCTAGAGGTTACCAGTGCATGGACAACAGTGGTCAGGCTATGCCAGTCCAGAAATGGCTGCAGCTGTCTCATCAGCCGCAGCTGGTAAAAGGCACTCCTAGCCACTGAGATCACCTGGGCCTCTAGCGACAAAGATGGATCCAGGAGCACCCCCAGGCTACAGACCTGCTCTTTCAGAGGGAGTACGACCCTATCCAAAGCAGGCAACTGACCAATTATCCGAATTCGGGAACCACCAACCCACAGCGCCTCCATCTTGCTAGGATTCAGACTCAGTTTATTGGCCCTCATCCAGCCCACCACCAAGTCCAGGCAGCGGTCCAGGACTTGCACTGCCTCTCCTGATTCAAATGTTACGGAGAAATAGAGCTGGGTATCATCAGCATACTGCTGACACCTTGCCCCAAAGCTCCTGATGACTGCTCCCAAGGGCTTCATATAAGTGTTAAACAGCATGAGGGACAAGATGGTACCCTGCAGCACCCCACAGCACAACTGCCAGGGGGCCGAAAGACAGTCACCCAATGCTATTTTCTGAGAACGACCCTGGAGATAGGATCAGAACCACTGTAAAACAGTGCCTCCAATACCCATCTCACCAAGTCGGCCCAGAAGGATACCATGGGCAATGGTATCAAAAGCCGCTGAGAGATCAAGTAAGAATAACAGGGTCGCACTCCCCCTGTCCTCCCAATAAAGGTCATCCATCAGGGTGACCAAGGCCAATTCAGTCCCATAACCAGGCCTGAACCTAGACTGGGATGGGTCAAGATAATCTGTTTTATCCAAGAGTGCTTGCAGTTGCTGCTCCACAACCCTCTCAATCACCTTCCCTAAGAAGGGGGTATTTGCAACTGGTCGGTAGTTGTCACAAACCAATGGGTCCAGGGTGGACTTTTTCAGGAATGGTCAAATCACCGCCTCTTTCAAGGTGGCTGGAATCACTCCCTCTTGCAATGATGCGTTGACCACACCCTGGATCCATTCGGTCAGACCCCCTCGGCAAGCTTTAATAAGCCAAGAAGGGCAAGGGTCGAGAGGACACATTGCTGGCCATATCATCGCAGGCACCTTGTCCATGTCATCAGGCCACATCAACTGAAACCGTTCCCAAGAAGTAGCCAATCTTTTTATGGAATCCTTTGAAAAAGAAATCATTGTGTCCCCTGGTTCATTTTCTGAACAACTGGTGGGGTGGTGGAGATTTATAGACGATGTCTTTTTGATTTGGAGGGGTTCAGTTGAAGATCTAAATAAATTCTTTGAATGGGTTAATAACAGGAGTGCCAATATCCAATTTGATTTCCACCACAGTTTGGGGGAGGTCAATTTTTTGGACTTATTAATTAAAAAAGAAAGAAATCAGCTGTGCACTACAATATATAAGAAGCCCACTGATAGGAATACCTATCTAAGATTTGACAGCTCCCACCCAAAACCCCTAAGGCAGAATTTACCATATAGACAATTCTTAAGGATCAAACGGAATTGTTCGTCCGAAAAAGATTTTGTGCAGCATTCTCATATTTTGAAGAATCAATTAAAGAGGGGGTATCTGTGACGCCCTTCCCTGGCTCTCCCTGTCAGGTTCCTACCTGCTCGTGGTTACTGCCTGTCTGTAGGCACCACCAGGGACTCCACCAGTCCGGACTGTCCTTTCTTATGGTTTCTCTCCCCGCTCTAGCACAGATCTCAACAGATCCCCCTGCTAGGCAGCACCACCAGTCACGTCCTATAACCAGTATTCCCAGAGACTCTGCCTGAGTCTCTCTATCTGGTTACCTCTGTGACTGAGTGCTAAAGCTGTCCCAATCCCTTTGATTTACTCAGACTGCTTATAATTCTGGTTTGCTCTGAATACTTGTGGTGTTATATTCTTCCCTTCACCCGCTGCCACCATTTGTCACTCTTCAGCCTTGGTTATTTACCTCACCCTCCCTTCTGGTCTGTGAAACCCCAGCCAAGGATCAGGCCTTTGGTAAACCAAATTAAGTATTTATTAAATAACACAGATAACAAGATTTCTTTAAAAGGCACTTAAGCATATGGTTACATCTATTCCTGAGGTACTGGTCTTAGTAGTAATCCGAACTCCACCCTCTCCTCTCAAAACCCACCAAAACAACCCTCTCAAGTCCACCAACGTCCACCAACATCCACACCACATCCACCCAGATTTACCTGACATTCTTCCTTTTATACTGTCAGCCATTTTAAACATTCAGCCAATCATCCAGCATTCTACTGCCCATTCACTCCCCCTCCTCTTTCACTCCACTTACCATGTATCTTCTAAACAAACAGCACTTACCCTATTTACACTAATACAGGATCATCACAGTATCCAAACAATATTGTTGAGAACAGCTTTAAGAAAGTTTCCCACAGAGAACACACTGATCTTTTGCAGCAAATGGTACAGAAAGCCTCTGATCGTTTAAACTGTAATTTGACATTTGATCATGTCACCAACACATTGCAAAAAAGCATAAAAAGACACTGGCACATCATACATCATATTCCTGGTTGTCATGAACAACCCCTGATTTCTTTCAAGAGAACCAGGAATTTAAGGGACATTCTGATTAAAAGTCAATTTAGGGATAACATTCATCCCATTACAAATATCCTGCCAGGCACTAATGCACCTAGGGGCCATCACCCCTGTGGACATTGCGCCTACTGCAGGTTTACATGTAAAATGACAGAGTTTGTTAACCCTATCAATCAAAAAAAGTACACTTTGAATCATTTCTCAACATGCAATACTGCCAGAGTTATTTATGTAATTCAGTGTGGATGTTTGAAATTATGTATTGGACAGACCTCTAGAATTGTTAAAAAAATGCATAGGGGAACACCTCAGCAATATTAAAAACAAGAGGTCTGGAGCCCTCTTAGTGGATCATTCCAATAATTGCCATCACTCTATTGCCAAGCTTAAATTTTGGGTTCTAGAAAAACTATGTGAGGAGAACAATGATGTTTTACTTAGGAGAGATGTCTTGGATACTGAATTTGAAAACGATGACCCCAATGGTCTAAATGAGGAGCTTGAGTTTCTTCCTCTATTATGAAATCCAGAAAATATCCATGGTCCTTTACTTGTTTTCCACTCCCATTTAGTAATAAGAAAAATACTTAATCGATTCCACCTGTATCTTATTTATGGTTGCTTGTATACATATACACGCCTAATGTTCTGTTCTTTGAGGTGTTTATACTGTTGTAAGCAGTCTGCTCATTTGAACTTCTCGTTAACCTGCATTGTAAGTCATAGACTGATTTATAGATTTTATATGTATGATTTTATATGTTCATATAAGTAAATGTGTTTTTGCTGTTTTATTTATAGCCCCTGATGAAGGCCTGACAATCAACAGGCTGAAACGCATTGGGTTTAAACATACAATAAATTCCTACTTTTCTAGCATCTTGATTTTTGCCCCGCTTTTTTTCTCAAGTTGCAGGAAGCCAGATTTTGACTGAATATCAGGAAAAACGTCCTAACTGTTAGAGCCATACAAGGGAATCAAAAGAATTTGAGGAGTACATTGCTAAGAACATAAAAACCAACAACAAAAAATTCTATAAATACATTCAAAGCAGGAGACCATCTAGGGAGGCAATTGGACCCTTGGATGATAAGGGAGTCAAAGGTGTACTAAAGAACAATAAGGAGATTGCAGAGAAACTAAATGAATTCTTTGCATCTTTCTTCACAGTGGAAGATATAGGGCAGATCCCTGAACCTCAACTAACATTTGCAGGAAGGGATTCTGAGGAACTGAGACAAATAGTGGTAACAAGAGAGGAAGTTCTAGGCTTAATGGACAATATAAAAATTGACAAATCACCGGGCCCGGATGGCATCCACCCGAGAGTTCTCAAAGAACTCAAATGTGAAATTGCTGATCTGCTAACTAAAATATGTAACTTGTCCCTCAGGTCCTCCTCCGTGCCTGAGGACTGGAAAGTGGCAAATGTAACGAAAAACTTCAAAAAAGGATCCAGAGGGGATCCCGGAAATTACAGGCAAGTTAGCTTAACTTCTGTCCCTGGAAAACTGGTAGAAAGTATTATTAAAGCTAGATTAACTAAGCACATAGAAGAACAAGCCTTGCTGAAGCAGAGCCAGCATGGCTTCTGTAAGGGAAAGTCCTGTCTCAGAAACCTACTAGAATTCTTTGAGAGTGTCAACAAGCATATAGATAGAGGTGATCCAGTGGACATAGTGTACTTAGATTTTCAAAAAGCGTTTGACAAGGTACCGCACCAAAGACTTCTGAGGAAGCTTAGCAGTCATGGAATAAGAGGAAAGGTCCTCTTGTAGATAAGGAATTGGTTAAGAAGCAGAAAGCAGAGAGTAGGAATAAACAGACAGTTCTCCCAATGGAGGGCTGTAGAAAGTGGAGTCCCTCAAGGATCGGTATTGGGACCTGTACTTTTCAACTTGTTCATTAATGACCTAGAATTAGGAGTGAGCAGTGAAGTGGCCAAGTTCAGGGTTGTTAAAACAAAAAGGGATTGCGAAGAGCTTCAAAAAGACCTCTCCAAACTGATTGAATGGGCGGAAAAATGGCAAATGCAATTCAATATAAACAAGTGTAAAATTATGCATATTGGAGCAAAAAATCTGAATTTCACATATACGCTCATGGGGTCTGAACTGGCGGTGACCGACCAGGAAAGAGACCTCGGGGTTGTAGTGGACAGCATGATGAAAATGTCGACCCAGTGTGCGGCAGCTGTGAAAAAGGCAAATTCCATTCTAGCGATAATTAGGAAAGGTATTGAAAATAAAACGGCCGATATCATAATGCCATTGTATAAATCTATGGTGTGGCCGCATTTGGAATACTGTGTACAGTTCTGGTCGCCTCATCTCAAAAAGGATATTATAGAGTTGGAAAAGGTTCAGAGAGGGCAACCAGAATGATCAAGGGGATGGAGCGACTCCCTTATGAGGAAAGGTTGCAGCATTTGGGGCTTCTTAGTTTAGAGAAAAGGCGGGTCAGAGGAGACATGATAGAAGTGTATAAAATTATGCATGGCCTGGAGAAACTGGATAGAGAAAAGTTCTTCTCCCTCTCTCATAATACTAGAACTCGTGGACATTCAAAGAAGCTGAATGTTGGAAGATTCAGGACAGACAAAAGGAAGTACTTCTTTACTCAGCGCATAGTTAAACTATGGAATTTGCTCCCACAAGATGCAGTAATGGCCACCAGCTTGGATGGCTTTAAAAGAAGATTAGACAAATTCATGGAGGACAGGGTTATCAATGCTACTAGCCGTGATGGCTGTGCTCTGCCACCCTAGTCAGAGGCAGCATGCTGCTGAAAACCAGTTGCCGGAAGCCTCAGGAGGGGAGAGTGTTCTTGCACTCGGGTCCTGCTTGCGGGCTTCCCCCAGGCACCTGGTTGGGCACTGTGAGAACAGGATGCTGGACTAGATGGGCCACTGGCCTGATCCAGCAGGCTCTTCTTATGTTCTTATGTTCTTATGAATCAGTGTTGGATTCTCCAACACTTGAGGCATTCAAGAGGCAGCTGTACAGCCATCTGTGGGGAAGGCTTTGATTTGGATTCCTGCATTGGGCAGGGGATTGGACTTGATGGCCTTATAGGCCCCTTCCAGCTATACTATTCTATGACTGGTGCGATGCCCTTGAGCAACCAATAACTGTAAAGTTCCATGGAAAGTTTGGTAATGCACCTCAACTTCACAGATGCCCTTTACTGGAATCTGATTTTCCTGGTAATCAGTAAGTTTGGAGTGGAAAGGGACAATTTGTGGGTCCCCACAAGGAAATATTTGCTGGTAGGTTTCTGATGAGAAGATAGTATAACCTGAGCCCGAGTCAACTTCCATGGTGCATGGAGTGCCCTGGATGGTGACTGTCACCTTCACCTTCCTAGAGCTTGGAAAAGTTACTTTTTTGAACTGCAATTCCCATCAGCCCAATCCAGTGGCCATGCTGGCTGGGGCTGATGGGAGTTGTAGTCCAAAAAAGTAACTTTTCCAAGCTCTGGTGACCTTCCTCACATTGGCGGAGTACTGCAACCCTGGCTTGATGTGGTTAATCACCTCCTCTGCGTTGTCATATGTGGAAAACTGCTGTACAGTGTGTGTATGGTACTGCTTTGTGTCCTTGATGGTGTTTTCCCTTCCACCGCACTTCTGGGGGCAGCTGCTTCCACTTTGGCTTGGCACACTGGTTCAATACGCCCAACCTTTTGACAATACCCACACTGTGCACCTCTGAAACGACAGGCACATCATTCATGGGGTCTGCCACAGCTCTTACATTCCACTAGAGAAAGTTGTCTGGATCTCGGAGGTCCTGCAGCACCTACTCTGGTTGATGAGCATTTGCACTGCAGCCTGTGGATTTCTAGAAGTTGTTGATTTGAATCTTTAGCCAGCTGGGTTTCTGAACAGGGTGAATTTCTTGCCAAATGCACTTCTCGGGTGCTTGCTGCTGCTTCTGTAGCCAGAGCTTCCTCCAATGCAGTCTTGAACGTGAGTTGTCCTTTTGCAAACAGACGCTTTTGCAGGCCCTCATCATGCAACCCACAGACCAGGCAATCACGCAGCATCTCCTCAAGATTTGGGAAATTGCAGTGCTTCACCATGTGTCTAAGTTCAGCAACATACAGTGACACTCTCTGTTGGGGTCTGATTTCGTTTGTAGAAAGAATTACGTTGTGCTATTTCAGACAGGTTTGGAGAGAAATGTCCTTGTAAAACATTCAGGATATCCTCATAAGATGTATTAGCAAGTTTTGCTGGTGCTATGAGGGCTTGGACCAGGTCAAAGGTGTCTGGCCCACAGACACTGAGTAACACAACACGCTTCTTCTCTGACTCTGTAATGCCATTTGCTGCCGAATAAAACTCCAGCCTAGCTGCATAACTTTTCCACTTGCTGGGACATGCAGGGTTAAATTCTTGGGTGGCCATATTCCACAAGATACACACACACCTAGAGTGCTTTGCAGTGGTTTCCACAAGGCCCAAGCTGATGTCATAATCCAGTCTAAGGAGAAATGTTCTCTCCCTTTCAGCCTCTCATGCATGAGGAAAAAGCTGTGTGTCTCAGTAAATCCCATCCTCGTCGCCAGTGAAAAGTATTGTGAAATAAGAGTCCACACAGAGGATCTAAACAATTAGAAGAACTTTACTATAACTAATTATATACAGAGAACAAGGCCCACAGCATGGTGCTGTTTGTAAAGCAGGCCTGGAACTGAAACTGCCACAGCCTGAGGCTGACTCAGAAGTTCCTGGTATGGCAAGCCTAGAGGGCCAATACACTACAGAATTAGAACAGCCCCATGATCACTTGAAAAAGAGGGATAAAGCTGGGTGTTGTTCACATGTTTATTTTATTTATAAAAATGCTTGCATACCACAATTCCATAAAAAATCAAAGAGATCACTACATAAACACAATAAAAACTACATAAAAATTTAAAACAGATCACCAACTAACCACTACTGAACGTGTTTATCTTAATTATCTGCATAAGCCTGTTGGCAAAAAAAGAAAAACATTTTCAGCAAATGTTTAAAGGTCAATATAGAGTATGCCTATATTGTATGTTCAATCTCTGTTGAAAGAGCACTCCACAGTGCTGAGCTAATGACACCAAAAGCTCAGTTTCTTGTTGATTTCAAATGAGCCTCACCTACTTGAGGGACAACCAATGACACTCCTACAGATGATCTCAGTGATTGTACTGGGATGTAAGAATTCATGCAGTCCATGAGGTATCCTGGACCTAAGTTGTTCAGGGCTTTGTAAATTAATACAAGGGCCTTGAACCTGGCTTGGTAGTAAATTGTTCAGCCAGTGCAGATATTTTAGCAATGGTGTCACATTTTGTTGGCCATGTTCCCCCATTCTCAATCTAGCCATAATTTTCTGCATCAGCTGGAGCTTCCAGAGTCTGTGACACTTTGTGACAAATCTTCTGATAACGTCTCATGCAATTTCATAAAGATGTTAAACAGCATGGAGAAAAAACAGCATGGAGGAAAGACAGCATCAGTTCACCCAAGAGCCCTCATTTTAGTTCCACACTAGTTTTGTTATAGTCACATGGAAGCTCCATATTCAGAAACAGTCTATGTCTAAATCTCAGAACAAACAACAGGGGGTGACTATGTACATTCTGTGTGTTTGAGAGCTCCTAAACATATTTGACTGGCCACTGTTCAAGGCAGACTGTTGGAATATATGGTATTTGATCTGATCAAGCTCAACAATTTTCCCCAGGCTTCACAGTCAATCCAACAGTTAGAAATATGGTTTCACTAGTTAAATCACATGTCCAGCAGTGCTACAACTGATGATAAGTGGACCCTACTATGGTAGTCCCTGTGACGATCCCACCTTTGGCTCCCCCTGTCAGGTTCCCACCTGCTTGTGGCTACCGCCTTTCACTAGGCACCACCTCAGGACACCACCAGTCAGGATTGTCATTTTTATTCTTTCTCACTCCGCTCTAGCACAGATCTCACAAGATCTCACTGCTAGGCAGCACCACCAGTCACTCCCTGTAAACAATACTGCTAGAGACTTTGCCTCAATCTCTCTATAGCTTGTTGCTTTGTGTCTGGGTGCCCTTGCTGTCCACAACCCCCTTGTATCTTTGTCTATAAAGCATACAATCCTGGGTTGCTCTGGATACTTGACGTTGTTACAATATCTTCCTTCACCACTGCCACCATTAGATACAGTTTCCCTTCAGCCTTGATAATTACCCTGCCCTCCCTTCTGGTCTGTATATCCCCAGCCAAGGATCAGGCTTTAGGTAAACCAATAAAAGTATTTATTTTATAACACTAGGAAATAACAAGATTACTTTAGGAATGTTTAACAAGCGTATGGTTTCATATAGTGTCACTCTTTATGTTTCTGGTCATATATATACTGTCTAATTATCAGCCAAATATAATCCAACCCTCCCTCAGAACTCTGCCAACCAACCCATCCAAATAACTCTCCACTAACCACTCTCCAACAACTCTCACCAACTGACCCCCTCTCAACTGTCATCCTCCCATTTATACCTTCAGCCATTCAAACACTCAGCCAATCATCATCCAGCATTCTCCAGCCTTCCAACCCATGCTCTCCCCCCTCTCATTCAATTCACTTACCATATATCCCTTAATAAACTGGCACTTACCATATTTACAGGTTTTAACATATAAGGACATCACAGTCCCCAATGCCAATCTGGGATAAAGTCATTTTGAAGCTGCAACATAAAGTAGCATACTGCTAATTCTGGAGAAGGAAAATGTACCATCAGGATTCTGTCCTCTGATTACCTTTATTCCCCTCCCTCCAATAGTTTGGGTGCAGCTAAACCCCTTGCTATAAAATATAGCAATGTTAAATCAGAGTGACTTTAAGAAAAGTTAATCATTTTGTGGGTTTGCTTTCAATCCATCTATTTTCTTCATAATAAAAAAAGCAATTCATGCAGTTAAAACACTAATTTTATCATGAAAGGGCTGTTTTATCAGAGAGTGTGAGGCTGAGGAGGCGGAAATGTCAATCTGAGCTATATAAAGGAAATTATTAAAATATTTAATATAAAAAGTAACATTCACTTGTAGCAGTGGCAAAGTTTCCCAATGGATGAGATGTAGGAATTCTTAAGAAAATGTCAGGTCTTTCCAGTCATATGTTGTATTTGAAGGGGAAATGTTATTGTTAAAGACTTTTAAGCACTGAAAGATTAAAAGTGGCACATGTTCAGTCCATTATTTTGTCACCTTTTTGAATAAAAAGCTGTACGACTGACAGGGAACAAGCTCTGAGAAATGAAGGCTCCAGCTTTACACAGGACCTCGAAATAAGTAGGAAAGGTTGTAATTGCAAACAAAATAAGAATGTCTAATTCACAGCCATAGCCATACATATCAAGTGTTCCAAAAATTGCATACATTCATATTGTATTCCTAAGGTGATCACAACATGCTGATCTTCTGTAATCATTTTTCCAATTAAGTGAGCTCTTCCAGATATCAGAACAATAAAGCCTGTGAGCTTGTCTGAAAATAGCACCTGGATACTTATATCAATGAGGGTGTCTAATGGTCTACACACCATCACCCCACTAATGTTGGCATAACATCAGTGTATTTTTGTTAAGACCCTATGCATTAAAGGGGCAAAATTAAAAGAAAGCATCCCCAAAACACCCACAACACCACTGAAACATATCACACATGGTTATTTGCTTACATCAGCCATACCTGGAAGAGAAGAATCCTTGAAGAGGAACAGGAAAATCCTCCATGGTATCCCCCTATCCCAACACATACAGGAAATAACCCACTACATTCAAGGACCTCCAGCACTCTCCACAGTACCAACAATCATGGTGCACCCAGTAAGTGCCCAGTCACTCCAGGGATCCTTGCAGACTGGGATTCAAATTATATTGAGTTATTACATTTTAATGCTATGCCAAAACCTGTAATCCCATGTAAAACTTTCTGTTTTCCTGCCTCATTCACAGGGTGCCTTAGAATGTCTTCAGAATTTCGGTAAGTAGGGGCTGAGTTTACCTTATTGTTGCAAAATGGCCAGGGGTGGTAAGTACATTTTTCTTTCCATTAAACATTTCTCCAGCTTTCTGTAGCTCCCTTGGCTGCCACGCTTCCTTAATTGAAAAACCCAACTGCAAAGGCTTATCTCATGATATTTCCCCCTGGGCTTAATTGAAGCATAAGTGCACAAAAAGCTCACCAAAAAACCCAAAAGCAATTGTCATGCACGCATGAGAATTTAACCAATTTTTTCTCTCCCCTTTGATAATTTTTGAACACAATTTTATTTTCACTAATCGATGGAGAATAATAGAAAAACACACTGGAGAAAGTTTTGTGCAACACTCCTTAACAGTCCTGGACTTAGTCTTCTAACACACTAACCTTCAGTTGCTGCTCACGTTTGGGCTTCTTCGCTGCAGACATCAATGCAAACACATGCAAGTCCAGGGTCTGGGGCCAGTGGCATCCACAGCACCCGGGGCAGGGCCAAGGATTTATTTATTTATTTATTTATTTATTTATTTTATTGCACTTGTATACCACCCCATAGCCAAAGCTCTCTGGGCGGTTTACAGCAATCAAAAACATTAAAACAAATATACAATTTAAAACAATATAAAAACAATTTAAAACACATGCTAAAATGCCTGGGAGAAGAGGAAAGTCTTGACAGATCGTATCTCCCTACATGAACCTGTCCGGGATTTGAGATCTTCAGGTGAGGCCCTTCTTGTGTTCCCCACACCTTCGCAAGCACATATGACGTGGACACGAGATAGGGCCTTTTCAGTGGCCGCCCCTAGGCTGTGGAACTCCCTTCCGAGTGAGGTGCAATCAGCTCCCTCCTTGCCATCTTTCCGGTGACAAGTAAAGACTGTTTTATTTCAACAGGAATTTGGGATAGAGAACGACCAGGATTAAGTGTCATAGGTTTGGTGATTACATTATATGATTTTATTATTTTAAATTGTCCGCTGTTTTTAACCTATATTTTATGGTTTTAATTTTTCTCATAGTTTAATTCTTTTTTAATAATATACTCTGTATGTTTTAATGGTGTTGTTTTTAGTTGTAAGCCGCTCTGAGTCCTATTGGAAAAAGGGTGGGGTAGAAATAAAGTTTATTATTATTATTATTATTATTATTATTATTATTATTATTATTATTGACCTGGTGCTGAAAAGATAACAGGGTTAGCGCCAGGCACACCTCGTCTGCAACATCATTCCATAATTTGGGGGCCACCACTGAGAAGACCCTCTCCCTTGTTGCACCCTCCGAGCTTCCCTTGGAGCAGGCACCCAGAGGAGGTGCAGCTCTATTTCCTAATGGTGCAGCTCTACTTCCTGATCTTTGCATGAGCATTCCTTCATGGGCATAACATAAGAGATCTATTGAAGTAGAATTTACATCTGCAATGATAATTCTATCTACCGGTAATACTAGTTTGATTTTTTTAAATAAAAGTTGATCATGGATACTTACCCCCACCCCATTCACCCTGCATGTTTGTATGTGTGTGTGTGCATGCACTCACATGCAGTCCAATCCTGGACATGGAGTGCGCAATGATTGAGTATGAGGGGGAAAACAGCCTTGAAAAAAATATTTGCTGTTCTAATACTCAGTATGTATTTCTCAGCCTGCTAGTTTCCATTTCTATACTGTAGCTATTGTTCCTCTCCTCTGGTACTCCTTCTGGAATTCTTGCTTTAAAAAATGCTATAGTGAAGGGTTGAAGGTTTTTTTCTCTCCCACTTGTATACTGCCAGGGGACTGTAATGTTCCTCCCCTGGCACCACCTGTCAGGCTCCCACCCGTAGCTACCACCAGGAAGAAACATAGTTTTTATTTTTCTTTAGCTCACCCTAGCACAGATCTCACAAGATCCCACTGCTAGGTAGCACTACCAGCCACTCCCTGTAAACAATACTGCTAGAGACTTCGCCTTGTCTCCCTATGGCTTATTGTTACTTTGTGTCTGGCTGCCCTTGCTGTCCACAACCCCCCTGTATCTTTGTCTATAAAGCATACAGCCCTGGGTTGCCCTGGATACTTGATGATACACTGTCTCTTTGCTGCTTCCACCATTTGATACTGTTTCTCCGCCTTGGTAAATACCCTGCCCTCCCTTCTGGTCTGTGAATCCCCAGCCAAGGATCAGGCTTTAGGTAAACCAATAAAAGTATTTATTTGATAACACCAGGAAATAACAAGATTACTTTAGGAATGTTCAACAAGTGTATGGTTTCATATAGTGTAACTCTTTATGTTTCCAGTCTTATATATTCTGTCTAAATACCAGCCAAATATAATCCAACCCACAACCAACTCCAATCCACACTCCACAACCAATTGCCAACAACTCCCACACCAAACAGAACCCTAAACCAACTGTCATCCTCTCATTTATACCTTCAGCCACTCAAACACTCAGCCAACCATCATACAGCATTCTCCCATGTACTCCCCCTTCTAACTCAATCCATATATACCTTAACATATATACCTTACCATATATACCTTAATAAACCTGCACTTACCATATTTACAGTCATAAAAATACAGGGGCCTGATCTTTGCATGAGCATTCCTTCATGCACATAACATAAGAGATCTATTGAAGTAGAATTTACATCTGTAATGATAATTTTATTTACCTGTAATGCTAGTTTGATTTTTTTAATAAAAGTTGATCATGGATACTTACCCCCACCCCATTCACCCTGCATGTTTGTATGTGTGTGTGTGCATGCACTCACATGCAGTCCAATCCTGGACATGGAGTGCGCAATGATTGAGTATGAGGGGGAAAACAGCCTTGAAAAAAATATTTGCTGTTCTAATACTCAGTATATATTTCTCAGCTTGCTAGTTTCCATTTCTATACTGTAGCTATTGTTCCTCTTCTCTGGTACACCTTCTGGAATTCTTGCTTTAAAAAATGCTATAGTGAAGGGTTGAAGGTTTTTTTCTCTCCCACTTGTATACCGCCAGGGGACTCTTTTTGAAGACCTCACTTTTACTATCAAGAGCAAAGGAGGCAGACCTGGTGGCCTTGTGGGATTTAATTAGAGTTCACCAAGTTAGATTCTCCAAGCTCTCAAAGCCCTAATTTAAATATAAGTTAACTCACATTTCAACAGTTCCTTAGGTCCTTATTAAAATTTCAAGTTATTAAAGAGAGCATTGTGAGATTTTGCACTACATATAAAATAAACCAGAGATGTGCAGGCAGTGAAATACCCTTTTATGTGGATATTAAAACCCTGCCAACTGCGTGAGATAACTAGACCACAAATTACAGCCCTGCTGAATACAGGTATAATCCATACAATAACCAAATAACAATTCTACTGTAACTACACCTGAGCAACTTGAAGAAGGGTTTTTGTTTTTTAAAAGGCATTGATTCGTTGGGCAGTTAAGAATAATAAGTATTATTACAGAAACTCCTACTTCATGTGGTTGGTGTAACATTCCTTTTGTAAAGATGTCAGTCAAAACCCTTGTTATACACTAATGACACATCAGATCCATTTAAAATAACATTTCCTGTCATTCAAAAGCCTTGTAACACATTGAGATGATAAAAGAACCATGTATAACAAGGTTTCTGGCTGACAACACAGCAATTTGACAAACACATATATTGCAGAATGTGTAGCTCTTCAAAATCTGAAGAACTGGGGTGACTTTCAGGATAAAGGCCTCAATGGAACACTCTCTTGTTTTGTATAATCTCATATTTTGTGTATGAAAACAGGCACCCGACACAATTATTTCATAGAAGACATGAAAGACTTGGGCTATAATCCTTAACCCACTTACTCACTGGAAGTAAGACCTATTGAACCCAATGGGATTTTCTTTGGAGTAAACATGTAAATTACACTGAGTAGATCTCACTGCTTGACACAATCATTACAGGGAAGGTTCATAGATTTATACTTTTATTCCAGGCATGCCTTTGTTCAGTCCTCAACATCATTAAGGGTATACCCAGATTAGGGATGGAAAGACCTGTCAGTTTCGGTTCTCTCATTTTCTCATTTTTCCAATCTTAAATCCAGTTCTCCACATTTCTGCAGCAATTTGAGACCTTTAAAAAAAGAAAATCCTAATAAACAGTTTTGTAGGCAGTTTTGACTAATGTACACATTTTTGCAAGCCGTTTCTCATCACATACTGCATTTTTGTATGTTATTTTCACTCATATATTCATTTTTATGCACACCTTCCCCTAACATATGCATTTCTGTAAACCTTGTTGGTTGACGAACTGCATTGCAAAATTCAAATAGGTGCTAATTTCAAAGGATGGCATTGTTTCGTTTCTCATATTGTTTTGGAAAGTGCGAATTTGATAAATTCTGCTTTAAATGAAAACTGAATTGAATTTTCCCCCTATCCCTAATCCCGATGAATCACTGAGGTTGCACAGTTGCCACATGGTGATTTTTTGCGGCAGGAGTCATATTAGTGCTTCAACACATCATGATCTGCTCCCCACATCCACTCCACATTTCAAAGAAACTTTTAAAAAGTGATCATCTGCTATCTCACAACTCATCTGTGAAATATCAAGACATTCTTTTTAAAAATTGCAGTTATGTCAACATACAATTAATATAAAAATAGCATACTGTAACAGTAGCATAATTCCCTCAGCTTATATTTTCTCATCTCACATATGGTTTAATGTTATGGTTTAATGTCATGGCTGTCATGTGGAAATCACTTCCAAGCACTCTATGTGTCAGGACAAGCTTTTCATGTAGAGTGGTGCACTATGTGGATCAGGTGTTTTAGCACACCACTGCAAATACCTCAAAAGAAAATTTGCATTGGCATGGCAAAAAGTGCTTGATGTCCATGTATTGAGCCTCTCAACATATAACTTTCCATGCAGAGCACTTTGAAGGGCCCTTGGTGAGGGGTGATGTATAAGCCCCCTTATTTATCTAAGTTGTCAGGATTCAAGCAAAGTTGAATATCACAAAAATATGTATTTTATATAATTTTTATTTCCAGATTTTTTAAAAGCTTATGCTGGCATAACATAAGTCCTCCAAAGAAATAGAAAGTTTTCATTTGTATAATAAAAATTTTATTCCAAAAGACTGAGAAAAGGGAAGAAGAAAAAAGAATCAAAATACAAAAAAATCTCATATACATATGTTTTGAAACATAATGAAAATGTTATATTAGTGTAAGTGTACTGAATGGAGCTAATTTGCCTGTTACTTTATTGTTCCAGAACTGTATAAACAAGGCTAATACCATACACCAGAAATATAAACATTCTGTGTATGCTGACCAAGAGATCTTTGTTGATTTGTCTCTAGTGTTAGTTAGGTTAGCTAAACTGGCATAGGGTATTGCTGAATAACCCCAGAGTTCTAGTAAGCTGACATACACTGTTGTTATATAACTCTAGAATATTACCTTTGTTTAACTCTATCAGCATACACTGCATTACTTCACATTTATCTACACAAAATTAATCTGTGTGGCAAATCCCAGAGCATAGGCAAAAACAAGGTATTCTTGAGAAATTCTATGATCCTGTTTTATTTATTTATTATTTGATTTATATCCCGCCGCTCCTCCCAGCAGGAGCCCAGGGCACTTTCTAATTGTTATATGACTACATGCAATAGACATAGAAAACTGACAATTTTTCAGTTAAAGAAAATACTATGAATGCAACTTGATTTCACCATGTGGGGGCATGATTATAAGAAGCAGTAATAACAGATTAATTACATTACTTCTTTTTCCCTCACTTATCAGAAGAATATTTAAATTCTGGGAGGGGAAAATACTAAGCTCATTGTCCATTAGTAAATCAGTAAAAGGAGGTTTAATATCAAGTAGTTATTTCACACAGAAATGAACTAGATCAGTCTTCCTAATGTCCATTCAAAAATTAGATGCCACCCTATGCAGATTTTATGTAGCAAGGTGTCAAGTCACAGCTTTGTATGGAACTATAAGGACCAGTTAGTAAGTCTGAGTATCAGCAGCAGCAACATGGTAATAAAGCCCACATCTATTAATAATACTGCCAAGAAAAGTATACATATATACAAATAAAAGAGCAGGAGTGGATCCCTGAAGGAAAACATTTTATAGGAACAGTTTCTGATGAGTGGCATACACAGTATAGCATGAGGGTCTACTGACAAAGATAATTACATTTCCAACCAATCTGATGCTGTCCTAAAAATCCCAGTCCTTGATTCCCGATGATCTAACAATACATCATTGCCTGCTCTGTCAGAGATGCCTTGCAGATCTAACGTAAACAGCAACAATAACACTTTTTTATTGTCAGCTGTTCAAATATCACTGAAGAGATACAGCCATGGGCACTCTGAGATCCAAGAATATTCTGTAGCAATTTGAGCCTATTCCAAATATCCTCTGTCAATTAGACTAGTTTTCCAGCTGCGGCATTTCCCATATCTCTCCCATACCACCACTGATCCTCCACCAAACTTTGCAATAAAACACAGATAAGAAATTAGTAAATTACTCCCAAGAGTCATATGGAACAATATTATTTCTCTTCTCACATGCTTGTGGGGACTAGGGACATTTTCAAGAGAGAATCAGCAGAGAGGAGGATGCTTCACAATCCCCATATCTGCCAATTCTCCTGCAAATCCTCTCTCTCAGCCATTTTAAAAATGTTTTTCCCCCATCCAGGCTCCCAAACCAGAAGTCGGCCTGGGGGGAAATGGTCTCAGGAGGCATTTGCAAGAAAGAACTGCTGGGCATCAGAGGAGGTTAAGCACTCTTCCCTGCTACCAGTCCTAACCCTGTAAGTGCTCCCAAAGCCCCCATATTTCTAGTTATTTCACAACATGTGAGGTTGCAATAACATTTAGTTTAGCCCTGACCATGAGTCAGACCATAACAAGCACCTTTTCAGGCATACATAGTAATAGCAAGTAAATATTCCACATATTCGTATCCACTTGCTAAGTCATCTTAGTTGCTAAATGGGGATGAGGAAAGTCACACACAGCAGTGGGTAGCCATGGGGAAAATATGCAGATTATTATTATTATTATTATTATTATTATTATTATTATTATTAATAATAATAATATATTTATATTAATATTATATTAATATTAATATTATATTAATATTAATATTATTAATATTAATACAGCCACGAGAGTGGCTGTATACTATAGTCAGCATGGCATTTTCACATTCCCCAAATTGAAAATACCCCCAGGCCATTCTGATGTTTCCCATAAGCTCATTTCAAAACAAAACCTTACAAAACATATAGTTCTGAACTCAGAAATGCTTGCTTAACAAACCTCTAAATTTTCATGGCAAAACAAAAAACAGTCAGAAAGAATCGAGAGTTCAAAGTGTAAAAAGAGAGAGAGGGAAAACAGGCTGCCCTTTGGACTGTCAAAGTTCTCATAATTTGTTGAAATTAATTAAAAAACCATGCTCCCAGAGTACCTGTAATCCTATTACTGACCTTCTCCATACTCTGACCTTCATCTTCTGCAGTTTAAAAGTTTTAAAAATGCCTGGCTGATTTTTAATTAATTAAGAAATTTAGCATTGAACATAATGATAATGCCGGGCATGCTCAGTAAGAACCAACTATTGATGTTCTAAAAGCCAGACTCACAGCTGCTGGGTTTGCCTAATCAGGGGGCCACACCCGCAACAGACCTTGATTTCACTTAAGACAGTCATGGCTTCCCTCAAAGAATCCTGGGAAGTGTAGTTTGTGAAGGGTGCTGAGAGAAGACTTCTATTCCCCTGACAGAGCTGGGCCAGAGTGATTTAACAGTCAGCCACTCTGATTGAAGCTATGTGAGGGGGACAGGGCATCCCCTAGCAACTCTCTGCACCCTTCACTAACTACACTTCCCAGGATTCTTTGGGAGAACCCATGATTGTCTAAAGTGAAGGTGTGGTATGGATGTGGCCAGGGACAGCTTTGGTTTAAATTTGGATGGGAGGCTGCATGTGTCTGCTGTAGAATAAAAAGGTGGGGGAAACCATGAAAAAGAATGATACTGTTCACAATGTTTTCCTTTTGGAAAGGAAAGGGGCTTCCCTTTGTCCAGTGACCACACATCCAATCTCCTCTACTCCCTTCCCTCCCTCCCCCTCCCCTTCCTGCCCTCCTCCTCCCTTCCCTCCCCCTCCACTTTCCTCCATCCCCCTCCTCTTCCTGCCCTCCTCCTCCCCTCCCTGCCCCTCCTCAGGTCAGTTTCACCTATTCTAAGCATGATTGCACAGGAGTAAATCCCACTGAACTAAAAAAAAAGTAAATGATCAAATCTGTCCTCCCCTCCTCCTCCCTCCCATCACCTTCCTTTTACCCCTTCCCTCCCCCTTCCTTCACCCCTCCCTTTCCATCAGCTTCAGCAGCCCAGCACACCCCCATCTGGACAGGGATAGTCTAATGTTTGATGTCTATGCTCTGGTAACCTCTAGGTTAGATACCCCTTTTTAGGGAAAGTGATCAAGAGGTTGTGGGACAGAAATTGCAAGTACTCTTGGATGAAACAGATTAACTTACCAAGCCAAGTTCAAGGTTCTAGTTTTGGTGTACAAAGCCCTATACAGCTTGGGACCAGGATACCTGAAAGACCATCTTCTCCCTTATATACCCAGTCAATCACTGCACTCTGCAGGTGAGGGCCTCTTGCAGATAACATCTTATCAGGAGGTGCGTTCTGTACAACATAGGAAATGGACCTTTAGTGTGGCGGCACCTACCTTGTGGAATACCCTCCCCTTAAATATTAGACAGGTGCCATCTCTGTTATCTTTTCGGTGCATAATGAAGACCTTCCTCTTTCACAACAATGTTTAATTGACACTTTGATCCTATGTCCAGTATGTTTATTTGGATGGAAGCCCCACCGGCTTCAGTGGGGACTTGCTTTCTGTGTGCATAAGATTCTAGACCACTGGTTCCCAAACTTTCCCTGCCCCCAGGAACCACTCAAAAATTGCTGAGGGTCTTGGCGGACCACTTAATGAATTTTTCTGCCTGTTGTAGCAATTTGTAATGTGCTGTGTTAGATGCTGTATGATTTTTAATGGAATTTTTTCTTTATTATATTTTATTGTATTACAATTTGCATTCCATAGCATTCACATGGTAATACAATAAAAGATAATATAAAAAATAAAAGAAGCAATAAAAATACAAGTAAAAATCAATATGAATATTAATGCAGACAAGTCATGAACCATCTGAATGAAGCTCATAGACTACTAGTTGTCCACAGACCACAGTTGGGAGTCCCTGTTCTAGACTGAATATGAAAGTGCATATTTGTGCCCTAATCCAACGTGGGAGATTGCCTGAAGATTTTCTGTTGAGCTTGGAAATGTATGCAGAAACTAGCAGTCAGTGTGTAAAAGAGATGGGCAAGGATTCAGCTGAATTTGGATTTAGCACCAGATTTTTCAACGGTCTGCATATTCCCCATCTTTGAGGAGCAAGCCTGTTTGCTCCGAAATTCAGTGGCTTTTCCTTAACTTTCCCCCAACACTGGATTTCTCCCCTCAAATATATTGTTCTTTTACTTCTTTTACTGATAACACAGTATAGCAGTACAGCTCTCTCTCTCGCTGCCACTCCCTCCACTCAAATAATCCAAGTTCCAAAAAGAAGGAAGCAAGCCAAGTCTTGCCCACATCAAGGACTCAAAGCTTGCCGAGGAGGAGGTGGGGTGGCACTGAAAGGTGTTTTCCTCCTTTTCTTTCCTGTCCAATAGGAAACATGAAAACTGACCAGCCTCAGTCACAGTGGAGGAAGAGGAGGCAACAAAGCCACTTTCCTTTAAAATATCAATAATTTCTTCCAAAAATATTGATATTTTCTCTTATTTATCAATATTTCCTTTCAAAATATCAATATTCTGAAAGAAGATGTTGATGTCAATATCAATATTTTTGGGGAGAGGAAAAATCAGACAGGTAAAAGCAGTGGGAAGCAGACAAAGAATGAATTTGAATTAATACTGCCTGTTAGGTCAATGGAATGCTTTCGAAATGGCACCTATCCCTAGTGTGTAGTATCTACGTACCTCCTTACACATGAGCCTAGCTGTCAGGTCAACAAAAAAAGGCCTTGCTCAGAGGTGAGATGGATGGGCATGGGAGACAGGGTCCTTTCAATGGTAGTAGCACAACTTGAGGGAGACTAATCTGATATTTCAATGGATGATGAAGACTTGGCATTTTAGGCAGGCCTTTTGGCTGGAGTAATGTTAAGTGCTTCTAGGTATAGTTCTGTCTTTGTTTCTATGTTGTTTTATGAATGCACTTGGTTTTATATTGGTTTTATTGCTGTAGCAGTTTGATGTTTTCTTTAACTTTGTAAGCTTATCTAGGGGCTTAGACTTGTGGACTGAAAGCGCGGGATAGGATGACTAAAAACATATATACATACATAGTAATGCATATTCAGTCCTTCTTCAGCTGTTCTCTCCACGTGATAAAGATTGCTTGGAGAGACAGTAAGGCCAAGCGCACTTGCTCCACCCCAGCCATCACACCCCAGGCTGACTCCTCCTCAATGCTGCCCATGTGTTGGGGAAAAGCGTGAAGGGAGGAAATCTGCCAGACACATGTAGTCTATTACTCTAACCTGGAACCTTCTATGCTCAAGCTGAAGGGAACAGTCTATGCATATTCAGCAGGCTTTTCTCCTTCAGACCTTTCCCCAACATATGTATAGCATGGGGTAGGATGAGGCACAATGGCAGGGGTGCAAACATGTGCAGTCCCCACTATCTCTCTCCATGTGATCTCTACCATGAGGTTTTTGGTATGGTTCCATTTGACCATGCTCAATTTCATTTGCATTACAATGCAAAGGCGAATGCAGATTCCCTAGTCACTGTCTTGGGTGATGTGGGCATTGCTGCATGCAGCTAATGCAATGCAGATGAGAATGAGTATTCCCAACCAATCTCTCAGGATAAGGGTTCATTGTTACATGCAGCTATGCCTTGACTGAAACCTTTCACTATAACATATGTGCAGAGCTTGGGAAAGTTACTTTTTTGAACAACTCCCATCAGCCCAATCCAGTGGTCGTGCTGGCTGGGGCTGATGGGAGTTGTAGTTCAAAAAAGTAACTTTTCCAAGCTCTGCATTTGTGATACTAAAGCTGTTTTCAATACCATTTTCATTAGGAATAAAATGTTGGCTGGTAACATTGCAAAAGTGTTACCCTAGCAGGCATCCCTCCCACAACAGATGAATCCACTAATGGGGCCTTCTCTCTTTCCCTTTCAAAAGGACTGTGAAAGGTACTCTTGCAAGAAATGTTGAGCCTTCTTGTACTTCCACTAATACAACAAGTTCATATATAAAGAGGGATGGTGATGAATCAATTAAACTCCTCACTGCACAACAGAGTTTTGCTATTGTTAAGAGAGTCTTCAATGTTCTGAAAGTTAGAGCTTCATCTGTAAAACAAAAAGAGCACAAGTCTGGTAGAAATAAGATACAGCAGCACCAAGTCTCATATCGTTGTGCACCTGCAGCCTATATCCACGCAAGCCTCCCATGAAGGCCAAGGCCATTATCTCATTCCTCAGGGTGTCCAAATTGTCAATTATCTTGTATTTCCTCTAAATTAGCCCTGTGTTGAGAAGTGCCACAAAGGAGGAAAGATAAGGGGCGGTCAAAGAGCAAAACCAATGGCAATGCAGCAGAAGCCAAATGGAGTTAGGAGAATAAATTGCTAATTTATTTAGCAGTCTGGATCTTGCATGTGAAGATATTTTTGACATACATACTCTGCAGAATGACTCTGGAGAGAGAGCCTGAATGCATATTCAAAACTTTTATCTTGACATAGGCTTAAGTTTCACTCTTTGTCTTGCTTTGCTAACTTTGATATAGTTCAATGAGGTGGCAATAAGCCTTTGTCTATTATACAGCCACAAGAATGGCTGTATACTGTAGCCAGCAAGGATTTTTCACATTCCGCAATGTTAAATTGAAAATACTTCCCATGCCATTCTGATGCTTCCCATAAGCTCATTTCAAAACATAACCTTACAAAACTTATAGTCCTGAACTCAGAAACGCTTGCTTAACAATCCTCTCAATTTTCATGGCAATACACAAAACAGTCAGAAAGAATTGAGAGTTCAAAGTCTAAAGAGAGAGAAAACCCAGATGCCTTTAGCTGTTGAAATTCATTAAAAATCAGCCATGTTCACAGAGTACCTGTAATCCTGTTACTGACCTTCCCCATACTCTAACCTTCATCTTCAGCAGTTTAAACGTTTAAAAAATGCCTGGCTGATTTGTAATTAATTTAAGAAATTTTGGCTGGAACCCTATGATAGTGTCGGGCATGTTCCGTAAGAACCAACCATCAGTGTTCTAAAAGCTAGACTCACAGCTGCTTCGCTTGGCTAATCAGGGGGCCACACCCACACCTGACCTTTATTTCACTTGAGAGAGTCATGGCTTCCTCCAAAGAATCCTGGGAAGTGTAATTTGTGAAGGGTGTTGAGAGGAGATTCCTATTCCACTGACAGAGCTCCAGTGGCCAGACTGGTTTAACAGTCAGCCACTCTGATTGAAGGTCTGTGAGAGGAACAGGGTGTCTCCTAGCAACTCTCAGAACCCTTCACTAACTACAGTTCCCAGGATTCTTTGAGAGAAGCCATGACTGTCCAAAGTGAAATAAAGGCCTGGTGTGGATGTGGCCAGGGACAGCTTTAGTTTAAATTTGTGTGGCAGGCTACATTTATTTATTTATTTATTTTATTAAATTTCTATACTGCCCCATAGCCTAAGCTCTCTGGGTGGTGCACAACAGTCAAACATAAAAATACAATAGGTCACATATAAACAAATTTAAAACTTTAAAAAAAAACTTTAAAATTATAAAATACCCAGAAGAATCAAGACAGTTTTCAACACACACTAAAATGCTAAAACGCCTGGGAAAAGAGGAAAGTTTTAACCTGGCGCCGAAACAATAGTAATGTTGGCGCCAGGCGTACCTCATCAGGGAGATTGTTCCATAATTCGGGGGCCACCACTGAGAAGGCCCTTTTCCTTGTTGTCGCCCTCCGAGCTTTCCTATGGGTAGGTACCCGGAGGAGGGTCTTCGATGTAGAGCATAGTGTATGGGTGGGTTCATATCGGGGGAGGCGTTCCACCAGGTATTGTGGTCCCGCACCATATAAGGCTTTATAGGTTAAAACCAGCACTTTGAACCTGGCCCGGAAACATATAGGCAGCCAATGCAAGCGAGCCAGGATCGGTGTTATATGATCGGAATGCCTAGTCCCTGTTATCAATCTGGCTGCTGCATTTTGTACAAGCTGCAATTTCCGGACCATCTTCAAAGGCAGTCCCACGTAGAGCGCATTGCAGTAATCTAACTTCGAGGTTACCAGAGCATGGACAACCGAAGCGAGATTCTCTCTATCCAGATAGGGGCGTAGCTGGGCCACCAACCGAAGTTGGTAAAAAGCATTCCGTGCCACCGAGGCTACCTGAGCCTCAAGTGACAGGGATGGTTCTAAAAGAACTCCCAATCTACATGTGCCTGCTCTAGAATAAAAAGGTGGGGAAAACCCTGAAAAGCAATGATACTGTTCACAATGTTCTCCTTTTGGAAAGGAAAGGGGCTTCTCCTCTGCCCAGTGCCCACCCACCTACCCACTCATCCAATCTCCTACCCTCCCCCTCCTCCTACCCTCCCTGCCCCCCCCAGGTCAGTGTTGGACTATGACTTGGGAGACCAGGGTTTGAATCCCCACACAGCCATGAAGCTCACTGGGTGACCTTGGACCAGTCACTGCCTCTCAGTCTAAGAGGAAGGCAATGGTAAAACCACCTCTGAATACCGTTTACCATGAAAACCCTATTCATAGGGTCATCATAAGTTGGTGTCAACTTGAAGGCAGTCCATTTCCATTTTCAAACATGATTGCACAGAAATGAATCCCACTGAACTCAAAAAGTATGCAACTGGTCAATCCCACCCTCCCTTCTCCTGCCTCCTATCCCCTCCCTCTTGCCCTTTTCCTCCCCTCCCCCTCCAATTCTCTCCTTCCCCCTCTCCCTCCTCCTCTCCATGGTCAGTTTTACCTATCTTAAGCATGATTGCATGGGAGTAAATACTATTGAATTCAATAAGCATGCAAATGATCAGACCTGGCTTTCCCCTCCTTCCCCTCTCCTCTCTCTTCCTCCTCCCCTCCCCTCTTCCTTCTTCCTCCTTCCCTGCCCACTCTAGCCTCCCTCCTCCCTGGTCAGTTTTACCTATCCTAAGCATGATTGCATGGGAGTAAATCCCACTGAACTCAATAAACATGCAAATGATCAAACCTGCCCTTCTCCTACTCTCCCCCTGCTTTGTGCTCCCCTCCCCCTCCCTCCTCCTCCTCCCCTCCCCATCCCCTCAGGTCAGTTTGACCTATCCTAAGCATGATTGCAGGGGAGTAAATCCCACTGAACTCAATAAGCATGCAAATGATCAATCCATTCTCAGCAAGCTTGCACAGGATCCCATTTCTTACCTCCCGGATTAAAAAGCAGAGAAATTCACTAATAGGCCAAAAAAAAAGAAAAGAAAAATACCCTTGCGGTTTAAGAATGTACCTATAGCCCACAGATATTTTTTATCAAACTTTAAAAAGCAGAGAAATTGGGCAGCTATAGTGAATGCACAAGGGGAGCAGGAGACCTGACCTCCTCTCTGAGATATTTGACTGCCCTACAAAGTTGTAATCGACTTGAAGGCACATAACAACAACAAAAACAAAGTTGTCAAAATGCAAACAGAATTTGGGTTGGTCTTTCACAGTCCAATCCACTTCCTGTGGAGGTCGGAAAAATTTGGTAACATGTGCCTCTGAGCATATGGTGAGTGGTGGCAACACCTGCAATCAGCCCAAATAATAGAGAGAAGGCATGTGCTGTGCTGATCTTGTTTTAGCAGGGAGGAAGCAACATTATTAAAACAGTTGACATAGTTTAGATAGTCACTTTAAACATGTCTGATTTACTTTGCATTTTAGTGTAGTTTCCTATAGGAAATCATTTTCTTTTGCTTCTATTTCTGTGAATATGTGAAGTACAGCAACACTTTGCAAAATTTACACTAAAAAATCTCCAAACATAATTGTGGAATAATTGGACTGACTATTCTGCAGAATAGTTTCCAGCGGACATCAGGAGTGTCTCAGTTTGCACAAGATAAAACAGTGGGAGGTGAAATATGTTCTAGCAAAATTCTAGGTGTGCTCCATGTTTTTAATTCACCATGCCCACCTTTCCTTAAGTGGAGTAGTTTAAGAATAGCAGGCTGAAAACATGCATCTTAGGCAGGCTAAGTTTGTTTTTTCCAACAGCTAGAGTCATTGCTGAAGTAGCAACATATTGTAATCAGTCTGATTTTACATCAAACTGCAGTTTCAGATTCAACTGTTAATGCACACAAAATAGAAATAAAACATAACCTCCAATTTGAAATACAAAAGGCTGTCTTCACCATCATATGACATTGACCAATAAAAAGGCTTTGAAATTAATAAAAATAAGTTTGACACAGGTTTCTAGAGTGAATAATGAGAGAAATAACATTTTCTATATTAGATTCTCTGTAGAAATAGTAACACAGAAATGAAGCAAAGTAAGAAGAACACCAACAAACATACAAAAATGTCACCTTCCATCTTTGGAGATGGCAGGTATTGGGCATGTACCATATGCTCAGAAGCACACGTTACCAAATTTTTCCAAGCTACACAGCAAGTGGATTGGACTGTGAAAGACCAACCCAAATGGTGTTTGCATTTTGACAACTTTGTAGGGCAGTCCAATATCTCAGAGAGGAGGTCAGGTCTCCTGCTCCCCTGGTGCATTCACTATAGCTGCCCAATTTCCCTGCTTTTTAAAGTTTGATAGAAATATATGTAGGCTATAGGTGCATTCTTAAACCGCAAGGTTTTTTTGCCTATTAGTGAATATTATTCCATTTCCAGTAGGGGAACTGATGGGGAAATGCTCTCCCATACAAAAATAATTAAAACAATATAGCCCTCCACACAGAAACATGCATGGGAGAAGGTTATGTTGCAGATCCCATCTACCTGATATCTAGTAATGTCGTAAATGTCCACCATAATCTGGTTATACTCAGGAAATAGCTTGGTTTATTCTGAGCCCAGTTACAAACGAAATCAGAACCATTGCACTCCGATGATATAATTGGGATAGTGGTGGGGTCCAGTTCTTCCCCCAACCCTTCAATATCCCTCCAAGCCCTATCATCTTTCCCAAGTGCTCTTTGCCTGCCTCCATGCTCCCTCTCCCCTCCTACACATCTATCCCACTTACCTGAGAGGGAGGGGTGAAGGAAAGTCTTTTTCTCTGTCCGTCTGCCCCCAATCTCTCTCTCCACTTTTCTCCCTCTGGCACCTGCCATATTTCTGTAGCTACAAGCCAGGCATGAAAAGCCCGGAGACATCAGATGCATGGGGAAATGTAGTTTTTTCCGTGCTACTGAGAGCCGTCAGTAAAAGTCTTAATCACAGAAAAATTCTCAGTGCTATAATGCTTGCCTAATATTTGAGGTGACCATAACAAATTGCTACCATTCATATTTCAAAAGCAGGAATTCTGAAACTCGGCAACATCACTACCAACATTTAGTTTTCTATGTGGAAGAAAATTTTGTGTGGAGAAAAATGCAATCATATGAACCCTAACTTTCAAGCCAAAGTGGTACAGCCCTAACATAGGTTTACCAAATATTTGACGATTAGGACTTTGTTTCTGTTCATTATCAAGATACACAATTTAACACAACACCTGTGTAATGTCACATGATGGCTCACTAGTAAATATGTGAACTACTGTTTTGTCTGAGGGTATGTTAGATGATTTGAGAAGTTTTATCTATAAGCTTTCATTTGCGATGTTTCATGTTTCATGTATGTAGTTTTCAGGCTTTTGATTATTACCCATTTAAGAACAATGTGTTTTAACTCAAGTTTTTCCCAAATAAAGTGAGATTTAAAAAAAAAAAATCTAGGAGCATAGCTTGATTCACGATTATGTAAATTCAAAAAAGGAGCAATTGCAATAGGACCTTCCTATTAAGTAAGAAATGCCTGCATGAAAGTAGCTGCCTTCATTCTCAGCTTCCATGCCGGATACAGAGAGAATAAAAGTTCAGCAGTAATATACTTATGTTGCAATCCTATATCCATTTACTTGAGAGTAAGACCTACTGAGCTCAGCAAACATGTATCCGATTGCAATGTTAGTTCTATTAGGGGTATCACCCATTTAAAGAAAACTGAGTCAATTAATTATATGAATTTTAGTTGATTAAATTTTATAAAATTCCATATGAGAAAAAGCAACAGTACTAAAGCAAAAAGAAACATTTTCTCATGTATTTAAATGATGCTCATATGGATCACAGCAAGCATCATTCCCCATTTTCTCTCTGCAGGAAAGAATGCCTCTTTGTCAAGAACAATCCTGTCCGTGTTTACTCAGAAGTATGTCTCATTTTTTAAATGGGGGTTACTCCCAATTACGTGTAATAGAGTTTCAGTCACAATCTGCAATTTTTTGCAAATGTGTTTTATTGGGGTATATTGAAAATATTTCTTTGCCAGCACAACATTTTGTTTTTGTTGGTCTTTGCCAGTTATAAGGGTTTAATGTTGTTATTTTGTCTCATTGAGACAAAGTATTTTTCTGTAGACAGAGAACCATTTTTCCTTTTTTTAAAAAAAAGAGGCCTTTTTTTGCATTCCTACTTTTCTTCACCCTTCTATATCCTTAGACTTAGTTATTTATACAATCTTCTGCTGCTGACCTTCCAAATGCTACTTTAATTTCTGTTCCTTGCCATACTGCAGGAGTTTTATGAGGGTGAACAAAAATTAGTAGCCCATTTCCATTCATAGTAAATTTCCTTTTTGCCCTTGTAAGGAGACCTTTACTTCAGTGTCTGTACTTCTGTCATACTGTGAAACTGATACACTCATAGAGGTGAAGCCTGGACAGCAAGTACCCAGGCTTATGATTTCACTGATCTACCATTGTCTAAAGGCCAAATACCGAGGCCGTTTATGCAAAAGAGCCAAGAAACTAAAGCATCAAAACATTATACTCTGCAGTGAAGATTAATGTCATGCGAAACAAGTAGAGATTCCACAATCACATTTATTCTGCAAATAGGATTCCATGGAACAATGAACTGCAGAAACATGAAAATGCAGGCATGTGTTTAAGATGCAGTTGCCAGACTGTATGTTAGAACTGGATGTGTGATTAATATTTCTGTTTGTTTGTATTTCTAGCATATTTTATGTGGGGGGGGCAGCAGACTGACTGTGTAGTTGCTCTGGAGATAAAGCACTAAGATGGAATGGGCAACCTTGTTTTTTTGAGGGTCACATTCCCTTAGGGGTAATCTGTACAGGGAGGGTTCATGCTGGCAGTGGGAGGAGCCAGATTCAATAATGGGCAGAGCCAGAGCTCAGTGTTCTGTATGAACTCATATGGAATAAAGACTGCCTGCTTCAATTTCCACTGTAGCTACCTCAGGTTAGAATTCCCAGTTCTGTGTACTAGGTTAGAGTTAGTCTCAGATAACTTTTGATAAGCATGTAAAAATAATGCCTTTCTATCTTTATGCCAACCTTTAATGTACTTGAAGAGTGCTATCATATCTCCCCTCAGTCTTGTCTTCTCCAGGCTAAACATGCCCAGTTCTTTCAGTCTTTCATCATAGTGCTTTGTTTCCAGTCCCCTGATCATCTTTGTTGCCCTCCTCTGAACCTGTTCCAGTTTGTCTGCATTCTTCTTGAAGTGCAGAGACCAGAACTGGATGCAGTATTCAAGATGAGGCCTAACCAGTGTTGAATAGAGGGGAACTAATACTTCACGCGATTTGGAAACTATACTTCTGTTAATGCAGCCTAATATAGCATTTGCCTTTTTTGTAGCCACATCACACTGTTGGCTCATATTTAGCTTGTGATCAACGACAATTCCAAGATCCTTCTCACATGTTGTACTGCTGAGCCAAATATCCCCCTTCTTATAACTGTGCATTTGGTTTCTTTTTCCTAAGTGTAGAACTTTGCATTTATCCCTGTTGAATTTCATTCTGTTGTTTTCAGCCCAATGCTCCAGCCTATCAAGGTCCCTTTGAATTTTGTTTCTGTCTTCCATGGTATTAGCTATGCCCCCCAACTTTGTACCATCTGCACATTTGATAAGCATGCTTTGTACCTCCTCATCCAAGTCGTTAATAAATATGTACTATCTACTATGTATATCTATAAATAAAGGAGCTTTTCTTATTTTACTAAGTCTTAAATCTCAGTGATCTCAATGCAGGGTAAAAGCCTGTTTTCTTAGATAATTGCACACACTGGCACACATGCATTTCAGACCATTGACAATCTCTGCTAACATTTATACAAATTTACACAACATCAAGAAGCATCTAGATAGGGGTTAATCCAACTCATATTGTGTAGATTTTTGAGAAGCCTTTGATTAAATACCACATCAAAGACTCTAGAATAAGCTTAGCTGTCAATGAATAAGCAGAGAGGTCCTCTTACAAATCAGGAAATGCCCACCTTAATCTTTTCCCCTTCTGGTAACAGGTCACTAAGTACTCACTTGTAATACCTGGGTGCTTCCCTGAAGAGTCTTGAACTTTGCTTGCCTTATGCTTTTCTGCCCATATCAATTCAGTTAGAGGAATTACTAGTGTAAAAAGCAGAGCTTGGAAAAGTTACTTTTTTGAACTACAATTCCCATCAGCCCTAACCAGCAAGCGCTGGCTGGGGCTGATGGGAGTTGTAGTCCAAAAAAGTAACTTTTCCGAGCTCTGGTAAAAAGCACTCACACACTGCTCTTCTCCACCTCAATAAGAGGTAGATAGTGCCCATGGGATCAGTAAGAGAGACTGTGCCCATATAATCTTGCTTCTACCATAAGACAGAGACATTGTGTTCAAATGGTGCTACTGCTGCTGCCTGCTTCTATGGGAGATTGAGTGATTGACCAATGTGCTCCCTCCGCCTGATGCCTGCCTGATGCCTGCCTGAAGAAGAGACAGTGGCCATTGTGACCTCATGCTGATACTACTGCCTGCTTGAAGACTGGCTGATTCATATGCCCTCCCACAGCTGCTGCCCACCTGAACAGAAAGAGACACTGGCCCTTATGCCCACATTGCCAGTCACTTAGGTGGTTGGCTCCAGTGAAATTATATGGGTAGAACTCAGTGAACTGTTCTGTGAGATTTGGGACGATTTCTAACTACACCAAAGGAAACTCCTGAAAATGAAATTGTGTTAAAATCTTCCCAATTTGGATGGGAGCCACTCCCCCGAATGGTTTACATACTGGATAGATCTTTGCTTGTGGGGGTGAATTGCAAGTGGTTGCCTATATGAAGTAGATATTAGTGACACTTTATAGTATGGTGTACGTACTAGAAACAATCAGTGGAATGCTACCACACCAATCAATATACTTTAGGGACAAAATCCTCTCTTTGAAAAGCCAAACTTATTTTTATATTAGCTGCTGTTTGTGTCTGTATGCATTAGTTTCTAAATACATAGTTTCTAAGCCCAGAAATAAAGGTAAAACAGAGAAGGTTAAATAAACTACAAATAAACATGCCCATCTTTTTAAAGTAGCTTAAGAAGTCACTATATATCTTTAAATGATTTATACAGAGGCTGGGGATGGGCAAGAAATTAAGTTCACATTTCAAGCTGAATCTGTGAAATTTGTTGGCAGGGGCGCGCAAGTGCATAGTTTGCCTGCTGTTGCCTTTTGGGGGGAGCTTGCTTGCAGAGCTCCAGAACTGCCATGTCTGAACCGGGCCCTCCCACAGAGATGGGGTATGCTTTGTGCCACTTCTTGTCACGGCGCCTCCCATCCCGCCGCAGCAACGTTTTCTTCAGCATGAAGACAGATTTTAAGGCTCAGCTGAGCCATTGCCAGAAACTGTTGGTCCCTGGAAGCAGCTGCCCTGAGATCTGCATCCACAGCTTGGGTTTGGCCATCAACCATGCCATCAATATTGCACTGCAGCTGGAAGCCACCGGCAGCGGCTCGCTATACTTGGTGGCAAACACGTCTACTGTGGTGCTTGCTGATGTTACTGAGCCAGAGGGGGACAGTGAAAAGCCGCTGGTCAGGACCAGGAACAACTCTGCGATCCACATCTGAGTCTACCATGTCATTCCAGAGTAACCACCTTTCTGGATTGCCCTGGTGAACCTAAAACTTAGTGTCCCATAGAAACAAGGGGTGCCTTGATTTTTTTTTATTGTACCTTGTGTATTCTATTGTAAACTGTTTTGAGATCTTTCAGATAGTAAGTGGTCTATACATGGAAATATAAATAAATAAAGTATAACTAAATTTGAACTTTGTGAAACAATATGAGAACCGAAACAGAGCCATCCTTCAAAATTAAAAAATGTAAATGTACTGCCTTCAAGTCGATTCCGACTTATGATGACCCTATGAACAGGGTTTTCATGGTAAGCGGTATTCAGAGGTGGTTTATCATTGCCTCTCTCTGAGGCTGAGAGGCAGTGACTGGCCCAAAGTCACCCAGTGAGCTTTGTGACTGTGTGGGATTCGAACCCTTGTCTCCCAGGCCGTAGTCCAACGCCTTAACCATTACACCACTCTGGCTCTTCAAAATTAAAACTTACCTGAATCTTGCAATGCAGTTCACAAACCAATGTTTAAAAAATGTTTAAAAATTATGTTAGGGGAAAGTGTGCATAAAAATGAATATATGAGTGAAAATACAAAAATGCATTCTATGATGAGAAATGACTTGCAAACATGTGTACATTAGCCAAAACTTCCTACAAAAATGTGTTTATGAGGAGAAATGCAAATTAAAATGCTGGAGAATTTTCATGAGGATTTTTTTTTTAAAAAAAAATTGCAAATTGCTGCAAAAATGTGGAGAACCGAATTTAAGACTGGAAAAATGAGAAACTGGGAGAAGCAAAATTGACAGATCTTTCCATCCTTAGCAGTGGCATAAACCTAGTTGATTCATAGAAATAATCCATACCATCACTGATTTCAAAGATACCATGAAAGTGTCCTGTTATCCTACTGTCTGCAAAAAATAAAACATCCACATTGAAACATACTTTTTAAAAGTGATATCAAAACTAAAACAGATAGCTCTCTCTCTCTCTCTCTCTCTCTCTCTCTCTGTGTGTGTGTGTGTGTGTGTGTGTGTGTGTGCCAGCAATGGGCAGAGCCAGAGCTAATGATGGGTGGAGCCAGAGTCCAGGCCACACCCTTACCAGAGGCATTATTTAGGCAATAGGGATATTGTATAGTATCCAATTGTGTGGTTACATCAAGCATTACCACTTCACCACTGCCTTGGAACTAGAAGGTTGCCATTGGTATTGACATGATGTTTGCCTGTTCACTGGAATACACATATCGAGTCTACGCAACTGAAGCTAACATTCCATACTAAAGTTTGCATAAAGTTTACTTCTAAGTAGATATGTAGAAGATTGTAATGTTAGTTACATTTTATGCAAACTTCCTTCAAACCGTTTTAGAACATTATTCTTCATTGTACCCTGTACCAGGAGAAGAGGAACCAAAAGTTGTTGGTTTTGCAGCAGATCAGGTAGTGAGACCCTTGCATTCACATCCCTCTCCCATACCCTAATGGAGTGGCTGCTGATGACAGTTGATGGAGGAGCCCTCTGCCCCCCCTTCTGCCTCTGCCTCGAATCCCTCCACATGAGCTCCCTGAAATCTCTCCATTCTGTCTGGTCATCCAAAATCTTTGCAACTGAGAAACAGTGCCTGACTCTGCTTTTCCCCTTTTCCTTCCTCCCAGTCCTTTTCCCTCATGTGTTGTGTTTTTACATTGCATACCTAAGAGCAGGGACTGCAGGTGAAACAAAGGTCAGGTACAGACTTCCAGACAGGATGTGCTTTCTACTATTTAACCTGTTGTGACTCTGTGAGAGAAATAAAGCAGATTATTGCCACAGAGACAGGAGGAATGAAGAATGAGACACTGCCCAGTTTAAAGGCTGACTTGGTATAATCACAAGGTGTTTTGCTGGGGCAAGTGTAGTATGTTGTATGGCCGCATGAAGGTCAATGGAGCAGGAGACATCTGCATGCAAGTGAGCATGTTGTTTGGGCTGGGGAATATTTTTGGCTGGCCAGCAAATCTGCCATTGCCAGATGGGGTGGTGTAGTAGTGGTACCATAGCATTTTTATCTGTCTGCATAGCAACCCTGAGGCTCAAACTACACAAGGTTCTTCCAGGGTTGTCGCTTTTTTAAGGAAATGCAAGAGGCGGCTGCAAAGCTGATTGCAAAAGTGCTTTGGGAGAGGAGCGATTAATACTTTGCTTTCCTGCTGTTTTTCTGATCAAATTCTACACACCCATAAGAGTAACTCCATTTTTTCCAATGGGAAATCACTCCCTTCCCCCTTCATCACTGCTACTACAATCAACTTAACAGCTCCCTTAAAAACAACAACAAAGCACACCAGGAGACTAGATAACAACACTGGGCTACACAATGGGATTGTCATAAATTCTCTCAACCCCCTCCCAGCAATATGGGTATAATGCTGGGCTACTTTGCAGAGTGGACATGATCCACTCGCAGCCCTACAATATAGGTATGCAAGAGGACCTCATTTTTCTTTGCTGAGTAATTTTTTAATTGTATAGAAACTCCCACACACCCCTTTCTCTTTCTTTTTCTGTTGCACAGAAATATGACCTGAGTTTAAAAAAAGCATGAGCATCTATCTTTGCTGCTGTTTTTTTTTTTAGGGTAGAAATTTGCTGCCCAGTCCCAGCTACACTAAAATCCTGAGTAACCATTTTTTTCCCAATGAGGCAGCAATCACTTCTTTACCAGGGAAGTCCAATGATATCAGGAAGTCCCTTCTGTAGATAATTTGTGGGTTCTATCAAGGCTTATTATCTATATGGTTTGCACTTCTCCCTCTGCCTAGTGTCAGTCATAAGTGTGACTTTGCTCTCGTTGCTAAGAATACTGAAAGGAGGTAGCAGGCTATTTTCTCAAAAAAGGATTGTGCCTCTACATTTTTGCCTCATATCTTGCCTTCCATAACTGCTAGAGACTTGTTTAAAAGAAAACAAAATGAAAGCTGGGAATCTGGACCAGCTAACAGTTTAAACAAGCACCTGGGTATGACTAGAATCTGGGTAAAACCTAGCCAACCGGATAAAATAGCAATCCTATCAAATGCCCACTCAGCTATGAATGGCCTTGGGGAGGTCACTGCCTCTCAGTCTAAACCTGCATTACAGGGTTATTGTGAGGATAAAACATGGAGAAGGAGAACCATGTGCACCACCTTGAGATCCTTGAAGGAAAGCTGAGAAATAAATGTAATGAAATAAATAGATATAGTCTTTATATATATCTCATCTCTCCTCCCCATTTCCTTTTCTGTTCCTCACAGAGCCACTCTCTATGTTTTTTCAACCAACCCTCACTGTCTGTTATTCTCACTCAACATTCCATTCAACATTCCCTCCTTTTAACCTTATCTCAGGTTTGTACTGAGCATATGGAGGGTGGAGCTATGATACCCGCTTGATGGCAGGCTACCTGTGGAAAATGGATGGGACAACCTGATGAAATCCCATTGGCTAATTTTGGCCACAAATATGCCTTTTTAAATAAAAATTACAAACACATCACTCAACCCATGGGAAATAGCACACACTAGAGTAGGGGTTCTTAACTTGTGGTCCATGGATCCCGAGGGGGGTCCATGGATAGGCTTCATGGGGTCTGTGAACCAGGCACAACCCCTCCAATTTCCAATTTAATAAAATAAATTTTATACAAAATGTTGTGTGTATGTATTTATGTGCATTTTTCTGGGGAGGGGTTCCATAGCTTTCATCAGATTCTCAAAGGGGTCTATGACCCCAAAAAAGTGTAAGAACCACTATACTAGACAGTCCCCTTGATCTAACACAAAAATAATTTACCAGAAGATGCAGTACAAAGTCCTAGCAAAGTCTCTCAAAGATGCGGTACAAAGTCCCAAAGTGTATCAAAGAAGAACTCACATCACCTGCCAACTTCCCAAAGTTATTAATCACATGTTTAACTCATTCAATATATGCAATTTCTTCTTCTTCTTCTTCTTCTTCTTCTTATTTATTAAATTTATTAGTCACCCATCTGGCTGGCTGTCCAGCCACTCTGGGCGATGTACAAAATAAAAACATACAAATACATTAAAATTTCTTATCCCTTTTATCCCATATTTAGCATGGACCATCCTCAAATGTAGCTCTCCTGCACTGCCAGGTTTCAAATCAATCAGCTGAACAATTTCCTAACTATAAGCCATAGCAGAACACTGCTTCCCTGACTTGTCATTATAATGATGGAATACAATTGAGCCAGTGCACCCTTAACATAGGGCTATACCTGTGGCCCTGTAATAAATAAAAACAAATAAGAACTATCTCAGAAATGTTTGCATCTCTATGGAGAAGTGTTTTGGGATGAAGAACACAAATTTAAATTGCCTTAAGAATTAAAGTGGAACACAGTCCACTTAGGAAATAATCTCCATAGTGTGTTGGGGACACTGATGTAGTTGCTGTTATATTTTTCTTGGATATATTTTGTATACTAAAATGAAAAATAATTATTTTTAAAAAAGAAATGTCTGTGTCTTTGGTTATAATGATATATTAAAGTAACCACAAAAATGTTCTTAAAACACACTTTTGGGGGGAAATTTAATCAACATATTCTCTCTCAGCTAGTCTTTCCTTTTGTGTTGAGTAATTCAGGAGCCAGAGATGAACCAGAATGGCTTATGCTTGGACTTTTTACTATTGGACAACTCACCACTATTCTGGATATAGGAGTTTGGAGTTACCAAAGAGAACTGCACTGAGAAATGTCTTTCATAAATAGAATGGCTTTCATAATTATTTTTTTTCAAATTTGCAAGAGCAGGCCTCCGAACCTTGCCATGAAATCTTACCCTTCCCCCCACTATCACCCTCATGCTGATACCTGAAACACCATTCTTGCATGCATGACAATCTACAGGATGATTTCACATGTACGTCTTAAATAAGGGTGGTTCACCCATGTATATACATTGCTTGATTTCTTATCACCCGAGTCCTTAACATTGCAACAGAATGATGGAATTCTGAGGTGATACAATACTATTTTAACCTTCCAGTGAGGCGGCTCTGAAACTTCTAATTTTCTCCTTCCCCTCTCCTTAACAATGCTATGAAAATTCATGGATGCAAATATGAAAATCACCAGTCTAGCTATGAGAGGAATTTCTCTCAGTGCAGTTCTCTGTACTTTGGTATCTCCAGACTCCTACAGCCAGAATAGTGATAAACTGTCCAATAGTGAAAAGCCCAAGTATAAGACATCCTGATCCTTCCCCCTCCTAAATTACTCAATACAAGTGCTGAAACTGACTAGGAATGGAGATAAAAGATTCTTTCCAACTAGACCTACAGTGTGAGTGAGCTTGCTACATTGCCCTACTTTGAAACCTTTTTATTCCTAGATACTTTCCCTAAACATCTATACAACATGAACAAAAACATTACACACCACTCACACTGATGACCACATTTTTACACATTCAGCAAAAGGAAAGTCATTTTGATTGTACTTGTGGTGGAAATGGAATCAAGCATGCAAAAAGAACATACGAAATATAAAAACTCTGTAAAGTTTAAAAGCAAAAACCAAACAAACCCTTAAGCATGAAAATATTTAGGCACACTTAGCTATGAGTCTGTCATACAGTTGCTGTATTCACGCAGAAAAAGAAAATTCCATTGCTAAAGTTGCAAACTCCATTCCATAATGACAAGGCCTAGTTTTTATTTATTTAAAATATTTCTTACCCACTTTTCATTACTTAAAGTGAGTTACACCAGAACTTTAAAGCAGGAAACATTATAAAACAGCAAATAAATAAGCCACAGCACAATAGGCAATAAAAACTTATAAACAACAAATTCAACAATGTTCCAAGGCTTCAAATGTTGTCAATCCTCATATTAACCTGAAAGGGGCAAGGATCAGGTCATTTCATATAGAAAATTGCATAATTGAATCCCTCAAGCATTTCTAAGAAAGCATATATTTCATGATTCAGACAATACATTTAAGATCATTTTCCAAATATTATCAGTCTATTTTATTTAAAAACAAAGCCTATGTTAACTATCAAGATGACACTTTTATTGTGATACTGTGAAGTTAATCTCCATTAGTTAATCAAATAATCAGAAATATTATTAATCAGCCTAAATTAATCAGATGAAAGTCAGTTAATTACTTTGCTAGTTGACTGAGGTGTCTTCAACAAGATCTGTTGTTCTTTATCCAGTGTGGGTTATGATAGCAGTGGTAGCACACATGAAATTCTGGGAATAGGTTTGTAAAAGGTTTTCTATTAGGCTGCATTCAAACATGGGGTTTATTGCATTAGTTTTACTGATTATAATGGTAGCACTTCTGTCCTGACATCTAACATTTCTTTCACACTGCAATACCTGCTGCATTATGGAACTGTAGCTTTTTGACCGATATACCGCCATGTTGTGCTAAATTTCATTCATATCACTTGCCATGGTGTGACATTACAGTGAACATCATTGGACATGTCACTACTTCCAGACGCTCTCCGCACATATGCACCTGTTCCCCTGTGATTCCCTCACAAAAATAGTAGGGAAAGACTGTATGCTGGTATGTGGCCCCAAATTTTGTCACTTTACTCCCGCGATTTTCTGGGTTGCAAACAGATTTTTTCTGGAAGCAATTAACATGGAAATGAGTGCTAAGCTTCCACTATATGCCACTAGATTTCCAGAAGTGGTGTTTACGTTGTGTGAAAGATCAAATAAAATGCAGAAAACATCAGGTAAGGAAATGTTGTGAAAGCAGAATAAACTGCTGTCTGAATTCAGCCTCAGGTGAAATCTTCTGCACTAAGATGAGATCAAACGTATCCAAACATCCCTAACAAATTAGCTAGCATTTTCCAGATTACAGTGTCTCTCCAGTCAAGACAAGAGAAGCAGTAAGAGCTTCCAAAGTGACCAAAATTAGTGTGCTTAAACCTAGAGATGGGGGAGAAATTCAGTTTGGTAGGGATTTTAATGCAAACCTAGCTAATTAGCACTTTCTGAAACAATATGCAAACCAAAACACGATTATCCCTCGAAATTCTCACTTACTTATCCAAATTTCATGATGCAATTCTCCAACCAAATAATATGTACAAAAACGTATCTATTAGAGTATACATAAAAATGCATGTATTAGTGAAAATAACATATATAATGCATTCTATTAAGGACACGTGCTTGCAGAAATATGTGTATTAAGCAAAACTGCATACAAAAGTGTGTATGTTAGGAAATGTGTATACTAAAATTCTCCTGAGGGATTTTCATGAGAATCTTTTAAAAAAAACAACCAGACCACAAACTGATGCAGCTATGTGGAGAACTGAGATTAAGACTGGAAAATAGAGAAAGGGAAGGGAGAAAACTGAGAAAGGGAGAGAAACTGAAATTGACAGGTTCATCCATCCCTACCTGAACATGTTCATGTGGTTCAAGAAAATGTACATTCCTTCATGCTATGCAGACAGGTACATCACACAATCAAAACAGACACATCAGTCAGTATGCCATCCCAAGGAGCAGATTTTTTTTTTTTTTTAATTTATATACCGCCCGACTAGCGATAGCTCTCAGAGTGGTGCATCTGTCTCTCTGGACTGTGTTTACATGAGTATAAAAACTCATGTGCCAGAAATGTATATGAAACTTGGACAGGGAAAGGCAGAAGAAGGAGTAATCCATGAACACGTGTTGAAGGAAGCAGTCTCTCTCATTATCACAGCAAGGCTGGATGAGTGTAAAAAGATGGCAGCCAATTACAATAGAAAGATGTCAGAAAACCTGGCATAGTTTAAGGATTTTAAGGATTGTTCTTAAACAACCTTTGTAAATATTCTGTGTAGAGGTTTGGAAAATACTACTTTTCTGCTTGGACAATGGAGTCTTTATAACAAAACCATCCTTAATTATAAAGACTCCATTGTCCAGGCAGAAAATAAGCAGTATTTTCCAAATCTCTACATAGAATCTTTACAAATCTCTTTGCAAAGAAAGCTTGGGAACCATTGATCATACTGCCAGAACCGAACACATCACAATTTCTTAATTTAATTTCTCAGTTTCTTAAAGACTATAGACCTTAGTAAGAATGACCAGTATGGTCCAACAGATATTTAGCTTTGATTAATTATTCTGGTTTCAAATCTTTGCTCAGCTAGGAATTTGAAATTCTTTTCATTAAGTCACACTAGCTCAGCCTCAGGTCCTCATCTGTAAAATGAGAGTAATAGATGTTATGGAAGTGAATTAGAAGATGATTATAAATAACTTTGCACACTTTTTAAATGTTATAAAAATAACCAGTGATAATTACATGTGATCTACAAACTTTGGAGTACTCCCACTGAATTTTGGAGTAACAGGCATGAGTTGAAGTCTTAGTCGTACTATCTGCCAGTTTGGCAAAATAAATAATTAAGGCTGCACTCCTACATACACTTACCTGGGAGTAAGTTCTGCTGAACTCAATGAAACTTACTTCTGAGTAAAAATGGATAGGATTAAATAAATTGACTTGACATTGTTCAGTAGAAATTTAAAACAGTTTTATTTCTCAATTAAGCAATATTATGCCACTAGAGACAATGGTAAACATGTTACATCTGCATCAAAAAACTTAATGGCCATATACTTCTGAAATATAATTTAATTTATTGTTAATGGTTTGAATCTTTCCTGGGGGTCAAAGGCATATTTTGCATCAATTTACAAAAGCAAATTAATGTTTTGAAGAAAATGTAAAAGTCAAGTTGCTTGGGAGTACATTAAATTATATGCTAGTTAATGGTGTTAGAGTGATAGTTTAAAAATAAATTGTCCATAATACCTTTTAATAAAAGAGCTAAATGAATTTTTGTTCTTTGCTAAAAGCAGATGCCTCTTTGGCACTGTTTTGAATCCCATTTGCCATGTATATTTTGATTAATGCTGTGCTGGATAATCTGCACTCTGTGGTCTAGGTTCAGTAACCTCACTGTAAAATAATGAGCTTTCAAGTATGTAAAAAAAATCACAATAAAACCATACACACTGAGAAGCACTGAAGATATTTAAGTGAAATGGGGAAAAATGAAGCTTTCATCCAGCAAATATTCTCAAAAGTGAAAATTGCATCTCTCCAGTTTTATTTAGTCATCACTCTGTGCTCTAAGAACTGGATGCACAATAAACTAATTGTGTATGTTTTTAATAAATACCTTTTCTTCCCTGATACAGCTGCCAGAGAATTATGTGAAGCTACTGGTCTTGAGAATAAAGCAGCTAGGCATGCATCTGTTGTAAGCAAGTTTGCAATGTAGTGTCTTCAAAAAAAAGGACCGGCTCTCTTATTTTATAAAATATGTAATAAGATTTATCCTTACTTGTCAAAAGAGATGGATTTCAGCCAAATGCATGGTAATGAATAGTAATGTGTGCAGTATATAGTTGACTTCTCACCCTTGGCATTTTAAACCAAAATTCTTTTAAATAATTCATTTTATACGTCATAAACTTTCCTATTGTGTTTCCTGTTTTGACTATCTTTGCCTTTACATTTCATATAAGAAGTGGTTACAGAAACGAGGCAATATCGTCAAGAATATGTACTTAGGATTTTATTCCCATGACGATCATGAAATAAAAAAGTATGTAGGGAGAAAAGGGGAGGTTGTTTCATTAAACAGGATCCTAGAATAAAAAGGAAGAAGAGAATGTGTAGGATATTTTACAATGCTTATAGAAAAGCCATTTCCAGATAGAATTGATGCTTGCTTTCATAACACATCAATGCTGTTTAAGGCACAGGGAAATTTATTTCTTTTAATCAGTCTGAATGTGAAATGTAAAATTCAAACAAATTCATTGATGCTGTTATTATACTAAAAACATGTTTAGAACACAGCTGAAAATCCTCCATACAGCATGAAGCCGTAATTATGTTTTCCCTACAGAAGTAATTTTCTATGTGCAACAGCCAAGTACTACTCTACAACAAATAAAGGTCAGGATGTGAGCCTCCATGGATATTTAGTGAGATTTAACCGAAACAACTATAGACTGTTAAAAATGTTGGACCTTTACTCAATCTTGGAAATAGAAGTAGTTCTTGACTGTTTACACAGCACATTTGCTCATGATTTCTTAGAACCTCTTCACACGTTATGAAAAGCAGCAAAAACTGAGTGCTCAAATTGCTTTTATTTTTGGTTTTTGCATACACCCTTATCTTATGCTTGCAAAGGAGCTTAGTCATGATGTTTTCTTTCAAGTTAGGGTCACAAGACCATAAGCTCACATCCATCTGTTTTGTGGGTCACCTTTGGTCTGTATCTAAGGGGAAAACCAATGGCTCAGTGTTAGAGCACATACTTTGCATATATATATTTAAAGCCTTTTTTTTCCCGACCCCCCTTTTTTACCACTCAGCCTGTGCTCTCTCTGTAATCTTATAAAAAGAAGGCAGAATGGTCATCAATAGCAAATACCACATATGCATAGTTAGCTGCTTGCTTTACACTTTGAAGAGAGCACGTGGGCTCCTCTTCGTGGTTCATTCAGATGAACACTTTTGAGTACACTTACGTGTATATGTAAAAACCCAGGTGAAAGGATATGTTAGCTATGGCTGGGAAAGCCCTCTTCCTGAGAACTTGGAGAGCCGCTACCCAGGTCACTTCGAAACCAGGTCCAGTGCCAGGGGTCAGCCAGTTTGGACACTGGTCAGGGGCCTCAAAAGGGCCCAGTAGCCTGACCAAGCCACACTGCCACTCACCGCTCCCCCCACTGGGCCCCTGGATGGCTGTTTTAGCAATAGGCCAGCAGCAGTGCCACTTTTGAATGGGAACAAAAGTTAGTTCCTATCTGTGGTGGCCATCCACCTTAATTTACGAAAAATGTAATGACATGGCATATAGATCTATGAAATCTTTAAACCTAGCCTATGCATGTATGAAGTCTAGAGAACTATAAAACTATAGATATGAAACTTGCAACAGCAGCAGAAGAAAAAAATACTGTGCAGTAGTGGCAGTGTGTGTATGTGGGGCATTGGAGATGCCATTGCTAAGACCGTGCTAAGGCCCTCTGAAATCTGGTGCAGGACCTGTTCCAGACAACCTGTTTATTGAGCACTCATTCTAATTTGTTTGCCAGAAGGTTATATCATGTTTCATCAAACAATTGTTATCCCACAGTTTTCAGTGCATTTTCTCATCACTTTCCTTACAGCTAAAAGTCTGACATACTAAAAAAGCAGTTTGTTGCACAAGCCAGTATATGACTATGCCCAGTGTGCAACTGAATGCTACCTGCAGAATAGTCATAATCTGGAATTGACCCCAGTGGACAGTATATTGGCCCAGCACATTTTGCAGGTTACGCTCTTGACTTGGTTTTCTCATCTGGACAGGATAATTTTTTATTTAACAAACTGTATATATCACTTAGAAAGCCTGTAAACAAAGAACAATAAAAATATTCTTTTAAAAATACTGTTAACAACAAACATTAAAAAAATGAGAAAATGTTATCAAATTAATAAAATCAGCAATTTGAACACAATTATGCATAATAAAATTACATGTTTAAAAATTACATGTTAAATTACTTGCCTGTGTAGGCTTGCCAAAACAAAAATGTTCTTAGCAGGCACCAAAAACAATACAGCATAGGCACCTGCCTAATATTAATATGCAGCGAGTTCCATCCAGATGACAGGATGTAGTTCTGGTTGTGGGATTTACCTATGAGTTCCATTGTGTCTCCACCCACCTTTCCCCCCCCCAAAACAGGGGCACACAACACTAGTCAAACCACACCCCTTTTTACTGCAAAACCTGATGGGATCAGCTGGAGTGCATTTTTTTAAAAAATCAGCTTTAAACAGATTTTGCAACTGATTGGCAGATCAACCTGTTGCCCATCCAGGTGTGGCCAATGGAAATGCTTTGCTGTAGTCAACTAGTGTGCTCAGATTATTGCATGTTGAGATGTAGAATGGCAGAGGCCAATTCAGGGTGGGTGAGAGACCTATTAGAATGGTCCACTCTGAAGGCTAATGGAATCCAAAGGATTTTTGAGTGTCATGAAGGAGTCCTGGTTAGCATGACTGCAGCTCCAGGTGTCAGGGATCCCCCCCCCCCGCCGTCCTTCAGCTTCACTTCATGTAAACAAAGACTTCCTTAACTCTTTGCTGCTGCCAATTCACACAGAATATGTTTAACACCCTCCTAGTAGCATGTATGGAAGGCTTTAGGTGTGATATGGACAACAACCCTGAGATACAGGATAAATCTTAAACTATGGTGGTAGGTTTATTAAATGGATACTGTTTATAAAAGGGAATACTGATACTTATTTTGGGACTTTAAAAGTGCTTGCTGACAAGTTCTAAAGACTCCAGAGACACCGTTACTAACACCAGCCTCTAAGTGGCCCTCCCCTCAGGCCAATTTCCCTGAACCTCCACCCCAGCCAATTGCTCCCACAACCTAGTCCAGCTACTGAGGCCAAAGCTCTGTATCCCAAAGCTTCTCTGCTTGTGCTCCTTGCTGCTTGGATAGTTTTGCCAGCATTAACACCCCCTCTTTGTGTCACTTCCCTCTGGCAAGTCCTTTTCTTCAGGGCAGCCTCTCAGACCAACTGAGTCACTGGCTCCCTTCTGATCTTCACTAGACAACTATTATTAACCCAGAGTGTATTAATATATAGGCCACAGTCTTCCTCTGCTATTCTTGCTAATCTCCACTCCAACTATCCCCACCAACTGCTCTCCCCAACTGACACTTAACTCCCAACTAACTGGAACCTCCAGCCAATCAGAGCCTGCTGTTGCCCAGACCAATCAGAACAAATTTAACTAATCAAGGTCCCATCTAATAAAATCTTATTTATTTTATTATTATTTATAAATAATTTATTGCTTATAAAATATTTATATACTGCTATTTCGTTAAAAACATCAAAGCGGTTTACAACACACACAAAATCCATACAATAAAAACATTAAAAATACAATAAAAATAAAGATCAACTGTTGCAAAAAAAACATTTTCTTTCCTGCATAACCCTGGTGGAACTTATCAACAGGTGTTTAAAAGTTAAAACAGAAGGTGCCTGCTGAATCTCTGTTGGCAGAACATTCCAGAGAACTGGGGCGATGACACTGAAGGTTCAATTTCATGTTGATCTTAAATGAGCCTCGCCAACTCGGGGGACGAGCAAAGCTGCTCTTTCAGATGATGTCAGTGCTGGGATATAAGGGTTCAGGCGGTCCCTAAAATACATTGGACCTACATTGTTCAGGGCTTTGAAACTAATATAAGGACCTTGAACCTGGCTCAGTAGTGGATGGGCAGCCAGTGCAGATGTTTTAAAAGTGGTGTCACATGTTGTTGGCCATCAGCAATCTGGCTGCTGCATTTTGTACCAGGTGGAGCTACTGAACCAGGGCCAAGGGCAGCCCCACATACAGCACATGGCAGTAATCCAGCATGGACTACAGTCAGGCTATTCCTGTCCAGGAATGGCCATAGCTGATGAACCAGACAAAGCTGGCAAAAGGTACTCTTAGCCAAAGAGAGCCTCTAGTGAAAAAGATGAATCTAGGAATATCCCTAGGTTATGGACCTGGTCCGTCAGAGGGAGCTGACTGTGACTTCCTCCCCCGACACCACCTATGAAGCTCTCACTTGTGGCTACCAGCAGACAGGAACATCAGGTTTTCTTCTTACCCTTTACAGCTCTAGCACAGATTTCAACAAATCCCACTGCTAGGCAGCACCACCAGTCACTTTCTGTAACCAAAACTCCCAGAGACTTTGCCTAAGTCTCTCTGTAGCTTGTTACTTTGTGACTGTGTGCCTATGCTGTTCCCAACCCCCTTGTATCTTTATATTTAAAGCATACAACTCTGGGTTGCTCTGGATACTTGACTTGTTACAATATCTCCCTTCACCGCTGCCACCATTAGATACAGTTTCTGTTCAGCCTTGGTAATTACCTTGCCCTCCCTTCTGATCTGTATATTCCCCCAGCCAAGGATCAGGCCTTTGGTAAACCAAATAAGTATTTATTTAATATTAGAAATAACAAGATTACTTAAGGAATGTTTCACAAGTGTATGGTTTCATCTGTATTCTGTTAGGTACTTGACTTCTTACTAATTGCCTCAGAACTCTGACTCTCTCAACAACAGCACTTCCAAACACCACCTCAACCTTTCTATCCACCCCTCAATTCACCACCTCCCAGATTCAACTGTCATTCTTCCATTTATACTCCCAGCCATTCAAACACTCAGCCAATCATCCAGCATTCTACTGCTCATGTACTCCCCCCTCCTCTTTCACTCCGCTTACCATATGTCTTCTATATAAACAGCACTTACCATATTTACAATATAAGCAGGAACATCACACTGACCTCATGCAGAACAGGTAACCTGCCTATCTCCCGGATATGGGAACCACTTACTCAATACCCCCCATCTTCCCAGAGTTCAAGTATAGTTTATTGGCCCTCATCCAGTCCACTACAGCATTCAGACACTGATTCACAGCCTCTCCTGATTCAGATGTTATGGAGAAGTAGGGCTGCATGTCATCAACATATTGCTGACACGTTGCTCCAAAACTCCTAATGACACTCCCAAAGGCTTCATATAGCACTTCATATGTTGAATAGCACTGGGGAGAGAAAAATACCCTGTGGAACTCCAAAGCACAAGTGCCAGGGGGCTGAGGATCACTCACCCAAAGTTACTCTCTGGATGCAACCCTGAAGGTAAGAGCAGAAAAACCATACTACAATACCCATCCTGCTGAGTCAGACCGGAATACCATGGTCAATGGTATCAAATGCTGCTGAGAGATTGAGCAGAAATAACAGGGATACATTCCTCCATCTCTCACACGATAAAGGTCATCCATCAGGGCAACCAGGGTTGATGCTGTTCCCAAACCAGGTCTGAATCCAGATTGTGATAGATTTAGATAATCAGTCTCATCCAGAAATACCTGCAATTGCTCTACAAACACCTTCTCCACTACCTTCGCCAAGTGTTGGTGACTGGTCTATGGTTGTTACACTCCATTGGGTCCAGTGTGGGCTTTTAAAGAAGTGGATGCATCACCACCTCTTTAAGGGCAGTGGGCATCACACCATCATGCAAACATGCGTTTACTACTCCTGTGAATCATTCAGTCACCCTATTCTGGCTAGCTTTAATAAGCCAGGATGGACAAAGATCTAATGAGCAGGTGGTTGGGCGCATCACTGCAAGCATCTTGTCCACTTCATCAGGCCACATTAACTGGAATTGATCCCACAACACTAGGTTCAAAGTTGCATTGGACACCTCAGCTAGAACTGCCACAATAGCATTGTCTAAATCACCGTGGAGTTGACTGACTTTGTCCTTGAAGTGTTTAGTCAGCTGGTTACAGCTGGACACTGTGTGCTCCAGTGTTCTGCCATCCTGGTCAGGAGTGACCAACCTCTGGACCACATGAAACAACTATGCAGGATGTCTCCTCAAGGACACAATGAAGCCAGCAAAGTAGAATCTGTTTGCTGCCCCTCCCCATGTAGTAGGCCCGATTGTGAGCCTGAACACAGCCCATACAGCTCCGGAGCAAGATCTATGCCACTTATGCTTTAGCCCTCATCCACTCCGTTTCATCGACCACAGCTCCACAGTATACCAAGAAGCAAAGCGGGCTCCATGGCACCAGGGAGGGCCCTCAGGAGCAATCATATCAATGGCCCAACAAGTCTCACCATTCCATAGTGAGACTAGGGCCACAACAGGAGCAACTGCTCTATCCACAGGAAAATGCTCTAGAGCATCCAGGAATCTATCAGATTCCATTTGTTTCCAAGGGTGGACCGTCCTAACTGGTCCCCCACCCCAGCAGAGGAGAATTCCTGTTGGAAGACCAAACCTCACCAGGAAGTGGTCTGACCATGACAATTGGGTGATAGCCATCCCACCAATTTCCAAACTACCACCCTCCCCACATGGAGCAAATACTAGATAGAAGGTATGCCCTGCTCTGTGTGTTGGATGTGAGACAGGCCCATAGTTGCCATGGAGACCATGAACTTCCGAGCTAGACTTGAGGTGTCCTCAGCATGGATGTTGAAGTCACCCAAAACCATCATTCTGGGTTCCTCCAACACCACACCCACTAGACAACCTCTGCCAGCTGTTGAGCAGCAGGGTGGGCAGTACACCAACAGCATCCCTAATCTGTCTCTTTGACCCTACACCAGGTGTAGGCCCTTCAGTCTCACTCCAAGAGAGAGAGGTTTCCTGGTGATAGGAAGTGAATTCCTATGGACTACAGCCACACCTCCCCGCCTCCCGCCCCTCCAGTCTGTGCTGATGTCCTACAAATTACCCAGATGGGCAGATTGTGTCACTCTCCTCTTAGAACTTGTCGCCAAGCAACCACTGCCTAGCAGGCTTGTAACAATGTAACAACACAAAGCCTCATGGCAGTCACAGAGGACATATAAATTTTTTACCTAAGCTCAAACATAAACAAACTTCATATCCAGTGTTTCTCCACAGCATGGCTAGAGTGCTAGTTTATGCCCTAGTCACTCTGTTAAATGACTTAGGCTGCTGATGTGATCACTCTGAAATTTTGTCTACTACTGGGCAGAGCCTGTTTAGCTCCCCAATTTTCAAGAGAGCTGAGAATTATGAAGCAAGTTTCCACTAATTGTGGGGGGAAACTGACAAGTAAGAATTCATTATTGAGCCTATTCTGTGTTGGAAATGGTGGTGAAGAAGCACTACTTCTTTGTCATCATTGCATCTTCACAGCGCTATCCAACTAAGCTTTTCCATATTGTTCAGGGCCGTCTCCAACTTGGCCTAGCGGAAGATGTCAAAGAGCTCTTTGTGGCACACTGACACTTATTTGCTAAGCACTTCAAGAATAAAACAATACAGATTCACCATAAACTAGATGCTACTGTTGGGACAGTACAGCTTGTGGACATGCCGAGCACCTCATTTGGGTTAGACATTATTGGATGAATTTCCGTTAGTGAGATTTAAGGACACAGATGGTTCTTGCTATTAACCCAATTGAGCAGAACAAGTTCCTGGCTACTTAGGCAAATAGGTGCACAACCAGCATCAAAACCCTTAACGGACAGGCCTTTCCCCCTTGATTTTATGCCTGTCTTGCCTCAATTAATTCATTCCCTTCATTTTAACTACTGGACATTTGACAGAATTTAATGGCAGCTGATTCCATTGGCTCCCACGTTACTGAAGCAATATATGTAATGTTTTCCAAGAAATGACCATAACATTCTTTCATAAACATTGTGCCACAAGGTCAAATAAATGCCACCTGACATTCAGGAATAATTCTAGATTCCTTTTGGATGCAAGATAATCTTACTGTCTTGTAAGGCAAACCAAGTGTCACCTTTCAGTTCAATATTTACTGGCCCTTTTCCTGTTTACTATACATAGACCCCAATCCAGATAAAAGTTAGTCACATTGAAGGCTGTATCCTTTGCACACTTACATGGGAGTAAGACCCATTGATGGAACTTACTTCTGAATAAACCTGTATAGGATTATGAATAGTCTCATTGCAATCAGTGATATTTTAGTAAAAACCAATTTGTCTCATTGAAGTATGATTAATTTTTTCTCAATTAATGCTAGGAATGGGTGAATATGCCAATTTCATTTTCTCATTCCCTGTTTTTCCAAACTTAAATTCAGTTCTCTACACTTGCACATCAGTTTTCAGATTAATTATTAGCATGACTCTTCTTCTAGCAGTAGCCCTGTGCCTGGAAGGGCTATGGAATACGGGTTATTTACACTGGCTTAATTTAGCCTGGCATAAATCTCGCTGGCTTTCTATAATTTGGATTGTTCTGCCATTTTTGTAGAACTCTTTGCCCTTTTTTTCTAACATCCCTCCCCACATATAAACTCAGTTACTTTCATGACACACTTTTTATACAACTGTTACAAAAGCCAATGTTATTCAGCAGAGTCTTTAAAAAGTGTTGTGAATCTAACGCACAGGAATCTGAAATACTAGTGTCTGTATGGAGGCAAGGGTTTTATATTATGATTGATTCATGGCATTATTTTATTGCCAGCAATACCTAAAGTGTCAGATAAACCTATAGTCATTTATATAAATGCTTACATATTCATCTGATTTTCAAATATTCAGGATAAAAATATCATATTCATGGTGAACAAGCTACCTATGTGCCTCAAAGGAAGCTAACTAGATCCACTTAATATTAGATCATAGCTTCATCATATCTTCTAACTAGACCAGTGATTCTCAAACGGTGCACCCAGGCACACTGGTGTGCCCTAAGAGGTGGCTAGGTGTGCCTCAAATATTATGAAAGTATATTTTAAAAATGAGAAGAAACCCATTTGTATAGGGTAAGCAATAGTTTTCTATAGTTTATTTTTATTCATACTTTAAAATATATTAATATATTTTTAATTTTGTACACAAAGTGCACCAGAAAATTTTTGTATGTTTTACAGTGCGCCGCGAACCAAAAAAGTTTGAGAACCACTGAACTAGACAGACTAACAAAATAATTCTACTATCTGAAAGGATAACGTTATTCATTTTATTTCTACATATGTATTGATTTCTTCCAGGAAGACCCTGGAAAAAGTTGCTTACATTTTACAAAATGACTATATATGCAAAATTCCGAAAATCCATTTTATTGCATCACATTTTCAACACATGCCCATAAAGTTTTGAGGCTGCAGTACTGAAGTGATTCTTACATTAGTCAGTAATTTTTGCCAACCCAGTGAAATCTCCTTGCTTTTTGGCCAAAAAGATGCATTGGACAAACTAACCTGGTTTAAGAAAAGGTACTCGTGGATAACTAAAGGCCAAACAGGACGTGATACTAAATCTATTTATCAAGCATATTTTCTGACTGGCCTTCAACTGAGGTTCTCAGGGCAGTGCATAATTTTATTCATAATACTGAATAAAGTATCAACAATAAAACTAACAAAAAAACTACAATAATGTAGAAAAAGCCAGCTACAAGACAACACACAATCACACAGCAGCAGCTGATCTACAGATTCCCAGTGAGTGCTTTTTCATTAGCTTCAAGGGGTAGAGGGTGAACCCCCAAAAGGTTATCTGAATTTTTAAACTTTTTAATTGGGAGGCTTGCCATTATTTAAAGTAGGTGTAATTGAGATGGTGCCCTCCAGATGTCACTGGGCTACAACTCCATCAACTCCAGTCATCATGGCCAATGGTCAGGGATGATGGGAGCTGTAGCTAAACAACATCTGGAGGGCAATGTGTTGGTTACCTGATTTAAAACAAGGCGACAGAGGATTTTTTCTCTTTTTTAAGCAGGCTTTACCAATGCCTCAACTGGTAGTGAAGCTGCAATCAGGGCAGCCCACTGGTGCACCCATTGGCTGCAGAATGACCCAATGGAAATGATGCTATGTCATGATGTAACATTGTTCCCAAGGTCATTCTTGGGGGGGGTGCTCCCAATGGCCAATGGGAGCAGCTCTCTCTATTTTCCCCCCCAAAGAATGCCCTTGGGAGCAAGACAATCATGAATGACTGAGTGTGTTTCAATGCCGCCCACTTGCCATTCACATGAATCCCAAAGTAGCTCACATGCAATAAGCAACATCAACAGACCAGAACATCATAGTTACAGCACAAGTTATATAATAAAATTAACAAGTCAATAAAAGAAGTATAAATAATGATAATCGATACAAAAATTCTAACAGAAGAGCAGCTAAAAAGTAAGCTAAACATTATTACATTCAACGCCTCCTCCTCCACACGCACACTCAATAATCATTCCTCTACTCAGTCCATTAAAATACACTGACTGGATTGTTTCCATTGGATCATTTTGTGGCAAATGGGGGGCTTCTGGACTGCTCTGACTGCAGCTCCTCCCCACTTTTCTTCTTGTTAAATAAAGAAAAAGAGAAAAGAGAAAACTCTCTGTCACCACATCTTAAATAATGGTAACACACTCACACCCAGTTTTTTTTATTTTATGTTTATTATTACATTTATATCCCGCCTTTCCTCCAAGAAGCTCGAGGTGGCATTCATGGTTCTCCCCCTCTCCATTTTATTTTATCCTCACAACAACCCTGTGAGTTAGGTTAGGCTGAGAGGCAATGACTGGCCCAAGGGTACCCAGTGAGCTTCATGGCTGACCAGGGATTTGAACCCTCGTCTCTCAGGTCCTAGCCCAATATTCTAACCACTTCACCACACTGACTCTTGAATAAAAATTAACAGAGGGGTGAAGAACCCCTCAAAAGTTGTCAAAATGTCCCCCTAGTTTATAGAGGACAAATGGCCCCACCCTGTTTCTACCAACTTATCTATTCGCTGAAGACAAGAAGCCCACAGTCTATGCTGTGGCAAGATTCCCTGCTGACCAGACTCATATTTGAAACGGTACATTTTCAACTCATCATATCATATTGCTTCTGGTAGAATTCTTCCCTTGATTTTTTCTAGACTCTACTCCATTCACCAGTTGACCTTAGAGAAATACTAAGGTTCCATTTTGTGATATATCAGTTCCATTTTGTTAATCGCTGGTCAGACCACTTTCTAGAGAATTTCCTTTTTAGACAACGGCAGGAAGCAGAAAACAGCCCAGCTGATTTTGTGTGGCCAATGGACCTTTGAACAAATATTTCTAAAATAGTAGTTTCTCAAGGATGGGAAATTTTGAAAAGCTGTCTGGGAAATGGCAAGAATGTCTGCTGATAAGAGAGGAAAACGACAAAAACTGCACTGGGCTAATGTAAACCCTCAACTACACCTTGAGTTGATCTTTGGATTGCAAATTGAGTTCTGGTGCAATAAATGTGTATTTTAATTAATTTGTTTTATGGGGTCTAGAAAACATCCCTCAGCATTGCACTATTCTGTGGCTAGGACAGTGTGGTTTCTTCTCAAGCAAATAACAGCATAATTCAGTGGCAAGGAAGTGTGTAGAATGTGATTGCAAGAGTACTACAGGCACTTACTGGACAGTGCCTGTGACATCATTATTGATTAACTATACAGTCCTTCTCTCCCCACTTCTATTCCTGCACTATTTCATGAGGATGCACATTCCTTCTGTGCAGAGACAGTTCTGGAATGCTGTCCATTACTATTTTTTATTATTAACATTATAATGGCAAAACAATACAGAAATGTGTATTTTAATAATTCAAATACATTTTCCTTCATACACCAGATTTCAGAAAAGTAATATATCCATAGTGATATTTTATTAAAAATGCAGGTTCCACAAAAAACTAACAAATAAATTCCAGCTTAAAATAAATCTCCAAATGCAGAGGTAGTCAACATGGGGCCATCTAGAAGTTGTTGAACCACAACTTCCACCAGTAGCTGTCATTAGGGCAGTGGAGATGGGGTAGAGTTGTGTGACTGGGTTCTGAATGGCAAGCATCATTGCCCTTTATTGAGAGGGGGAGGGGCAAGGTGTGAGGAGCAGAGTGTGGGGCGAGTATGGGACAGAGCCAATCCAGCACTCCTAACACCTTGCCACTAAACTCCAACCATGCTGGCTCCCCACACCTCGCCACTTCTGCCCTCTTAAGACCAGATTTTGCAGCATCCTTACTGCATATGAAGATCTGTACAAGAAGATACACATTTTCATATTCTCATACATTTAGGTTAGAGGGATTCCACACCTGATATGCAAGTTAAGGCTGAGCTGGGCTTACCTTCAATAACTGCACGCATTGACTTAGCTTATTTGCGATACTGGCTGCGAATCCACAACATGGATGATTCATCGTTAGTCAAACAATGCTGGAAGGAACAAATGCTGCTGGGTGGGTGGGCGTCGTTATGCCAATCGATACTGGCTAAATATGACCTCTCCCAATCTAAGCTACTGGAACTAAGTAATGTTGGCCTTCGAAACTGGATCTTCGACTGTGACGCAGCACAAGATCGTATGTCGATAGCTACGGCCCCTTTTTCATTTTGGTTTCCATGCTTCAAGCTAAACCACTTCATGTCAAATTACTTAGACATTCTCGACCGTGCCCCTATTAGAAGAGCTTTCTCTGCCCTTCGCTTCCAAGCAATGCCCACGGCCTATCTTGACGGCCGCTATCGTGGAATCCCTGTGGCACAGTGCCAATGTATTTATGGCTGTAAGGCTATTGAGGATATTGTGTACTATTTACTTTATTGCCCACTATATAAAGATCCTAGAACAAAATTTTTATCAACCTTTTTAAATTCCCTCGCACCTAGCTCTGATAGCGAGCTGGTTATCGCGCTTTTATTTGATAATTATAATCCAGCGACCATCGCGGTCACCAACTTCGCGCTGGCTGTGCAAAAATTGAGAGAGTCCTTTGTTAAAGGACTACTTGTCACGCTCTAGTTCTATAAATCATGACATGTCCATCTATAAGCCGGTATTTTAACATTCTATGTATGTATATTTGCACACGGCCTATGGCTAATTTTGCAATAAAGTTATATGGTCAGTTAAGGTTACAGTTCTCTGGCCTGAGAGTAAGGGCTCATCCAAACGGAGTGGGATAATCCATGTTTTTCATATCCACTTTGTCATCTGACAGTCCCCACTCACCTGTTTGTTTGCTCTTTCCCGATGTAAAATACCCACTTTTTTCGCACCCGCACCCGCGGCGGGAGGATCCCCACATTCTTTTCGCTTTTTCCCAGCTCTGCCTCCAACACAACCCACTACCAGCCAATTGGTGTGCAAAATCTGATGTGTGGTCCTCCGCCCATTCACCCACAATCAGCAACACGCATGCACTTGAACGTAAGAGTGGGAAAATTTGAATTTCCTGTGTCAGTAATGGAGTTCCTTGCCGCTCACCACTCTTGTATTTCGATATTACGCAAAAACGAATGTATGTGTTTTTGCTGAGCTTTTCTACAGTGCAGCGCTCGGCTGCGGCTCCCAGCTCCTCCCCAGGAATGCTGCCTCCGAAGGAAGCAAGCAGCACCCCCCCGCGGGTGACCGCTTTTGGCTCGGACAGGGAATGCAGGCAAAGAGCCCTGCGCCCTGCTGTGCAAAGCCTGAGAGATCCAGGCAATTCTGCAAGGTATTGGGGGGTTAGGGAGAGAATGGGGCAAGCCATCATCATGTCGACTTTGTGTGGGGTTAACATGCTGATTTTTAAAAGGTTTTTTTAAAAAAACAAAAAAATATCCCCTCTGAAATTGACAAGAGAGCAGGGAACAGGCTAGGCAGTTTCACACGAGGGTGGCTCAAAGCATCCCTGCAGAGGATGAGGGCACCCTAGTTACACAACTCGCTCCCCCCACCCATAAATCCATATTAAAACTGCAGAAAAGAGCCCTGTGCGCTGCTGTGCAAAGCTGCGCTGAAGTGGCCAGCACAGGCTGTGCGGTGTTCCCACTGATAAAAGAAATGTGCAAACTACTTATATGCCAATAATACCTGTATTTCTGTTAGTTTGTATTTGCGATATTTCGCAAAATCGACTGTATGCGTTTCCACCTTTACGCATATTAACATTTCTGGAGATACACATGGCTGGCAATTCCACTTATTTCTCCAGAAACGCAGTGCGATGCTCTAGCAAACTACTTACAGGAATACCCCGGTATACGGACCTTCACTTAACATACACAAATCAGCTGGGAGGCGCGATCGTGATCAGCTGAGAGGCGCGGCAGCGCAGCAGCAGAGGCTTTAGAGTGCGGGGGTGGAAATAGACATGATCACGCCACCGCAAAACAGCTGGGAGGTGCGATCAGCTGAGAGGCGCGGCAGCACAGCAGCAGAGGCTTTAGCGCGGGGCTTTGAGGCTCCGCATGAAGGAGAGGTAAAAAAAGTTTTAAAAGGTAGTGCTTCACTTTAAGGACATTTTCAGTTTACGTACTTGCTCTGGTCCCATTGAGTACGTTAATGCGAGGTATTCCTGTGCCAATATTTCCTGTATCTGTGCAGTAGAAGTTGCAGAGCCCCCCCCCAACACTGGACCATTGCTCTGATTGGTTCCCTTTTCCCGGGCTTTCCCCGGACATTCGCGCACATGCGCAAAAGTGGAAATATGTGATTGGCTGGGAATGAGGGAAGGAAATGCCCAAGAACCACCCACAGCTGTAAAGTCCGCGGTATTGCATCCGAGCGGCTGAAGGCACAGCGGATGATTCCCGATTTAAAAAAGCAAATTGCATTTTTCACAGTTATGCCAAAGCAGATTTAACCGCGTGAAAATGAACAAAAGCACGCGAGGTCATCTGGATGACCGAAAAATAATGAGAACACAAAGCGATCATGTCACACATTATACAGTCGTCTGGATGAGCCCTAAGTCCCACTGAAACTTTTGGGACTTACTTCTGAGAAAGCATGCATGTAGTTGCACTGTAAAGTGATTTCTTCTTAAAGCAGTAGAGAATGACAATTTGCTCATTTATAGAAATAGGTCCCTATATGCTGTCACTAAACTTCATCATGATGAAGAAAATAAAAAAGAACACAAACTCTGGCAAAAGAAATGCAAGAATAAGGGATGCTAAAAAAGAATTTGAGGAGCACATTGCTAAGAGCATAAAAACCAACAAAAAAAATTATATAAATATATTCAAAGCAGGAGACCATCTAGGGAGACAATTGGACCCTTGGATGATAAGGGAGTCAAAGGTGTACTAAAGAACGATAAGGAGATTGCAGAGAAGCTAAATGAATTCTTTGCATCTGTCTTCACAGTGGAAGATATAGGGCAGATCCCTGAACCTGAGCTAACATTTGCAGGAAGGGATTCTGAGGAACTAAGACAAATAGTGGTAACGAGAGAGGAAGTTCTAAGCTTAATGGACAATATAAAAACTGACAAATCACCGGGCCCGGATGGCATCCACCCAAAAGTTCTCAAAGAACTCAAATGTGAAATTGCTGATCTGCTAACTAAAATATGTAACTTGTCCCTCGGGTACTCCTCCATGCCTGAGGACTGGAAAGTGGCAAATGTAACGCCAATCTTCAAAAAGGGATCCAGAGGGGATCCCAGAAATTACAGGCCAGTTAGCTTAACTTCTGTCCCTGGAAAACTGGTAGAAAGTATTATTAAAGCTAGATTAACTAAGCACATAGAAGAACAAGCCTTGCTGAAGCAGAGCCAGCATGGCTTCTGCAAGGGAAAGTCCTGTCTCAGTAACCTATTAGAATTCTTTGAGAGTGTCAACAAGCATATAGATAGAGGTGATCCAGTGGACATAGTGTACTTAGACTTTCAAAAAGCGTTTGACAAGGTACCTCACCAAAGGCTTCTGAGGAAGCTTAGCAGTCATGGAATAAGAGGAGAGGTCCTCTTGTGGATAAGGAATTGGTTAAGAAGCAGAAAGCAGAGAGTAGGAATAAACGGACAGTTCTCCCAATGGAGGGCTGTAGAAAGTGGAGTCCCTCAAGGATCGGTATTGGGACCTGTACTTTTCAACTTGTTCATTAATGACCTAGAATTAGGAGTGAGCAGTGAGGTGGCCAAGTTTGCTGACGACACTAAATTGTTCAGGGTTGTTAAAACAAAAAGGGATTGCCAAGAGCTCCAAAAAGACCTCTCCAAACTGAGTGAATGGGCAGAAAAATGGCAAATGCAATTCAATATAAACAAGTGTAAAATTATGCATATTGGAGCAAAAAATCTTAATTTCACATATACGCTCATGGGGTCTGAACTGGCGGTGACCGACCAGGAGAGAGACCTCGGGGTTGTAGTGGACAGCGCGATGAAAATGTCGACCCAGTGTGCGGCAGCTGTGAAAAAGGCAAATTCCATGCTAGCAATAATTAGGAAAGGTATTGAAAATAAAACAGCCGATATCATAATGCCGTTGTATAAATCTATGGTGCGGCCACATTTGGAATACTGTGTACAGTTCTGGTCGCCTCATCTCAAAAAGGATATTATAGAGTTGGAAAACGTTCAGAAGAGGGCAACCAGAATGATCAAGGGGATGGAGCGACTCCCTTACGAGGAAAGGTTTCAGCATTTGGGGCTTTTTAGTTTAGAGAAAAGGCGGGTCAGAGGAGACATGATAGAAGTGTATAAAATTATGCATGGCATTGAGAAAGTGGATAGAGAAAAGTTCTTCTCCCTCTCTCATAATACTAGAACTCGTGGACATTCAAAGAAGCTGAATGTTGGAAGATTCAGGACAGACAAAAGGAAGTACTTCTTTACTCAGCACATAGTCAAACTATGGAATTTGCTCCCACAAGATGCAGTAATGGCCACCAGCTTGGATGGCTTTAAAAGAAGATTAGACAAATTCATGGAGGACAGGGCTATCAATGGCTACCAGCCATGATGGCTGTGCTCTGCCACCCTAGTCAGAGGCAGCATGCTTCTGAAAACCAGTTGCCGGAAGCCTCGGGAGGGGAGAGTGTTCTTGCACTCGGGTCCTGCTTGCGGGCTTCCCCCAGGCACCTGGTTGGCCACTGTGAGAACAGGATGCTGGACTAGATGGGCCACTGGCCTGATCCAGCAGGCTTTTTTATGTTCTTAATTATTCCATCTAAGCTTTAAACCTTTAATATTTGCATTTTATTTTTTTCTCCTGTGGTAACAAACCCTACTATATTGAAAATAATAAACCGTTTGTATTGTTTAAAAATGGTATCAATTTTTCAAACCATGTTAACTGTCTATTAATATGGTACTTTGTCATCAGATAATTTAACATGGGCCTCAACTGGACATGTAATATTTTTAAATAATACAAGGTCAAAAAGCAGCAAGGCTACTAATACTGTCCTAGCATCTCAAGAACCTTTACTGAAGTGCTTCAAAAATGTTTACTGGATCTATATCTTCTGACCTTGACTTATCAATCATGGGAGTCTGAGAGCATCAATACATTCACACATCTGGGTAAGCTAAGGCTCGAGATCTGTTGCTGACCAGCTCAGTGAAAGAAAGAACATAGCGAGAGATAGTCAACAGCATGCACTAACTTATTGTTTACTCACAGTTTATGGCTCAACACTGACATTTGATTCAGAGTGCTGGAGTTCATATTCAGTTTTGATTGTCCCCACGTCCCAAAGAAATGCCACATAAACTTACAGGTGTTCTGTTAGTTCTCCAAAACAGACACCAAGCAATAATATCATGCAATGTAAAACTATTTCAAACAATTCATTTTTGCTGGCTTGATGATGTACACTTCCTTCCTTTTGCAAGCATGGGTTTTGATCATGAATCTCAATAGCAGTCTGAACTGATAACTAATTGTAAGAGTTGGTTTTCATATTTTGTCTTTTGGTCAATTAATTTCATCAGTCAGGTGTCTCCTGATGAAACACATTTGAAAGTAGATGGAAGTGTTCTCGTTCCCTGCACTGTAACTGTTCATATTGTTAAGAAAGGTTTTAAAAAGTAATTCCATCCAGTACTGTACTACTTGACGTAAAAGGCTCTGCTGGAAGCAGGGACTCCAGCGTAAAAAGAAAGGCACAATTTTTCTGCTGGATGAATTAGTACAAAGTCTTTGTTACTGGGGGAAAAGTCATTTCATTCTAATACTGCTTCCCATATTAAACAGAATTAAGGCATAAACCCCTTTCTTTTAAAGAGTTAAGATCCTAGGACTGTATTTTTAAAGACTTCCCATTGACCTCTTTTACTCAAACTGAGCCCAAATTAAGTTATGTTAAACTCTTCCTACAAAAGATTTACAAGGACGAGATAACTGGCAGATGTTCTTTGATTCATTCATTGGAGGGAAGGGCATTGGAAATGGCTTTGGCACAGAATGACATTTGGAATAATGGCCTGTGCTTCTGCTGGCACTTTTAGTGTTAAGCAAGTGAACTAAAAGGTAAAGTGGATTCACAGTGAGAGTCAGCGCCAGTGCACAGGTCGCCCGTAAAAATAGAAGATTCCATTATTCTTCAGGCTCCCTAGAGGGGGCAAGGTCTCTAGCATCATTACCAGGACTAAATCTGACTTTTCTACCTCCCCTAATTTCCTCCTAGTAATTATAGGTCAAGCACTCTTTTGTAAATTATAAAACCTTTGTTCTTATCAAAAATGAATAGTGGAGAGAGGAAAAAAATGAGAAAGTGTATGTGTGCACGCATGTGTGTGTTAGGGAAAAAAAATTCAATTAGAAAACCAAGCTAATTTGGTATGACCAAAGACTGTCAGGCATACTGACAGTGCTCTATTATGCAGTCATTTGGGTTCTTTCAAATTAGTTATGTTAATGTCCTGTGAGTGAATGTAACACTTGGATGGGACAAGATTTCTACAATTAATTTCTGCAGTCAGTGGAGAGACAAGCAAATTTATTTTCCCCCTCTCTGGGAATTGGTAGCGGAGGGTGTGAGGTAGAGAGAGTGCATTTAGGAACAGAGTACAAGCTAAACACAAGCCCTAAATAAAGCAGAAACAATGGGAGCCAATGCCTCCTCATTCATTCAATTGACAATGTTTTGCAGCTTAAACCTGTTTTATTAATTATGTTTGACATTTCCTTAATTAGTTTCATTTACACCAAATCAATCCCTACTGCTGGATGGCATCATTTATCATTTTGAAAAATTTGCATACTGAGTGCTGACTTTTTCTACTTAATTATACATTAAAAGTGTCAAGCGTGCTTGCTGCCTGGCATTATCTGCGCCAGAAAGGTTTGTGGCTGGACTGTGATGGTATTAATCATTAAGAGCCTCCAAGTGCTTCTGGGTAATATCTGGGGAGTAAGAATGGCTCTCATTTTAACGCTAAAGAGCAGACGTGCTTTTGTAAAATGACCCAGAGCAAAAACAAAATAAATGACCTAAAACATCCGGTCTACTGTAATGCTTTGCTCTTTCAACAGAAATATGCTCTGGGAAAAAAAAAGAAAATGTTTACTGTTAACTATTAGCCTCCTGCACATTAAACTTGGGGACAATTCCGTAAAATAGCTTGGGTTTTGTGAGTGGGAAAACATGACATTTTGGTTAAGTATGAATTGATGACTTTCTAACTGGCCAATCAAAGTTGCGTGTGTGCATGTGGGCATGGGCCTTCCTGGGTTCTGAAGCTTTTGTCATTAACCTTCCCTCACTTGTAACAAAAACACTAAAATACTAAAGGTACTTATTACCTCTGTTCAGATTCCCCATTGGTTTTATGTTGACTATGAGGAAACAATCAGTCATTTTTGTGCCTGTGAGCAAATGAATACTGTCACATTTTCCAGGCAGCCAGGAAACAAAGCATACGAAGCACGAGGTCATTTCTGACTGTGAGAGAAATGAATAGAAGCACAGTATAATGTATTCCTAGCCTAGTTGATTCTGAAGTATTTACACTCTGGTACAGAGATTTAATGGGGAAGTGCAGCCTCAGTGCTGACAATTCACAGATACATTTCCACTCTCAGGATGCCAGTGAACAGCTGTGCTTGAAAACCTTTAGCCACCAAGCAGTCTTTTCAATCACAACTGCCCTTTCCCAGGATGCCTGGAACTAGTTCTGCCACTTTGCCACAAACAAAAATCTTCTTTTGGGAAGATTTTTATAAAAAATATGCTGATAAATTTAGAAACACAAACCTCTAACATAATGGAAGTGGGTCCTGTGTTGTCTTCCTTTTAGGGTTACAACCAGTACTGCTACAATCAATTGACATAATGAGTTTGACTTTAGTCACAATCAGATAGGAAGCAACCCATGGACTTGTAGAGTTAGGACACTTTCTTCATGTGACCTCTCCTTTGGTTCCATTGCTTTTCCTTCCTATTTTTTTTTTTTAAGTAAATACGGGAAACTTCCTTGGCAACTGTGGCACTCTAAAGGGCTTTATCATTTAACAGATTTTGCTATGGCATGCAGGATATTGGAAGAGCAGGACATTAACTTCATACCAGATGAGGTATCTTAGACTGGTTGCAATGGTAACAAATCTATAATTTGTTCCTAAAACCAGAAATGAGGAAACAAGTTGCTAAACACTTTACCTTTTATGAAACCTCAGTAATCTTACACTCTGGCTGTAACACTATAGGGCGAGTTGCAAAACCTTATGCTGTTTTGCTGGATAAAGATCTTGGCAACCTGTCAGGGCTCTACCGTTATGGGAGGACAACTTTGGAGCTGTCATAATGAGCAAGATTAGTCTAAACTCTAATAGCCCCTCCTGGCATACTCCTGCCACACAGGTAAAGGAGCACACGTTGAAATTTGTCTACTGCTAGTATGCTACATTAGTACAGATTTCAAGGATATTGTCAGTGATGTCTTCTCTGTGTTGGCATGGTTGTCAGGCCAGGGGTATCTCTTTTCATATGTGATGGTCCTGTCCAAGGACCAATCGTTTGTAGATGGAGGTATTTGCTGAAATCGAGAAAATAATCGTTCCCTGGGTAAGTTCCCACAACTTGCTCTGCTTAATTTGTTCATTGCAGATGATGATGAAGTGCAGAACAAGGAAATGCTTATAGACACTTGCTGATGGCTGTGTGTTTGACTTTAGCAAGATCTGGGAAGGATTTAAAGGGAGCCAATATAGATTACTGGTACTGCAAAGTCTGGCAGTGAGCATTAGCTGGAAAAGTTACTGATAAACTAGAGATTTCAAGAGGAAAAATGAAGAGACACTACTTTGTAGGTGAATTGTATGATTTTATTACTTTTGTCAACAAAGCGGATGATACATCTCCTTCCCATTTTGCCAAAATATGGAATTGGTGATCACTTCAAGATTTAGGTGTCTTCTGGATACACTTTGCTTTGGTATCTCCCATTGCCTGTGACAATTTCCTTACCATAGTAATAGTCCTGTTGATTTATACTTACCTTTGTCAGCATACCTCTCTTATATTCTTCTATTTTGTCAGTGTGTACTATATACTGATAACTGCTAATAACTCAGGGGAATTTGCTGGTAAGATGTTTTATTGCCTTACCTTATTTCTCCATGAAATTTTGCGTATATTGTTGGGGGCTTGGAGTTTCTTTTGTTTCTTTCTTTTTGTATTGGTATTTGAAATCTTAATTTAAAAAATGCTTTAAAAATAGATCTGTTTCCCAAGATGCCTTTTATCAGCTATGAATCACACGGCCTTTCATGACATTCCAGAGGTGGTTCTTGTGCATCCAATCAAGCTTCAGCTAAGTAAGGGTGTATCATCAGTGCATTTAAGGCATGCTCTATATGCCTTATTATTGGACACATTTGCCATGTTGACAGTTCAAAGGAAATAAGTGTTACCCACTAGCATGTATGAGCTCTCTCTTTTCTTTGTGCTTTCTGGTGCCCTTATTCTTTCTCTCCTCTTGGTTTTCCGTTAACCTGGCAGACAGAAAGGTGCTAGTAGGCTCCAGCTAGGGAGTTTGGCAGCAGGGTCCAGGTGCTTCATTGTTGGGAAGAGCTCACAGGTGGAGGGATTAGCTGGCCTAAGACTTGCTGATCCGCAGCACTCCCAACAGTGACAGGAAGAGACAACTTAGACAGCTTAGAGGAATCAGGTAAATGGGAAACCAGTAGGGCTCCTGCTGGTCTTCTATAAGAGTTATCAGAGGCCTGGCTCCACAGTTCAAACAACTTGTCTGTGAGAGAAAGTGCTGACCTCACCTCACTTTGTCCCCTTCTTTGACTGCTCTGGGACCTGAGCATCAGCTCAGCTTACCCTGTGTTACCTGCCCTTGCATCCTATAGTCTGTCTGCTCTGAAATCTGATCACTGCCCTGTTTGGACTACTCCATTTGCCTCTGACTCTGCTGGATCTTAACCCTGAAACCTTAGGGGAACCTGTGGCTCTCTAGATGTTATTGGCTTCCACCTCCCATCAGTCCAGCCAGCATGGCCAGTGGTCAGTAAGGTTAGGAGACGGTGAGAGATGGGAATGTGAGGCCTGTCCATAAGTGCTGCTGAAACTACAAGATCTCTGTAAATAAGAATTAGTTGAGGTTGCTTTATTTCCTACTCCCTCGCAGTCCCCTTTACTTTTCTGTTGTGTCTCTGAGACTGTGAACTTGAGGATAGACTTTCTCTTTATTGATATTTGTAAGTCATTCTGAGAGCTTTTTTCTTTCTTTCTGAAGAGTAGAATAAAGCCCCCCCCCCCGATTATGGTAGATATTGAAGTACAGCTATATCTGTAGAATCACAGGTTCTGCACCCTTGCCTAGGAATTCTCATGCTGTATGTGCTACTTGGGATTCTTAGAGAGGCAAACAATCAGCTTTTTCTTTCTCAATACTCAAGTTTCTCATCCTTCATTTAAAGCATGGCCTCAGGATTGTATTCAGCATACAGGAGATTCAAGCAATGTCAGGGGCTCCCACACCCCTCCAAAGCACATGATTTATAGGTTTCATAGCTAATGGTTATCCCCCCTTCCCCCCCATACAACCTCATTAAGAACTAAAGGGACCAAACCCTGGCTGCCAACCAGCCGTGCTTTATGGAGAAACAGGACTACCACTGTTACCTGCAGCTGTGCTGTGCACAGTGGCTAGGGGTAGAGGAGGTGCTGGTGGTGAGATGTTTGCTGCACCAGTCTGGAGCTGGTGCAGTAATCAGTCCCATTGGGCCCAATGTCATCACACCACAGCAGCAGGATCCAATGACTTCTAGGCTGGCTTATACCCTCCCTGCCTGTAGGATGCCCTATTTTGTGGCCTTCTGCAGGCTGCTTCCAGCAGGGATCCCACTGCTGGCAATTTTGCCCACCCATTCAGGGAGTGGAAGGGAAAGCTCTGTGCCTGTGTCATTTCTGTTGTTGTTTGGCAGGAGGTCAGCTTAGCTGGCAAAGCTGGGTGGAGAGACACCTCTACCCAATCTAACCACCCACACACACAGCTGGCACAAGTGAGGGTTGGACTGCTGTTTAAATACAAACAATTGTATCTTACTTCTTAAAGGTTCAGGATAGCTTCCAACAGAAATTAAAGTGATGTTGTAGTTACCCCATCTGTTTACATGGAACTTTAACAAAGAATGAAAGGTTCATACTAAAAGGGGCTTACACAGGGGTGTAGTTGTCCAGGGTCTTGGGTGTGTGTGTCTTAGACCCCTTACTTTTTTGGGAGCAGGGTCCCAGCAGGGTCTCTATGTCTCTAACATACTATGAACCAATCAGTATGAAAGAGAAGTGTGTTAGCCACTGAGAAAAGTCTTCTAACATGCTTCCTTGTCCTTTCCTGCTTGGAGCCAATCAGAGTAAAAGTAGGTGAGTCAGCCACTGAGAAGACTCTTTTCAGTAGCTAACTCTCCCCTCTTTCACACTTATTGGCTGCTAGGGATGTCTGTTGTTGTGAGAGAAGGCATTAACAAGGATCTCATTCTCAACCCAGCAGCAAAATAGGGTGGTGGTGGCTGTGACTATCATGAAGGGACCCTGCACTTTTGAATTTGTCACGACAATACTGGGCTAACAATCGAAAAAGAAAAGAAAAAGGGAAGCAACAGATGAAGGGGAAGAAAATGGGGACAGGAATAAACATGGAAATAATATGTGATCACTGAGGTTATGCAAAGTTATCAGGAGCTTGCAGAGACATGGGCAGCTATCTGAACTTTCAATGAATCAGTACATAAGGGATTGACGGTGTGCAATTATTTTCATACTGATGTGGTAAGTTCTTCAGAGTCTTGTCAACTTGAATTCTTATACAAATAAAATGGATAAACCAAATACTCCATCCCTCCTTTCCACCCCAGAATGCCACTTCAACTAAGCATGGATTTGTCACATACAATGGTATAAGGTGCAGCAGCTGAAAAGTATTAGCTCTCTCACGCATATATTTGTTACATTTAAACATGCATAGGTTCTTACATCTTTACCACTTCTACAGTAGTATACTGGCAAATTCAGAAGTGCAGGGTCCCTTCATGATAGTCACAGCCACATCCCTCCCTCTTTTTTTTTCTGCTGGGTTGAGACTCTTGTTAATGCCTTCTCCTACAACAACAGTCGTCCCTAGGAGCCAATAAGCATGAAAGAGAAGTGTGTCAGCTACTGAAAAAAGTCTTCTCAGTGACTGACTCACCTCCTTTCACTCCAATTGGCTCCAATCAACAGGAAAGGACAAGGAAACATGTTAGAAGACTCTTCTCAGTGGCTAACACACTCTCCTTTCATGCTGATTGGCTCATAGGGAGACATAGGGACCCTGCTGGGACCTTGCTCCCAAAAACGTAAGGGGTCTAAGACCTCCTGAGACCCTGAGTGACTACACCACTGCACTTTTAAGCCAAAGATTAAAACATCTGGAAAACAGTAGAGCGTTTATGCTAAGCCAAAATAGCAATGCAGTTTAGAAACATTTTCATCCCTACACAACACACTCTGCAAAGGGACAGGTATTGGGGGGGCAGTGTGAAGATGTCCCTGTTGCTTATGCTGCCAGACCAATGCCCCTTCACCCCAATCCAATCACATTTAGTTAAGTAACTGTGGAGGGGAAAGCACATTTGGATACACATCTGCTAAGCATCCCACTAAAAGTATAGCAGTGTAGATCAATGACCTTTGCATCAAAGTATAATCTATCTCCATGGCATTTCTTTTAATGAAATGTTCATTCACATGAGCATCCAAATATACATTTCCATCCACATACTGCCCCCACGTCATGCTCAACTGTGTGACTAGAGCTAAACTGGGGTGAAATTTTTCCAGTGCAGAGCTGGCAGGTAATGAAATCTGTAATGTAGTGAGACATTGAATATCAGATTGATTGCCTGGGCAATGAGACTGCTTTCCTTCTTTCCCCTTGATGATGTTTTCGCATAGCCAAAACTGATTCATTATGCCATGGCAGGTTGACATCATATTCACCAAGGGATCCCTGATTCGGATCATGCAGTGAAGAAGCCCTTTGAAGTACAAACAATTTGGGAGTGTAGATTGGGGAGATGATAGCTGGAAACAGCTATGAGGAACTGCTGTATTTGAATGAATGTTTGAACTGCAGGTGGCAGGTTCTCATTAAAGTACCTTCAGGCACTGGACTGGCTTTGCTAGCCAAATATTTCACTGGATCCTCTGAGTCAGGAAGGAGTGAAAGTGTGCTTCCTGTTCCAGTTGAACCTTTATTGAGCATCAAGGTCTTCCTGAGTTATAGCATGTTCCTGTAATCTTGATTGTTTGGTCCTGACCTGGCTTGCTCTTTGCTCCTGCCTCCTGTTTTTTCTGTGGTTCTGGCTTAGTCTTCAGTCCCATCTGTTGGCTGGGCCTACATCTTCTGGTTTCCAGCACAATTCTCACCTCAGACTGCTCACAAAACATTAGTGCGAAACTACAGCACCAGCAATACTGAGTAAATCTAATAAAATTTATTGAATCTGTTATTTTCAAATTTCAGTATTTCTAATCCAGAAGGCACACCACTTTTTTCCACAATGATATCATTGGTTTCTGCATTACTAAATGGGGTTAAATCCAAGCATTGTAATTTAACTGAGCTGTCATTTAGGTTGATAGTAATTTAGTAAGCAAGTAAGAGAAATAAAACTGCTAAAGCAAGCCTATTTTCTTGACAGTCTATTAACTATGCCTACCCTCATGTTAGAACCCAAACTTCCTGTGTTTAATATTCAAGTTCATTTTCGAATGCTTGCCTATTAACATAATGTATGCTATTTTGCAAGCCTGGTCAGAGAATCTGTAACTAAATAATTTTCAAGTTTCCTTCATACCAAATGCATTATATGCAGTGTGAAATTATTTCTCCACTCTGCCCTGTTCAGAACAGAGGAGCAAGTCACAATATATTTCATAACTGTAGTCTGGAATTCTGAAAAGATTGCATGTACACGTATAATGGCTAGTCTTTAATTAGTGTTTAATTAAATATTTTAGCTGATCCCTGCTATGCTGCTAATAATACTCAAATCATATATATGCTGGCATTATAAATGATACCCCCCTTCACAAAGCAATACATGCTTAAGCAATGACACTCATGTCTGCGTATTTATTGTAATTTATTGTTTATGATGTTTGTTGCAGACCAGTCCCTGATCCACATATTCTTAAGCAAACCTCAGCGTCTAAACTCAGGTCTAACCTACAGGGAGGAAAACACTTGTCAATTTGAGGATTTGACTAGCCATTTCTTGAACCACACACCTATATTCCATCTGCTTTCATGTTAGCACCCAAATCTCTTGCTCTGAACATTTTCACAGACTTGTCCATTAACATGATTGTCCACTTAGCCAGCCTAATCAGAGAATTTGTAACCTATATTTGGAGGAAAAATCACACAGTTGAAGGGCTGCTTCCTTCTGTATATGACTCTCCACACATTTCAGTCAGTATTATACAAAGGTCCCACTTCAGGTTCTCTCATCAATGGAAGAATGACAGGTCAGTACAAGGAGTGGGGCCTTTTCAGTTGTGGTACTGACTCTGTGAATGTTCTCCCTAAGGAAGCTCATATTGACTTCTTTATGGTTTTTAATCCTGTGTCAACACTCTGTTATTCTAACAAGTCTTTGAGGATGGCTGATGGCTCTTGGTCCTGCTGTATTTTGGGTTCTGAGTTGTGTTGTTCTAACTCTGTGGATTGCTTATTTGAACTATGGAATTTGCTCCCACAGAGGTAGTGATGGCCATCAACCTGGATGGCTTTATAAGAGGATTCAGTAAAATCATGGAGAATAAGGCAATCAGACTGTTGGAGGTAGTACCTCTGACTACCAGTTGATTGAAATCATAAGTAGGAGAGTGCTTTTCCACATTCATGTCCTTCTTGCAGGCTTTTTATTAGCTTCTGGTTGGCTGCCATGAGATGCTGGACTAGATGCCTCTTTGGCCTCATCCAGCAGGGCTCAGATGTTCTTATGGCTCGTTCATGTTGCCCCATGTTTTCCATGACTAGCCCTGTGTTGACCCTGATAAAACAAGGTCCCGATTGCTAATGAGGTCTATTTGGTGTTGCGATCCCCCAAGCGTCTGGTATTGGGGGATCTCAACATTCATGCCGAGGCCGCTTTGTCTGGAGCGGCTCAGGACTTCATGACCTCCATGACAGCCATGGGGGTGTCTCAATTTGTTACTGGCCCTACGCATGTGTCAGGACATACTCTAGACTTGATTTTTGCCACTGGGTTAGGGGATGGTGATCTGGGAGTGAGGAATTTTACATCTATTCCTTTGTCATGGACAGATCACCGCCTATTGAGATTTAGACTCACATTGTCTTCTCCCCTCTGCAAGGGTGGAGGACTGATTAAGATGGTGCGTCCCCGGAGACTAATGAATCCTGAGGGATTTCAAAGGGCTCTAGGGAATTTTCCGGCTGATAAAACTGACGATTCTGTCGAAACCCTGGTCAGTCTGTGGAATACGGAAATGACCCGGGCAGTTGACACAATCGCCCCGGTGCGCCCTCTCTGTTGCAGAGCTCAATTGGCTCCTTGGTTTACCTCGGAGCTAAGAGTGATGAAGCAAGAAAGGAGACGGCTTGAGTGCAAATGGAGGCGAACTCCCGACGGCTGTAATTATGCTCTTGTGAAGGCCTCTACCAAACGTTATGTGAAGGCGGTGAGGGCAGCAAAGAAGCAGTACTTTGCTGCCTCCATTCAGTCATCTTGTAACCGCCCAGCGGAACTTTATAAAGTTGTCCGGGGACTTCTACACTCTGGTCCTCCGGATGCAATACAACCATCAATAGCCCGCTGTAACGAGTTTGCGAGGCACTTCCAAGATAAGATCACGAACATCTGCCGGGACCTTGACTCCAATATTGTAGCAGTTGAATCTAATGAGGTGTCCAGAACACAGTCTTGTCCGGTTTTATTGGATGAGTTTCAGTTGGTACAGCTCGAGGATGTGGACAAGGTGCTTGGACAGGTGCGGGCGACCACTTCTGCTCTGGATCCTTGCCCCTCATGGCTAATAAAAGCTAGCAGGAATGGAACAGCCGGTTGGGCCAAGGAGGTGATTAATGCCTCTTTACGAGAGGGAGTGGTCCCACTCTGCCTGAAACAGGCGGTGGTGAGACCGCTCCTAAAAAAGCCCTCCTTGGACCCTGATAATTTTAACAACTATAGACCGGTAGCAAATGTTCCATTTCTGGGCAAGGTTCTAGAGCGCGTGGTCGCTCAGCAACTCCAGGCTCTCTTGGATGAAACTGATTATCTGGACCCATTTCAATCGGGCTTTCGGCCGGGGTTTGGTACAGAAGCGGCCTTGGTCGCCCTGTATGATGACCTCTGTCGGGAGAAAGACAGAGGGAGTGTAACTCTGTTGGTTCTCCTTGATCTCTCGGCGGCTTTTGATACCATCGACCATGGTATCCTTCTGGGGCGACTCACGGACTTAGGAATTGGAGGCACTGCTTGGCAGTGGCTGCACTCTTATCTTGGGAATTGCCTCCAGAAGGTGATGCTTGGGGAGCATTACTCGAGTCCCTGGGTACTCCAATATGGGGTCCCGCAGGGTTCAGTTCTGTCCCCCATGCTCTTTAATATCTATGTGAAGCCGCTGGGTGAGGTCATCAGGAGTTTTGGAGTGCGTTTTCAGCAATATGCTGATGATACGCAACTCTACTTCTCCTTTTCATCTTCCTCAGGTGAGGCTGTCAATGTACTGAACCGCTGCCTGGCCGCGATAATGGACTGGATGAGAGCTAATAAACTGAAACTCAATCCTGGCAAGACTGAGATGCTGTTGGTGGTGGGGTACTCTGCCCAGGTGGTTGATGTCAGACCTGCTCTGGATGGGGTTACACTCCCCCTAAAGGAGCAGGTCCGTAGTTTGGGGGTCTTATTAGATCCGCTCCTGTCACTTGAGGCTCAGGTAGCCTCGGTGGCACGGAATGTGTTCTACCAGCTTCGGCTGGTAGCCCAACTACAACCCTATCTGGACAGGGAGAACCTCGCCTCAGTTATTCACGCTCTGGTAACCTCTAGATTGGATTACTGTAATGCACTCTACTTAGGGCTACCTTTGAAGACGATTCAGAAACTTCAGCTAGTGCAGAATGCTGTGGCCAGAGTTCTTACTGGGACGAAGAAATTCGACCATATAACACCTATTCTGGCCCAACTGCACTGGCTACCTATATGTTTCCGGGCCAGATTCAAAGTGTTGGTTCTTACCTATAAAGCCCTTAACGGCATCGGACCGCAATATCTGATGGAACGCCTCTCTCGCTATGTACCTACCCGTTCACTGCGCTCGACATCTAAGGCCCTTCTCCGGGTCCCAACTCATAGGGAGGCCCGGAGAACAACAATTAGATCTAGGGCCTTTTCAGTGGCGGCCCCCGAATTATGGAATGCCCTCCCAGATGAGAGACGCCTGGCGCCTTCTTTGTTATCTTTTCGGCGCCAGGTAAAAACCTACCTCTTTGCCCAGGCATTTTAAGCTTAAATTTAATTTTATTTTAAACTTAACTATAATTGTAATTTTTATTTTTATTTGTATTCTAATTTTGTTTTTAAATATGTTTTATACTGTATGCTGTAATCCACACTTGTTCGTTTTTAAATGTGGTTTTATCTTGCTGTACACCGCCCTGAGAGCTCATTGCTATAGGGCGGTTTAAAAGCGTAATTAAATAAATAAATAAATAAATATGTGCACAAGCTTCTGTTTTCGACTAGCTGCTGATTGCCATTTCATCTGAACCTGAACAAACTGTGGTTAGTCTTAACTGTGATTTAATAAAACAAGGTGACTTGAAAACTTGGTTTGTAAAGCTGGCTCATAGTTAAGATTAACCAGAATTTATAGTCCAGAGCTTTCAGACATAATGCTAAAATTGAGAGCCAGTGTGGTACAGTGGTTAGAGCAGTGGACTAGGACCTCAGAGACTAGGGTTCAAATCCTCACTCAAACACATGACTTTGGGCCAGTCACTGCCTCTGAGGGTAACCTATCTCACAGGGTTGCTGTTGGAATTAAATAAGGAAGGGAGAACCATGTACGCCACCTTCAGCTGTTTGGAGAAAAGGTGGGATATAAATGAAATAAATAAATGAATGAATAATAAACAAACTGTGGTTAATCGAAAATGGAAGGAAAAGCTTCCAATCTCTTCCCAGCTGTATTGAAGGAGGGGAGAAGAGCCAAAAGTGCACAACCCAGAGGATTACCCAGATTTGTTCTATAACAATAGACCATAGTTTAATGTTTTGTCTGAACACAATTATTAAGTATCTTTGGTTATTTCTAAGATTCTAGTTGTTTAATCTAACACAACACATAAGATCACAACTCATGAAACTTCCAACAGAAGGCGATATTAAAAAATACAAAATAAAGAAAGGAAATATAAGAAGAAATAAAAGAAAATTTTAAATCCTCTCAAAAACCCTGTGGTAGCAAAGGGGGAGAAATTTGATACAGTTTGCATTTAAAGCCAATCTATCAAATCTGCAGTTTCTGAAACAATATGAGAACCTACACATAGACAACTTTTGAAATTCATACTTATTTGAATGCTGCAGTTATCCACCCAAATACTGTTTACAAAAATGCCTATATTAGGGGAAAATGTTATAAAAATAAATATATTCGTGAAAATAACATAAAAACAAAACATAAAAAATTCATTATCTTAGTCAAAACCGCTTGCATAAATGTGTACACTAGTCACAACTGCATTCAAAAATGTATTTGCACTAAAATGCTGAAGAATTTTCTTAAGGATTTTTTTTTTTTACCAAATTGCTGCAGAAATGTGGGGAACTGAATTTAAGATTGGAAAATGAGAAACTGAGAAAACAGAAATTGACAAATCTTTCCATCTCTACCTTGTGGTGTGCTAAAAGATAACCTAAAAAAACACTTGTCCCCCCCCCCCACAGCTTTCCATGTTTGCACATAGGAGAGTCTCCCCATGGGGAAAAAATGGAGTCATCACCACAAGAAAACTTTTTATCATACCTCAGGATGTGGTGCAGTGATGATACTAAATTCAAGGATCCACATATTTATGTACAGAGTCTGTTTTTGTGATTAAGTGGTATATAAATATATGACATTTTTTGAAATTCAAGCAGCTCCTACAATGAATGCAGAAAGCAAAGGCTTCTCAAATGATTGCTAGATTAGGAAGTTCTATGTGTATATCCTCACTGAATGTAAACAACTGCCCTGCCACTGAACTCAGTGGGCAAATCCTGCTCACATGGAGCTGTTGCTGACCACTGCAGCACATACAGAGCGTTGACTTGAAGCCTATTGGTTGCGAGGTATAATTCTAGAGAATTTCTTAATGGAAATGTAAAAGTTATCTCCTTATGGGCACAAAGAAAGGATTTACCAAACCTCCTCATTGAACTAACTATATACTTTACCCTCATGTATATATTACATGAAAATGCACTATTTTCATGTAATATATATGTATTGGTAATTTTACAGATGGGGAAAACCAGCATGTTTTATTAGTTTTATAAGTATCCAAAAGTTTCAGTGCTTTCAAAACTTATGTGATGAACTCCGTTATCTCCAGAGGCATAGCTGACCACAGGCTGGTTAGCATCATTTTAGTTACTCTGCAAGTATAATCCTTTACTTGACCTTCAAATGACAATAGAGGTACAAGAAATGCATAATGGCAACTACACTGACAAAGTTATGTTTATTGATTTATATTATATTTAAGTAATTGGATATCTTTTCAGTACCTATCTGGATCAGATGAATTGCCTGTTTAATTAATTAGAATTACTTTAGAGAGTGATCTATTTGCATTAATGAATTGGCTTTTTGTCTTGGTTTATAAATTAAAGTTGGAGCTTTGTGGAAGAAACTGATGAGTTGATTACAAGGGATTCTGGCAGTTAGTTTAACACATTGATATCACATTGAGCACTGAAAACATAATTGATTCAATAGAAAGAGTTTTATAAACCTTAAGTTTTCTTGATTTGTACATGAATTAATCAGTGAAGGATCTCTATCAAGTACATGTCTGCAGTTAATTACTAAATACTAAATACATATAAATCAGTATCAGTCAGAAACAAAGAAAACTTTACTTGATAAGTGGCTATAGTGAATACATTCAATAGCCTTCATATGATGAAGCCCTAAATTCACTTCTCCATGCACAAATATCCTTCCTTGGGCAAGATATACAGTGAGTGGTTGCTGTGCAACTCTATACATACACTCTTGGATGAAACTGTTTATCTGGATTGACTTCAATTTGCTTTCAGGACTAGTTTCTCACTTGGTCTCCCGGATGGGAAGGGGAGTGTGATCCTAACTTTCCTAGACCTCTTAATGGGATACTGTCAGCCCTGGTATCCATCTGGATAGGCTCTCATTTGGGCTTTAGGGATGCTGTGTTTCAATGATTCCACTCGTACTTGGATGGCCAATTCCAAAATTTGGTTCAGGAAGACTGCTGCTCAGCCTCATGGCATCTTTATCGTAGGGTCCTGTAGGGTTTCAAATTGTCTGCCATGCCTTTGTGAGGTTCCCTAACTCTACTGTTTGAGATCACTGTACTGATTACATCGGATTCAGATGAGGCAGTGGAGATGCTGAATAGTTATCTTAGATCAGTAATAAACTTGATGAAGAAGATATGTGGGTGACTAATCTGACCAAGGAAGTGGTATTCAAGACGTTCTGGGTAGTATTGCAGCCACACACTCACAATCACCCCTCACGCTTTGTTCCCCATCTTCACCTTTCCTCAACAGAGCTGCTTATAAGCTAGCTCTGCCCCTAACTCAGCCTCTTATCTTTCTGCTGCAGGAGAGAAGAGATTGCAGCACTGCTGCAGCATTGGACCCTGTAGGGTGGTTTGGCCTGGTGGCATGCTTGGGAGTGCAGCAGGCTTAGCCCTAGTCCTTCTCACTCACATGTCTGCAGGCGAGCAACAGCATGTGTTGAGCTTTTGGCAATCTGGGCCTTCAGCCTTGGAGGGGCCACTTTGTTTCTGCCTTCTTCCTTTCCCCACAGTTTCAGCTGGGTCTCTGCGGGCAGGGTGGGGGCACGTACAGGGTGCGCTTCGGCCCATGAAAGGGCCTCAGCAATCCTAGGGCCTTTTGGCTGCTGGTTACCCACATTTTTCAGTTCAGACTGGGTTTTTTTTTTACCCAAATGTTTAGGCAAGATTGTGTCTGTTACCCGCTCATTTTGGCGGGACCAGCATAGCTGCCTGCATGGTAAAACAAAACTAAACTAAACTACTACTACTATTATTATTATGTTTGAGTGTGAGTTCTTTGAGTTTGGGCAGGACAACAGGTATACTGAGGCATTATGGGGCGAAGGGCACATTTTAGGGATTCACCAGTGCTTTATGCATGGGAGCCCCTAGGGGATGCCCTGGTGAACCTGACTTGTGCATCGGGGTGAATGCCAGGATGGCAGGGCCATGATGCGGAGGTGGGGTGCACACCCAAGACTCAGCCAGCAAGGAGGGACAGATTTGCTTCCTCATCCTTGGCTGGGGACCCACAGCCGATGGCTGCTGACATGTCCAGGGGAGGGATTCTGCCCTACCAGACAGAGTTTAGTCCTCACCTGCCTGAACGGTTTGAATTTGGTTAATTCAGCCAATTTGACTGAAGTTCCTCCAAAAACAAGTTTGTTATATTTGAATAAATATAACATTACATCTATATTATGTCTTTGAGTCTTCTTTGTGGGTGTGGTGGCAAAGGACTGTCTTCTCTTGCATGAGCCTACCCAAAACTTGCAACCATCACTGTAGGTCTACTTCAAAGAACCATCACCTCCTGCTCCCAAAATTGTGGTGTGTGGTATCCAGAGAAAAGGCTTTCTCAGCAACAACAGCCTGTATGTGAAATGCTCTTCCCAGGGAGAGTTACCTGGCACCAAAATCAGTGTTTTTTCCAGTGCAATGCAAATACCTTTTTATTTGCCCAGGATTGCCAGCATACTACCATAGCTGGTTTTTATTAAACATTTATATTGATTCTGATTTGTATTCACACTGCTGTGCTCTGCTTGTTTCTGCAGTTTTTGCATCATGTTTTATTTCTATTTGTTGCTCTTTTATTGTTTTATGTGAGCAGCCTTGGGCATTTTTTTAAAAAACCAACTATTTCTAAGAACAATAGTATCTTTTTAAAAAATGAAAGAAAAACTATTACAGAATAATTACTACATAGAGAAAATAATGAATTAGCCATTTATAGTCTTACTATTGTTTTTGTAGGGGAAACAGTTGAGATATACCGGAAAAATTACCAACAAATTAGTTATTTTTATTCATTTGTGGTATTGAACAGAATGAATTAAAACATTTGTTGTGTTAAGATAAATATAATTAGTTACCCTTGATATGCAGTTTTGAGCTACTTAATGTTATACAGCATGTATGGATACACAGGAAAGTGGCAAAAATAAGTTCATATTTTCATATGGGAGCTAAGAAAGGAAGGGGAAGACAAGGGGGAAGAAAGAGGACCTTAGGCAATTATAATCACCGAGGATATCAAAACTGTATTTTAGAAGAAAGGAGTTTGAGAAAAGAGAAAAATCAGAGAGTAAAGGAGAGGGAGAAAGAACAGGTAAAAAAGGTATAAAATCAAAAAACAGTCCCAGTAAAGAGACAAAATACATTATGGAAAGAATCAGTCCATTGCTGTGGTAATTAAGTAGATATGATATTCAGTTCCAAAAGACTGAGTCCAAATTACAAGGTACGGAATTAAAAAGCTGAAAGTTGAGGAATACAGAAATGCATAATTTAAGATGTATTTATAGAACAAAACATACAGAAAACTGAACTGACTAAATTAAAGGCGAGGGTAGTATGGAAAGGTAACATAAAGCGAAGAGGACTTCCAGAAGAAGTAAAAAGGCAAAAATGCTGGTCTGATGAACAAGACCTACTGGGAGATAGTTCACTATGACAAGGAGAAGACCAGCCTGGTGCTAGCTCTTAGCGAGAGAAGGAACAGCTGCAGGGCTCCTGCTTTCCTCTTCCTCCCTGCCAGAAAGAACAACGCTCAGATTGCTGGTCATCCTGGGAATACAAAAATGAGGGGAAGTACAGTGTATTTGGCCACCAGCTGTATTTGGCCAATCAGGTCATTGCTGGACATACATTATGGCAGTCAGGTTAGAAGTGGATGCACAGAACAAAGCAGCCAGAGTGAAGCTATGGCGGACCAAGATGGATGACAATTTTGTGCTGTGTGTGTCATTTTTGGTTGAAGGCTACTTGTAGTTCTGTGAGCATTGCACTTTCTGCTGCCAGAGAAGAGCTTCTGATAAGTAGTTAGTACAGAGACATCAGACAGCCGAAACAATATCTAAGTGAAAGAAAAACACATTTGTGTGGAGCTGACACTATGCAAAGGGCATGCTTGTAAAATCACTGATGCAAGGATCTCAGGTACTCATTTTATCCCCCTCCCAGACAGATTATTATAATTCAATCTATGCATGGACTACATATTGTGCAGTAGGACCCACAATTATTGAAATTCATGTTCAACTATTGGGTAATTCCAACCTACGTGATCCAAGTTTCCTGGATGATATAAAGGGATGTATTTACGTTAGACAAAACACACTTCTTCTGGGGGGGAGGGTGGAATTGCCTTTAGTTTACTTTTTCTTCTTCTCTTGCTGCTATCTGCTCTGCTCTGCCCTGCTTTCTCATGCTTTGCCAAACTGAAGGTTTATGCCTACCCACTCGTGGGTATGTCTTTCTTTAATATTCTAGGAAACTTAGAGTAAACATGCACGAGTAGTGGACTGGAGGGAGTTAGGAGGAAAATATATGATTTATTCTGTTAGTTTGTATTTTTATTGTTTTAATTAACTAGCTTATGCACATATGTTTAAAAATATTTTAAGCTGCTGTAGTTTCAAATATTCTTTGTTTTATTTTTTATCAGTGCTATAACAGCATTAAGCATGGCACATCAATAAACTGTGTCTTTGTTTCAGTTACAATTTCCAACAATGTGGTGCGCTGGGATTAGTTGAGCTCCTCTCCCCATCAGTTTTCATTTGGCAACAGGTATTGAATCAGATTGCATCAAAGTTGGGAAGCAGAGCCACTTCATGGCTTTGCTGAACGACCAGCTCCATCAGGCTCTTCCTCTTCCTGAACTGTCTCCATTAGTGCTGCACCAAAAACTGTCCTCCAATTTCTCAAAAGTTTTCTTCCTACACAAAAGAGACTACAATTTTTCTGCCTTATTTGCAATGGCACTAGAATTTCAGTGGATGTGGGGTTGCACTTTTCATATCACTGGGTTGTGGCCAAAAGAGAAGTAGGGTTCCCCCCCTATCTTTCCATTAAATATTTCTCCATTCTGCACCAAAGCCACTCCCTGGTTGCCTGCACTTCCTGATCTAAAAAAGAACCATGGAAGGAGCTACCTCATGATGTCTTTCGTTGGACTTGAACTGAAGCAGAGGAAGCCTGACTACCAAGTGCTTAAGATTTGTGCACTCACTGATTTGGTTTTGAAGGAAGTCCTGCCTTTCACCTTAAAAAAAAAATAGTCCTAATTTATTTCATACATCTTTAAGTATATATAAATAAATAAAGTAAAATACTTCACTTTTAAAAATTAAAATAAGGAAAAACTGCCAGATTCATAACAGGCAGCCTACCCACCTTCTCTCACAGAAAAGCCCAGCAGAGGACATCAGACTTTCAAGAAGTGTGGGTACCCAGGAAGTCTGCAGAGTACAGACCTCAGTCTAGACTAGAGATGAATTGTAGGATGAAAGAAATTACACCCCTCAGTCACCTCAAAAGCAAGGTAAGCACAGCAAGACATCTGCATCCTACCCATGAGAATTGCACTGAAAGTTACCTCCCCTTTGATAATTTCAGAATGTAAATTTGTTTGTCATTAATTGACAGAGAATGGTTAAAAAAACACAGAAAAAACGTTTGGCACACCACTATGTTCCATTTTAGCTGGTCATTCTAAGAACTACTTTGTAGATTTAAGAACTGGTGCCTGGGTGGGGATGATCCATTGGTCAGTGCCAGTTTGAAAGCATTCTGTTGACTTAACAGGCCGGTATCATATTGAGTTTGTTCTTTGTCAGCTAGCTGCTGCTTTTACTGATCCCTTCCCCCCCATCACGAGTAATATTGACATTAATATTGCTATTTTAAGAGGAAATATCAGTGTTTTGAAAGGAAATATCATTAAATGAAATATCAATAAAATTATCATTCTTAATATCAATATTTCACAGACAGATTTTTTTTCAAAAATCCACTTTCAAAAATAGCATCGGAAAATTGTTACTTAAAAATGTAATCTGTAATGACAGGGAATAAGTGAATTAACGGACAATTCGGTACCAGATCAAGTTGGGTGGAATTCTACCACATCGCTATGCCTGCCTTTGCTTCTTTTCCTCACCCTTTTTTTCCTGTTGTGTCAGGTCTTTTAAACTATAAGCCTTCAGACAGGGACAGTTTTCTTTTTATTTATTTTACGTAAGGTCTTTTGGAAGCCTTTCCGGCTGAACAGAGGAATAAATATACTTTAAAAAAACCCTGAAACACTGTAGTATGCAAAGAAGAAATTGGACCTAAGAAGCTCAGTGGAGTTCACTCTAAATATATAAATGTCAGAAACTGGAGCAAATTGCCATTAGTTTTATTGTTTTTCTGGAGGGACTGTCAACATTTGAAGGAGACTGTTGGTAATTTTCTGTTTCTGACATTCACAATAATATATTACAGCTGAAATGTTTACTTAGCTCTATGATTAACAGAACTCATATAAGTATTTGTAGAACTGAATGTTTGATAAAACTGATTTGGACTACACAATGTGAAGCATGAATTTCTACTTAGCTGGTTCAATCTACAGACAAGCTCTGTACCTGTTCATCTGTGCATGGCTCATTGTGTCAAACAAATTCTTTATTCAGTGATAAATCTATTTTTATATGTAGGTGGTAAGACTTGCTGTTTGTAATATAACATTTATATTTACTTGAAAAGTACGCATTCAAAGAGGTACTAAGGACCCTAAAACCCACATCCAACAATTAAACAGCTGAAGATCTCTCAAGAATGCATCGGGCTGCTGCTATTTCACATAACTCCAGAGTCAACAATTCAGTGTTAGAAAGACTTTCCAAATTTGCACAGCAAACAGCTGAATCCAGCTGTCATATTCTAAAATGAATATATTTTCCAAGTGATATTGAACGTAATCATTGTTAGTATCTGCTTTAATGTACATGCTCATCCGTATGCATTTTTCCTCCCAAGAGGATTCACACAGCAGGCAGGATTAATATATTTGCTAAGTTTCTACACAGACAGCTCACTTTGTACAGCAACCTTCCTTTTTGTAGGACAATTTGTGGGACTCCATGATATGCTGCTTGCGCTGTTTGTACTCAAATGACTTGATACTGAATTTCTATTATGCATGTGCCTTGGAAACCTTGTGGTTTTCCATAAAGATTGTTCTCACACAGCACAGCAGACTTGTTATGCTTGAGATCATTTTAGGCAGGTTTAGCTTTGAATGGACATGGCAGGATCTGACAATAGAAAAAAGTACCAGGAGGAAGAGCATGTAGAGACAGATGATGAACAAGTCACCCTACAGAGCCAAGGAAAGAAACAAGATGGTGGGATGTTGTAAGGAAAAGAGCCAGAATGTTTTGCAGATTTCAATTATATTTTCAGTGTATATTTTTTTAAAAAAAAATTGCTTCAAATGCATATATGTTCAGATGAGCAATTCTACTCTCCAGCACTGTTTAACAAGCCATTGTTTTGTAGAATCTCTTGGTCAAGTGATCTATATTCCACAAACGTTCTGTTCTCCTGCTGAGATGCCTAGCCCTATCTGAGTGTGGGGTTTGTGTGCAAATCCTGCATGGTAGCAGGGCAAGCAGGGATAAACATGGTGAACATTGTGCCCTGCATTGCTATTTTTGCCTGAAGCAAGGAACCTCCTCTGCTTGTGTAGGCTCCCCATGGCAGCAGCTTCCATGAGCAGAGGAGACTCTCCACTTACAGACTTTGCCATCCAACTTGTGCAGGGTGATGAGGATAGTGGCATGGGGATGGAACTTAGTGCTCTCATCCCCATTTGCCCTGCTCATTTATAGGATTTCCATCCAAGCAGAACACCCAAATATGGCTACAGGTTAGGTTCTTTTAAGTGAAAGACAATCTAGCAAAAAATATAGGCTGTGATATCAGGATTTGTCAACAGTCCCCTGAGAGCTAGAGTGACACAGTGGTAAGAGTAGGCCTATGGTTCAAATCCCCATTCTGCCATGGAACTCACTGGGTGACTTTAGCCCAGTCCATCTCTCTCAGCCTCAGCTATCTCATTCAGTTGTTGAGAATGACTATATATACCACACCAACCTCCTTGCAGGGAAAGGTGGTCTTAAAATGTATAAGCAACAACACATATGCACACTTATTTGGGGAGTTAAGGCTTGTTACTTTAGACTACAGTTGACAACAGTACTATAGAAAGGAGAGTGGAAGCCAGGCCAATGATCTCTCTCCATGATGTTAGACACAGAGAATAGCAAACCAGCTCTGAAAGCATTGCCCATTCTGTGCATCTGACTCACATCCGGCTGCTTCAAATTATCATTATGAAGTCTTCAGCCATTTTATTCTCAGGTCCTCCTCACATCTTAGAAGTTGTTCAGAGTGTCTTTCTATTAGCTTGCTTATTATTTATTTATTAATTAAATTTATATCCCACCATTCCTCCCAGAAGGAGCTGAGGGTGGCAAACAAATGACAAAACACTACAAAAATCTATAAAACAGCATAAAATCAAAAAATCTTACAAAACACAAATGGAAAAAACCGCTCCCCTCAGGGCTCATCCACACGGCGATTTAGTGTGTGTGTGGTGTTACTTGCATCCCTTTGTATTTCACATGGTTCACATGACATTGCAGGCAAGCAGAAGCACTAACACAGTTTCCCCCCTTAAATCCATATCAACCCAATCCAATTATAACACGAAAAGAAAAGGAAAAACCATCTCAGCTTCGCTGCACTCCTCCATGTAGGTGCTTTGCTTCAGTGTTTTTTTTAGTAGGCAGGCTCTTTTATGCCCCATCACCTGCTCCTTCCTCTCTGCCACCTGCAAAAGCTGTTGCTGCCGCAGCCGATGCCTACTTTGCCTTTCACTCACTCGCCCCTCTGCTCTAGGGTTGCCAGGCTCAGGTCCTGAGAATGATTCTGTATCTTTAACAGAGACAATTCAGCCAAGTGCAGGTGTTCTTGCAACACTGTAATGGGGAAAACCACAAGGTGAAATTCTCCCTTCCCTCCTGCACAATTTTTAAAGATACAGAAGACCTCTTGGAGGCTGGGCCTGGCAACCAAGAAGTCTTCTGTATCTTTAAAAGTTGTGTAGGGGAAAGGGAGAATTCCACCTTGTGTTTTTTCCCATTACAGTGTTGCAAGAAATCCTGCACTTGGCTGAATTGTCTCTTCTCTTTAAGATACAGAATCACCAGAGCTTGGAAAAGTTACTTTTTTGAACTACAACTCCCATCAGCCCAATCAGGTGGCCATGCTGGCTGGGGCTGATGGGAGTTGTAGTTCAAAAAAGTAACTTTTCCAAGCTCTGAGAATCACTCTCAGGCTCTGAGTCTGGCAACCCTACTCTAATCAGTTTCATATAGTTTCGTGTCAATTTTACCCCGACCCTCTCACAGGCTTCATCCAGGAGAGGCATGCAATCGACAAGAAACAATTAAACTGACAAAAAAACACCTCTCCTCCATTAGCAATATCGGAGGCAGTAAACATGCTATATTGGGGGCAGGGCCGCAAGGAAAGAGCGATACTAAACCTTTCCAGAGGAACGCCTACTTGTGTGAAAGGAAAATAGTGGATGGGAAGCTACTATTGAGCAAGAAGTGTGGACCTCAAAAAAAAGCTATTATGATGGTAAAAGCAGCTTCTTTAGTACAAAGTTAGGCTCCTGTGTGGATAAGCCCTCAGTCTAACATGGCATCTCAGCACTGATAATCTGGTTTTAAAATGAATAAATAAATGTGTGCTCTTGCTACTTTTGCATGGACAAGACACGTCCAGATAACGTTAACAAATTTATATTTTGGATCTGCAGTTTTCTTTACTTGATATGGGCCTCTCTAGATCTGTTCAGATACAAAACTGGTATCCTCTCCATGCCGCCTCTCTCCACCTGTTTACAATCTGTCTCACAATGTACCAAATTTGCTTTGATAGATCATTGTCTTAAATTTGCAATGACCTGCTAGCAGGAATGCTGCAACAGTGAGGAAATTACAGGAATAATTTGACAGCAGGTAATCAGAACCATCCTCCAATTGTTTCATCCTGTTTTTTAAAAGGGATACAACCTCCAAAGACCAGTCTGCAAGCCTTTGCCCCCCTACTTGTACAACTCACACAAATTATGGTAATATTAAAATCCTATTGATGCTCATTTTATCAAATGCAGAAATTAAGAGTCAGATGCAGAGGATATTTTCCTGTTTAGGGGGACTCCTGCTTGTTTGAATAGGTTTCATGAGATGACTCTTTTGAAGCTGAGATCTTCAAAGTAGATCACTGACTTCCAATGGGATAAGCACTTAATACAAGAGTAGGTAGATGAAGTTATTACTATACAATCAAGCTAGATTTATCCTTCTGAGCAAAGCAAGCAGAACATTTTCTGCTATGTCCCACAGTTTTACAAGGGTGACAAAAAGAGTCAACAAGATGTCTGTGGAAACGTGCAGTGGACTGGAACAAGAAGTTGAAACAAGTTTTACAATATACATAAATTCTGTGTAGTCAACTATTCATTTAAGAGAAATTCCAGCATTCCCATTCAAGAAATACCCACAAAATGTGAACAAGATCAGTATTCTCTCCAGTATAAGGAGTACCATTTTATACAAATGTCACTCCCAGTGAAACTGTTTAAACTGGTGGACTAACAGATAGTGATATATGCCCAGGGGACCATTTTGGGCGAATGACAAATGGAAGCAAAGCAAGTGGTATGCAGAACAATCCAAAGCATGTTTATTCCAAAGTAAGTCCCTGTGTGTTCAACAGGGATTATTCCCAGGTAGTGTTCATGGGACTACAACCTCACTTGCTGTTCCTTAAAAAAGAAAATGACAAAAAAGAATTTATTTCCTCCCCAGGTGCTCTTCACTGAAAATTATTTTTGCAAAAATATGTATATATAAACCCTTCAGATGTTTAAACTTAGTTTATTTAGTTTGGGTAGGCTCCATTCACTTTCCTAGAGAATAAAACGAAATAGAACTAGCCCTCAAGATTCTTTGGAATGTAGGCATTTAGGCTACCAATCTTTGCAAGCATAGATTTCACCGTATTTGGGATTACAACTAGTTAATGTACTGTATAACTGAGAGATTGTGTTTGCTGGGAAATGATTCATTGCCAATGAAGACCATTATGCATTTAGGGAAGAAAGATGTAAAGAACGATATATTTTAAACGGAGGAGTTTTTATGTTTAACAGATCTATTTTTAAAAAATCTTTAGGCTGTATCCTATATGTATGTGCTTGGTAGTAAGTTCCGCTAAATTCAGTAGGGATTATTTCTGAGTAAACAGTGGATAGGACTGCACTGTTAAAATGCTAATCATTGAACTTTCCACCACCATGGGTGTTCTCTTATGAAAAGCAATGGTGTTAATTGTTTATTTCGAATCACTATTAAAACTTTAATTCATGGATGTGCTTCATATTTCTTGATTAAGATGCAGCAAGCAACTTCCAAGGCTTCAGTAGAATTAAACAAGCCAATTAGCTTTCAAGACTGCTGCAAGTATTGTTGCTTCATCAGCAGCATGGACATGCTTGGGAGGTTCCATGTGTGTAGTAGCATGAGACCGTGCTACACACCATCACCAGATACCATGTATCAGCATACAAAGTCATTATGCAGGCTCTGGCTATAAAATGGCTTGAGTGCAAATATACTAACAGATACATGTCCTGTCCTTGACTACCCAAAAGAACTTTCCACTGAGTGCAATGGCCCTTACTTCAAGGGAAACGAGTATGGGATTGCAGCCTTAACTGTTTTCTGGATTGCAGCATCCAGTCTAAATTTTAAAGTTTGGGGTTCAGCTGTATACTCCTGTGTCAACACGATTGCTAGGGACTTTGTAGCTAAAATATGCAATACTTTCTAGCATAATTTTTTATTTGCAAAGGAGTGATGGGAACAATAGCAGAGGAAGTGTCTGTTAAAATCTGGAACATGAATCAAGTTTGGAAAATCTACTCTAGTATCGCAAAAGTTCCTACGGTCACAGAATGAAAGAGAAATCAGTACGCATATTCTGTAAAGTAGGACCACGTGTGTAGGCAGGCATGAGGCAAGGGTACCGGGGCAAAGAAATGTTAGGCACCTGGAAAAGGAACCATGGAGTCCTGGTGGGGAAGCAAACAGGTTGCAGTATGCACTTATAAATCTAAACTGCACTCCAGACTTTAGGAGAGGAAAGATGAGGGCTGCTTTTGGGAACAGCTTTGAGGCTGAGGGGCAGGGCACCAGAGAGAGAGAGGGCCTTGGTTAGGGCTTCATGGGGCTGGATGGGGAGGCCTCACAGGCCAGAACCAACCTGGGGACTGGTGGTTCCCCATCATTGTCCGAGAGAGTTACAAGTATGCGGAGCTCAACCTTTCACATGGGTAACGTTTAACTATGTAAGGCCAGTACACTGCTTTTGATCTCTAGAAGATTTCTGTGGAAAAAGAAAATACATTTCCTGTGTTCATAATTAAGATTTGTCTTTATGCAGGCAGTGCCAATCAGAGGTAAGTTTAAAACTAACTGACAAACTACTTAAGTAGGCATGAAAAGGTTTAAGATCATTTAACTCCATTTGTCTAAGAAGAACTAAATCAGATTAAAGGCAAGTACTACTGAAAGGGCTGGCAGGGGTAGGTTGCTCATATTTTAAATCTTAACATAATATAAGAAAATAGCATAAGGCGCTTTCTCAAAGAAATTGTGCGATTAAAAATAGTTACAAAGCAGAAAACAGGGAAGAGTACACATAGTGGTATCATTCACAGCTAATGAGTTAAAAAGATAGCAGAGTGCATTTATAAATCACTATACAGAACCATGTAGTTTATTTAAATTTGCTGTGCCTCATTATAACTGATCTATGCACCTTTTGGTCTGAGTTGATTAGGAATGCTATAGCTCAGAATAGCTTTTAATTCAGCGAAACATGGTCTGACCTTTACCATAATCCTGTGTGAGACACACTATAGTTTAGACATTAATAATGATGCTACCCCTTCTTTATACTTGTAAGATGCTACTTAACTTTTTTGTGTTATTAGTTAACACGCACAGGGCAATTTATCAAAACCAAATTATCCTACTGTGTATAACTACAGCACTTAATTCCAAATTCTTCATCTCTCATAACTATTACCCACTCTTTAAAAATGCTAAAAACTAAAATATAATAGTGCTGTGCTAGAGGAATAAGTCACAGATACATACTTACCAACTCCCTATGGATTTCCACCGTGTGCGATTAAGAGATATGTGCAACATGATGAACGTATTACAAGCTCAAGCATCTCTTGCGTGTGACCTTTGTCTTCATATTTAAGTATAACATTTCCTTAAACCACCTTCTGGTAACTCTGCCAGCTAACTAATGATTCCTTCTATTGTAAGCCACATTAAGCCTCAAATTCTGAGCTGAAGATGGAAAAAAGGAAGCCACACACTAATTGACGGTTGTATTGGTTTTCTGAAAGCCAATTCAAAACTAAAAGCATTGCATTTTGTGATGGAGTGAATTAAGCTATGCAGTTGTAGGCCTGAATATGAACACAAGGCCATTTCCTAACATTGGCTTATCTTATCTCATCTTCCAAAGATGTAGCAATTTATCAGATTCAATGCAGATTCTCCATTTATATCATGGAGGGGGCACCTGTGACTGTCTAGTGACTGCTGGACTCCAACTCCCATCAGCCCCAGCCAGCAAGGCCAATGGTCGGGGTGATGGGATCTGCAGTTCAACATCTGGAGGGTCACTGGTTCCCAATTCCTGAGGTAGACTGCAGAAAGGAAAACAGAGAGTTGGCTGCAAATATTCTAATAATAAAACCCCTATCAAAATATGTTTCCTCAAACCACTGGAGTGTGTGTGTGTGTGTGTGAGGGAAGGAGTTCAAAAGAAAAATATGACTAGCTCATTCCCTTCTTCCAGTATTATCTTTTATTTCATTCCTATTTAACACATTATTTTGTGCTGCATTTATGTACTCTATGTCTGGTTGCATCCACTTGCTCAAAAATTATTTATAGCTAAAGAGTTCAATGACCTACTGTTCTAAGATACAATAATTTAAATTGTCTAGAAAGTTTACCTTTCTGTCATGCCCCAGAACATGCATTTACTCAGTCCATGTGAGGGTAATTGTAGTCACCCATTACTACAACACTCCCTCCTTTGTATGCCTGCTCATTCTCCACCTCAAAACCACCCTGGGTGGTAGTACATCACCAGTGCTAAATTACTCGTGGGGCTCACTATTGTCAATTCTCCAGATGAGTTTGTCCCTTTTGATATTTCTAGCGTGCTGAACTCTATGTTCTCTTTCACATATGGAGCCACACCACCTCCAGTATGTCCTTCATGGTCTTTCTTACAATGTCCGACTACAGAGATAACCAGAGCTTGGAAAAGTTACTTTTTAAAACTACAACTCCCATCAGCCCCAGCCAGCATGGCCACTGGATTGGGCTGATGGGAGTTGTAGTTCAAAAAAGTAACTTTTCCAAGCTCTGACATGTCCCACTGATTTTCCCCATGCCACATATCTGTTTTCCTTTAAAACCAAGCTCTTTAGCTTGCCCATCTTGTATCAGAAGCTTCTATTATGAGCATATGAACATTAATAGGGTGTCTCTCTCCAAGTGTCTCTGGCATGTGCATTTTACCCTATGGTGCTTTTGCCTGTTTGAATTGCTGTCATGTCCTTCTGTACTTTCATTGCCTAGTTCTACCCTTCTCCCATTTGAACAATCACAAATATTTCACTGCCATCCCTTGCGGATAATTAATCCTGAACCAGACCTGCTCAATTATCCCCAACAATCAGTTTAACAGCAGCTCTGCCACCTGTTTAAAGTACCAGCAGTCTGATTCCACCCTGGTTAAAGAAAAGCATGTTCCTTGTCCCAAAACATTCCCCAATGCCTAATAATTCCAAGCCCCTCATTCTGACACCACCATCTTATCAATTAATTTAGACTCCTCTGCTTTGACTGTCTAGCACATGGAATGGGTAGCATTTCAGACAAAGTTACTGTGAAAGTTCTGGATTGAAGGTCCTTCAGTCAGCAAAAATTGCCTATCTGCACCGATGCCGGAATACTGGTACAATGTTCATCAGGCAAAAAAACAAACAAACAAAAAACCCCACGTGACTAAAGGGTGGGAACGCACTGCATGCTGGGATGCCTGTCACATGAGCGGCTACAGCTAGCACTAATCTCCTGCAATCTTCCAGTTTTCCAGCCTTGCTAACGGATTATTTCTGGTATCATTTATCATGGAAATTAGCGCTAATCTTCGACTACGTTCCACTACAATTCTGGAGCAAGCTTGTGTGTCATGTGAAAGATCAAATATAATGTGCAAATTACCAGGTAAGAAATCATCAGAATAATGGAATAAAGTGCAGTGGGAAAGCAGCATCTATTTGTGGAATCTCTGGATCCATCCCAATAGCTTGAACTAAAGTAGCATCTTGTGCTTGGAGCCAAGGAATATTCTGTTCATGCTATGGGGACTCAACTTGCATTGCCCAATGCCACCAGTTGTGTGTAAATTTCAATGTTCATGCAGAGCTCAACTGTTCAGAACAGTATCAAACTCAGAATGAAATAACTTCTGAACTAGCACTCAGAAGCCTTAATTTTAGTTATTTGAAAACTGCAAAATGTTTTTGTTAGGGGCAAAAAAGGCTAAGTCCAAAATATAGGCCAATCCTATATCAGTTAGGATTTTGTGAAACATTTAGTGTGAGCTACTCATCACCAGCATGGCCAGATAGAGATATGTAAAAAGTATTTAATCAAAACAAGTCCAGAAGAGTACAAGCCTCATATTATACAAAACCCCATATTTTGGCTTTACAATATTTTGCAATAGTGTATTTTATTACACACCACTTTTAAATGTATAAGGGGAAGGAAAATGCGTTAGACCAAGCACTAGGTAGGAGCTCTTATTTTTCCTTAAGTGAGAAACTGCATGGACCACAATGCAATGGCAAAAGCAGCTTAAACATTCTTACATATTCTTGGAAAGATCCACTCCAATTTCTCCTCTGCACACAATCCATGGATTATTTAACACAAAAAGTTACCAGCTCCTTCTTTCCTTTTCAGGTTCCTTAAACAAGTCTCAGGATGGTACAAGAAATATTTAACCAATGATCTCTTGAGTTCTGGAATTGTGTATTTAGTTTAAAAAAAAGCAATAACCTTTTACCAAGTATTGCACTCAAAATGAAGAGAGCTTGATTTTCTTCAAGAAACAGATTTACAGATAAAACACAGAAGGAAGCCACCTGTTTTATTGCTCTTTGATTGAGAAAGATAAAACAGTTCAGTATTCGTATATTTTTCAAAGTATTTACTGTTTGGAAATTTGCCCGAAGGTTTCATGATTAAAAACACTGGGGTGGATCCTAAGATCATGTGAGTAGTGTTTGGTTCGCAGAAAAGGTGCTCCTGGTACCTCCAAAGAGAAGTGTGAAAAGGGATTTTTGCCAGTTTCTCTCTCTTCCCTGTACCTCCATAATATGCGCTCTGGAGGATTTTAGGGATGGAGGAGAAATTCATTTTGGTTTGTGTTGTAATGCAATTTACCTAATCTATGCAATTTACCTAATCTATACTTCCTGAAACAATATATGAACTGAAACATGGGTATCCTTCAAACTTCACACTTTTCTGAATATCATGCAGTTCCCTTACCAAACAGTGTACATAAATTCATTCATTGGGGGAAAGTGTACATAAAAATGCATACATAAAATAACACACAAAAATGCATTACATTAAGGAAAATTGCTTGCAACAATTTGCAACTTAGGCCAAATTATATATGAAAATGTGTATTCTAGGAGACATGCATGTTCAAATGCTGATAAATATTTGTGAGGTTTTTTTAGAAAAATTGCAAATTGATGCAAAAATGTGACAAACTGAACATAAGATTGGAAAAATAAGAAATTAGGAGTGAACAAAATTAACAGATTCGTGCATCCCGGAGCATAGCAGAATGGAAGGTGGTAACATTTATTTCTTTTGTCCCAGTTTCTTTTGGTAGAAAATGCAAGGCAAAATAGATATTGAAGCTTCACAGCCCTGTTGTATATGAAAGGAGGTAGTATGCAAGAGAAGGGGAGGATACTTGGTAGGAGGTAAACTTCCTCTGCTCCCAGCCCATCTGGCCTGGGGAAAGAAAATTAGTAGTTTACTGTTTACAAAGTTTGGAGCAGCACACCGCTTCCCAAGGCATGCCTAGTCTATTCATAGGAAGACGAAAGGAGCATCTCACCCCAAGCAGCTTCCACCTGTGATTGCCAGAAAGATAACCAGGTGTTAGACTAACAGACATTCAGTTCAAATCTAACCAGCTTTGTCTTAATTGTCTTGATTTATGTGATGTTCACTGAGGTTTACAGAATTCAGTGAATACTCTTGGTTTAAGCTCAATCCTAACTATGTCTATGCGGAAATAAATCCACTGAATTAAATGGGGCTTACTCGGAGGTAAGTGAGGTAAGATTACACCTTAACTGATGCTGCTGAAGAATTTTCCTGTCTCCAAAAGAAGTCAGTCAGTTTTTTCTCTCCCACAAGAATACAGAATAAATAAGGGCCAATGTGTATGTGAGATTATGCACATGATTTGACCTTGCATGGTTATTGTTTTTATTTATTTTTAACCATTAGCTGGTATGGAGGGATTATGTTGTGGGGGAGGGGGGCTTTAAAGGTTTGTTACTGTGATAGACCTGACCTGAATCAGGACCTTTTGCATCTACTATTTACAATGGGAACTTTTCTTCCATTGCAAAAAGCAGTTACAGAGACCATCTCACCTGTTCGTTTGTCCCTATCCAACTCAGAGGCTCCTACACCAGCTGTTTCCTTTTTTAAAAAACAAAACCAGCAACCACGCAAGTCCAAATGAAATAAATAATGTCACAACTAGATAGGCCATCGTATTAATTGTTGCTGCACAGAAATGGCCCTAACTGGGATCCAAAAAGAATGAAATGGCAAAAGCATTCTTCAAAATAAATACATGCTGGTAGTCAGTGTATATACTAGGGTTGCCAGGCTCAGGGCCTGAGAATGATTCTGTAAGAAAAGAGAAAATTCAGCCAAGCTCAGGTTTTCTTGCAACACCGTAATGGAAAAAACCACAAGGTGGAATTCCCCCTTCCCCCTGCACAACTTTTAAAGATACAAAAGACCTCTTGGTTGCCAGGCCCAGCTTCCAAGAGGTCTTTTGTATCTTTAAAAGTTGTGCAGGGGGAAAGGAGAATTTCACCTTGTGTTTTTTCCCATTACAGTGTTGCAAGAACACCTGCACTTGGCTGAATTTTCTCTTCTCTTAAAGCAGCAATTCCCAACGTGGATGGTAATGCCCCCCTGGGGGGCGTTACAGCCTTTCAGGGGGGCGTTGGCATGACTACTAACTTTAGGGGGGCATTTGGGTTCATTAGGGGGCGTTGACATTTGGCGGTCTGATGCGACAGTTGAAGCATTTAAGTTTAATTTTATTTAATACACAAATCATTAATTTTTAAATGTTTTGTCCCCAGTTAGAATGTATTTAATAGTCTCAATTCATGGAAATAACACTATAAATACTGTGTGCTCTTTAGTAAAGAAATTCTGAATAGCGGCCAGTGTCATATCAAGGAATGGGGATATTAGCCACGCCCCAGCACTAGGTAATGTTCTGATGCTGTCTTGAGGGATGTTGGAACCAATCACAAGAGAGTGTTTGATAAGCTGGGTGTATTGGTGGAGGGCGCATTCTTCCAATGGATGAGTGTCATGTGCAAACAGGTGATGCAGACAGTCAGTTATTCACTGGTTTTCTTCAGGAATGGGACACACTCGCTACCCGTTGTTTCTGTGATGTTTAAATGAACTTGTTTAACGAAACAATGCCGGTAAACTGAATGAGTTTGTTGTTAGTGTATTCTAACAGTGTATTCTATTGGTTCATACTGTGTGGACTTAATTAGTTTTTGCTTATGTTTTTTTAGGATTTGTGAAATAAGAAACAATTCCTATATCTGCAATTTGTTTCTTGCTTGTATTTTATGGATTTAAAGTCAGCCAAAACTCATCAAGCTCAAGGATCACACTAGTATTTTATAATAAATCTCATTTTATTTACTTTTCTATAACTATGTGTGTATATTAATAAATCATACTAAGAATTCAATGTGTAATCTAAGTGCAATAAAAAGGCATGATAAAAATGATCAGTGATAATCATTGAAAATACCTTTTATGCATTACTCATATTTTAAGGGAAGAATAGGAAGCATCGGCATATACTTAATCTGAGGGGGGCGTTGGGCACTTCTTTACTTTGAAATATTTTGTCACTGAATAGTATAGTAGATGAGTTTTGCTGCACTAACAAAGAGGCTTCGTCAACCCCTCTCCTCCTCTTTTTTCATTCATCCGCTTTTTGATCTCTTATTGGGAAATAAATTCCTTACTCTTAATTTTGGCTATAAGGTCTAAGTCCCAACAGATCATCTTCCTCAGGAAGAAAAATATTAAAATGTGGCCTAAGTAGTGCTGTTCCCTGTTAGGCACTGATGGAGCTATCAGCATCTCTCCCTGACCACTGCCATTTCCGGAGTCCCACATACCAGCTTTTTCTGCTAATAGTCCCTGATTAGCCATTTTGCACTTGTATCTTAAGTGCTAAGCAGGCTATAGTGGGCAGTGGCTGCTGATGCTGCTGATTTCAAATCCACTCGTCCTCACATCTAGCCTGAAGCAAGGAGACTCAGCTCCCACCATCTCACTCATTTTCCTGCCTGTTACCTATTCCTCCTTGTCTCCCTAGTGGAGCTTGGCAAAGTTACTTTTTTTGAACTACAACTCCCATCAGCCCCCGCCAGCATGCCCACTGGATTGGGCTGATGGGAGTTGTAGTTCAAAAAAGTAACATTTCCAAACTCTGCCTAGTCTACCATACAGTCAACTCTGTTGTTTCTTCGTTCTTATTTTTATTGCAAAATTCTCAGTTACAATTAACTCTGTTGCTTCTGAGTCAGAATAAACACTTACATTAGGACACATTCTGGGCAAGAAGGGCAAGTCCAACCTTCAGCTATAGCCAAAATGCACTCCCCAACTCAAACCTGGTAAAATCATAATTGTTTTACTGGATGAGTTTAAATTTATTTAACTATTTCATTTTAATTTGTTGATCAAGCTGTGAAATATTTTTTCTGTATATGTGAAGTTTGCTTGTGCTCAACAAATGAACACAGAGCATATAAAGATCTGAAAGGGGAAGGGGAGAAAGGAGGGAAGTTCATTGGTTCTTGTGTTGCTGATGTCACAAATATCTCAGTGGCTGATGAACTCCTGGGTGGCTTCACAATGTTTGGGCCCAAAGAGGAGGTGGTCAATACCTTAAGAAGTCCATTTCTTTCCCAGGAATAATAGTCTTCTCATAGGTAGGATTTATTTATGTATAGAATTATTTAAATCCTGACTTTTGGCCTTAACAAGGGCAAATACAATAAAAGCAATAAATACAAATACAATAAAACACAATAAAAATACAATACAATAAAAGCTGACAATATAGAGTCTAAACCTTAAATTTTCAACAGATTAAATCAACTCTGGAGAAAAGTTCTCAGTGCAGGCCCAAACTCTGGCAAATCAGAGATGCCTTGACATTACATTTTAAAATCATGTATTGGGGAGGGGTCATGTTTCTCTGCAATTGGAGTTCCAAAACTGAGGGGGTCACTGTCAGACCCCTACTCAGGGTCTGGTCTCGTAATGGATCTCTCACACTGGCCCCAGCACAGGTCTCTCATGATCCCACTACTAGGCACCACCACCTGACACTGTAATGCAATACTGCCCTGAGACTGTGCCTTAGTCTCCTCTACAGATTGCTACATAGTGTCTGGGTGCACTTACAGGCCACAACCCCCCCTGTATCTTTCTGCCTTTAAAAATTACAGCTCTGGGTTTCTTTGGATACCTGCTGCTGTTACACTATCCCTTCACTGATGCCACCATTGATACTGTTCCCAGTTTTGGTATTTGCTCTGCCCACTCTTCTGGTCTAATATCTCAGCTAAGGATCAGGCGTGTTGTTAAGCCAAAAACTATTTATTTAATAACACAAGGAATAAACAAGATTACTTTAAGTTCAGTCAACATGCGTGTGGTTACATATAATAGTTTTCCCTTTATATATCTTAGTCCTAAAACCTGCCCCACTACCCGCCACACAAATCCACCCCTCCAATATGCAGAACCAACCAGCAACCAACCATTGTCCAGCTGTCATTCTCTCATTTATACCTTCAACCACCCAGATGCTCAGCCAATCACAGCTCAGCATTCTTCAACATTCCAACCCATGGACTCCCCCGTCTCACTCACTCTACTTACTATATTTACCCTACAAAACTGACACCATAATTACTATACAACATTTACAGGGGCATCACAGTCACAATAAAAGAAAAAAGGCTGCTGTTAGAAAAATAGAAAGCTGTCTGACACTATGAGACCATGGGTCCATCTAGCCCAGTAGGGCTGACACTGATGTCCAGTATTTCAGATGGAGATTTCTCCCAGTCCTACTTGGTGATACAAGGGATTGAACCTAGGGCCTTCTGCATCCAAACAAGTGCTCTGCTACGAAGCTGAAGCCCTTCTTCTGTTCCCATGAAGCAGGGCCTCCGATGCTGCATGCAGAGGACAGGCAAATTCACATGAGAAAGCAGTCCTTCAAACATTTGGTTCCATATCATTATGGGCTTTGCAGGCAGTAACCTTCACTTTGAATTGCTCCCAGAAAAGAACTAAAAGCCAGTACAAGGTATGTATAAGGCTCACACAAGGTGTATTAAGAAACCTGTCTTATTTACCCTCAAAGACGAATCAAAGGATTCATCTCTGTGGTGTTTTCAGCCCATCTTTGGAGCAAATAACCTTGAAATCTGAAAGGATAAACAGGAGGGCAACTGAGGAGGGAGCAGTTGAGGCTTCTGCTAGTAACATTCTAATTATTCACTGATATATGTTTAATAAAACAAGACTCCAATTTTCTATCTAGAATGCTTCTAAATATATAGTCTTTCCAGTGCTTTAGTTTGTATACCTGGTTTAATGAGGAAATGAAAATACTGGATAAGTTAAGAAGTTAAAAGAAGGAATGGTTGCTTTTATAATGGGAGAAAATTATTGTTGCTCTGGGAATACTCTATTGTATAATTCGAAAAATAATAGTGAATGCCTCTTCTTTATATTTTGGCAAAGCGCTTACCAGTGCATATTGCAACATATACATCTTAAAAGAACTACAGGGGCAAATTTATCATCGTCTTAGGGCATGTGAATGACAACAGAATGTTTGTTATTAAGACTTCATCTGCTCCTGCTGCTTATTCTTTTTCTAAAGTCATAATCCTCTGGATATGATATGGTGGTTAACTGCTGTGGAGATTATTGTCAGAATCTGCTGATTATATCTTCAGGTAGGGAATACGAAAAGAGTCAATAGGATTTTAAAATTATACCATGACAAAAATGCATATTATAGCACTGTGGTGCCTCTGTGTATCTGATTGAAGAGACGTCCCTGCCCTGTTCAGATCTGCTTTGCACCTACCTAGAATAACTCCATTTGCAAAATCACCACCCTATTTATTTGATTGCATATTGCCAATGAAAGCAGATCTCTTACCCATTTGCAGAAAGCAGAACTATTTCGTATCCATAGTATTTCTGGTGAAATAGCCATGATGTTTTAAAGTCTAGTAACTCTCCTTCTGCCATGAATGCATTTTAGTTCATAATAGCTGAGATCTTTTCTTCCATTTTGTCGTGAAGACACCATTGCTCCCTTTCGTTCATGGGTATAATACCAGGTAAACCCAAGCACTCAATCTGAGAATTTCTCCCACAAGATTTTCCTCGGGCTGGATCAAAAGCTAAAGTTCATGAGTACAGTTTTGAATTTTGTCCATGCAGCCCAAATGGCCAGGGATGCTTCAGTTCTCCAAAGATTTCCATGGCTGAATGGGAACTAATAAGTAGCCACAATAAGCTGTGTACTTCATCAACAAGTTCACAAACTCATGTTTGTTACTTGATGAGCATAACATCTAGTGATGTCTTCCAAGTTCAAAAGATAAATAATTATGGACAGAATTTGACAGAATTCATTGTCTAGTTTTCAATGGGCGCAGTTCACACATTTGACAGAATAATGAAGTTTAAAGAAATCGAATGAGAGATTGTGAAGGATATGTATGTGTGAACTAGCTTATGCTGTTGCCTCCATGTGGTCAGCATGGAGATGTATGTGAAAGGTACTTCCTTTCCCCCAGACACTTCATATGCTTTTATGAGCATTAGATGTGGTGCAAGAATGTTTAAACAGGAGTGTAAGAGGTTTTCTTTTTGGATATGCCCTTAAATCGTCCACTGCTTTTCTTTACTTCACTGTCCCTCCTCCCGAATTTCTTTGAAATGCTAGTTCCTGGCATCCCCAAATGACTGGCCATTTGTCCAGTCATGGCTATCTGCCAAATTAGCATCATTAATTCTGCAAGCTCAGGAGTTTAGAGTTCGGATCTACTGCACCTAAAATGGAAAATTAATCACCCACGTGCTATAGAAATGAAGCTATTAAAACTTTAGCAGGTTTGAAAAAGAATGTATTGTTTGGTGATGTGATACTAGCAAATTGATCTGGTTTCAGCTTAATATTTGACAGTCAGAACCACTCATGTGTATGTGAATCCTCTGATTGACAGAATTCCTTTAAAACTTTGAGATTATCAATTGTCTTCTAGCCATACTTCATCCACTTCTATCTTCCTAGTTGATGTAAAGCTTGGTTCTCAAAGCCAGGAGAGTACAGCTTTGCTTTAGGCAGTAAACCTGTTTTCCGTCATCATGTTTACTTTACTATCTTTATTGATCTGGCAGTTAATACCGGATTAATCATTATACACATAACATACAAGCTTTTTGAAACACACATATTCTTGTAATGGGGATGAACATTTTCTGTTTATTTATTTATTATACTTGTATACCGCCCCATAGCCGAAGCTCTCTGGGCGGTTTACAGTAACTGAAAACAAATACAATTTAAGATACATCTTTTAAAAAACAATTTAAAACACAATTTAAAAATGTAAAACAATCTAAAACACATGCTAAAATGCCTGGGAGAAGAGGAAAGTCTTGACCTGGCGCCGAAAAGATATCACTATGAAAGAGAATTCTTGGAAAATACAGCTGTCCCATTTATAGGTAATATATACCTCTTTTAGAGCTTCTGAATCTACAGCTTAAGCCACACAAAAAATAAACTGAAGTACTTCAAGTGGCCTATTATAATTGATGCAACTGCCAATACTTTGCATGACAGGTGAACATTTGTCTCAACTGTAAACTAATAGTGATAAAAAGCAGGTCAGAGCAGCAAAAACATTAAAAGGCATGGTCAAGGAATGTACAGCTTCTCTGCCCACTCCCCAAACCTCCAAAGCTGCCTGGAGTTCTCTACAGCTTAATACCTATGAGGAGGCATTTGCTTGTTTCTGAGTTGTGATTAGTATCTATAGCTTGGAAAACAATAGATGGGAGTTTAATGGAATATGATACAATGCAACCAACATTATGACACGAGGTGGGGAGATATAATTTTGATTATTTTCTAATGATGCTGTTATAATTGCTGACCCATTTCCAAATTGAGCCAAGAGGAGTTACCCTGTTGCTATATGCAAACCTTTTTTATTCACTCATGTAGGAAAAGTGTTCTTATAACAGTATAGTATTTGGCATTAATTAATAGCGTGATTTCTTATTTGCACAAGAGAAGCATTTTGTTACCTTTTCTTTGAGGATTTGCTTTCTAATGCATCGGTATTAAGTGTTCACATTTTAAAATGTCATATATCTGAATGCCAGTTGATTAATTTGAACCCACCCACCCTGGCAAAAATGTGGTCCTTAACAAAATGATCCGGTCCTATGTTATGAAAGAAACTATTTACCATTTCATCAGTTAAGTGTGTATAACATGTTTTATAAATGTTATAGCTGCCTATTGCCTATATTGTCTTGGTCGAGACTGACAACAAAAGGATAAATACAGTGAGTATAGCAGGTCCCTCTGGTTGTACCATGAACATGACACATGTCATCCTGTGATAAATTGGCTCTCTGTCTGTTCAATTTCAAATCCAAAGCTCTGGAGGCAGAGGTGTTAGGAAGCAGACATAATTCTGGCGAGCAGAGGCCTCAGATGCACAAAATTAGCGTGCATGGAGCAGATAACAGAGAGCAAGAGTGAGACAGAAAGGAAGTTTGCACAGGTTTGACAACTTCCTGGGGTTTAGGTGGTATTGGCAGATGTTAGGTGTGAAAAAACATCTGTAAGCACGATAATGAATGTTACCAGAATTTGAAGTGACAACTGTATCAAGCACAAATGCTACCTTGTCTCTGCATTTGCATACCAATTAAATAAAAAAAACAAATATTGGGTTCCAGAATTTGTTTGACAAATAATCTGCTGGGTTTACTCAGTACATCTGGGTCAGGCTTTTTGGCTGCTTGACAGTTACAACATGAAAGGAGAATTTAAGCAAAAAGATGTATCTAGATTGCTACCAAGTGCTCCAATTTAAATAGACATTAGAGATGGGTCACATTGGCTAAGAAACATGCGGGATCTTTAACCATAGGGCTCCCGGGTTTTGCTATGCATAGCTGCCATGGCTGGTTCTGAGGTTCTTTGGGAATGTGATAATAAGGTTGTGAGTCAGCCTCAAAATGTTAATTTTTAATTGTTACAGTAGTATTTTTGGGGTAACATTCTTAAGTTTTTTTCAATACACAAAGTAAACTATTAAATTTTTATTTAAAAATATTCAGAAGTATAATGCCTTTACTTTGAATGCTCATATATTTGCATATGTCTGGTATAGGGTTAGAGTCTCAGGTTAGGAATGAGAAAACCCAGGTTCATATCTTTATTTCTATCCCACACCTTCCTCTAGAGGAGCCCGGGATGGCAATCCCCATTCAGCTGCAAACCACACTGAATAGCTTTCGGTCACAGAATAATAGAATAGCAGAGTTGGAAGGGGCCTATAAGGCCATTGAGTCCAACCCCCTGTTCAATGCAGGAATCCATCTTAAAGCATACCTGACAGGTGGCTGTCCAGCTGCCCCTTGAAGGTTCTAGTGTTGGAGAGCCCATCACCTCCCGAGGTAATTGGTTCCATTGTCGTACTGCTCTAACAGTTAAGAAGTTTTACCTGATGTTCAGTCGAAATCTTGTCTTCTGTAACTTGAGCCCATTATTCTGTGTCCTGAACTATTGGGTGATCGATAAAAGATACTGGTCCTCCTCTGTGTGACAATCTTTCAAGTACTTGAAGAGTGTGTTATCATATCTGCCCTCAGTCTTCTTTTCAAGGCTAAATATGCCCAGTTCTTTCAGTCTCTCATCAGAGAGCTTTGTTTCCAGCCTCCTGATCATCCCTGTTGCCCTCCTCTGAATTTGTTCCAATTTGTCTGCATCCTTCTTACCGTACAATGGCCAGTCAATATATTGCAGCCTAACATACTTCATAGTTATGAGGATGAGATGGGGGGGGCACATGGATGTTGCCCTAAGTTTCTTGGAGGAAGGATGAAATATAAGTTGTAATACATAATAACTGAAATATTTATTTGTATACATTTACATCAAAAAGAACTCTTTGAGGTAGGGATCTGTCTCTTTTGCTTACTCTGAAGAACACCATAAACCATGACGGTAATGAATACATAAATAGTAATAATAAAAACAGTACTTGCCCACTTTCTATTTTGAGATATTTAAACAATAGCCAGCATGATTTTTTTGCATTCCACAATGTTAAATTGAAAGTACCCCCATGCCATTCTGATGCTTCCCATAAGCTCATTTCAAAACAAAACTTTACAAAACGTATACTCCTGAACTCAGAAATGCTTGCTTAACAACCCTCTAAGTTTTCATGGGGATATACAAAACATTCAGAGAGCATCAAGAGTTTAAAACAAGAGGGGGAAAATCCAGACCCCTGTTGGACTTATTTCTGTCAGTGGTCTTATAATTTGTTGAAATTCATTAAAAATCAGCCATGTTCACAGAGTACCTGTAATCCCATTACTGACCTTGCCCCACATTCTGACCTTCATCTTCTGCAGTTTAAAGGTTTTTAAAAAGCATGGCTGATTTTTAATTAATTTAAGAAATTTAACACTGAACTCTATGATAGCACAGGGCATACTCAGTAAGAACCAACTGTCAGAGTTATAAAAGCCAGAGTCACAGCTGTTTAGCTTGGCTAATCAAGAGGCCACACCCATGCCAGACATTTATTCCATTTTAAATAGTTATGGCTTCCCCCAAAGAATCCTGGGAAGTGTAGTTTGTGAAGGGTGCTGAGAGTTGTTAGGAGACTCCTATTCCCCTGACAGAGTTCCAATGGCCAGAGTGGTTTAATAGTCAGCCCCCGTTCTGGGGATTGTAGTTCTGTGCGGGAAATAGGGCATCTCCTAACAACTCGCAGCACCCTTAACAAACTACACTTCCCAGGATCCTTTGGGGAAGCCATGACTGTCTAAATTGGAATAAAGATCTGGTGTGGATGTGGTCAGGGACAGCTTTGGTTTAAATTTGGGTGGGAGACTACATGTGCCTTTTGTAGAATAAAAAGGTGGGGGAAACCCTGAAAAACAATGATACTGTTCACAGTGTTTTCCTTTTGGAAAGAAAAGGGGCTTCTCCTCTGCCCAGTGCCCATCCACCCAATCTCCCCCCTCCCTTCTCTTCCTCCTGGCCCTCCCTCTCCTCTCCACCTTCCTCCCTACCACTACCCTTCCTCCCTTCTGTCTTCTGTTGGCTATAGGTACATTCTTAAACTTCAAGGGTTTTTTTTGCCTTAGTGAATATGTACACAAGGTGAATACAGTGTTTTAAGTACTTAAAATGTAAGTGAAGGAAATCCTCTTGGATGCATCTGGGTGTGTTAGATATGTCTCAGCCCACTTATAAATAATTAGGGCAATATATCCCCATATGAAACAGGTTTTCTAATTCATAGTGTGTATTGCAAATTATCTGTAAAATGTCTAGGAGGCAGCATCTGACAAGGTATGGAATAATATAAAAATCAAAGCAAAACAAATAGTATGTCACTACTGGTGTACTACAAGCAACTTCATAACTTCTTGGATAAGAATACTGCAAAGATGTGTCTTGAATGTTTGGAAAGGAAAATATTTCTACTAGAATGGAGAAGGTATTTTGACATATCAACACTCAGTTTTACTTTCTAGCTCTATAAGCAATGGCAATAATATACTGAAGTCTTATACTGTGTCATGTAAGAAAAACAAAAAATTGTGAAACACATAGGACAATCATAAGGATGTTAACTCAAAGTAAGTTTCACTACGTTCAGTGACATTTATTCCCATGCAAATGATTGCAAGCTTAATTCTGAACCAGTTTCAAAGGACAATTTAAAAATTGTATTTTTTTTCTGGAGCAAGATGGAAGCCAATAAATGTAGACTTATTAACAGAGACAGAGAGAAGTCTGGTTCTGTGATTTGTGGAATGGTAGAATTTATCACTTAAGGGAAGTAGTGGAAAGGAAACCTCTTTGAAAACTGAATGGGACATAGTAGCTGTGATTTTTACTGAAAGGAAACTATCCAACATAAACAGCAGGATATAGGTGATGGGATAGATTTTCCCTATCTTTTAATATCTGTGAATCTGTGCGTCATTATCAGCATGCTGCACTTTCCTAACACCTCTTTTCCCTTGTCCCTTACAAAGATTTTGAAGTCTCAACAATTTTGTTAGCATTTGAAAAGCAAGTCTGTCCTAGAGAGCTCTGCTGTAGTTCAAGATCACTGTTGGGTTTTTATATGTAAGGAGAGTTCAATATGCTGAGCTTATTTTATGCTTGCATTATCTTTGCCTGAGTCCTCTATCTTTTTAGCCTTTCATTTTCTGCAGTTTTTATTTCCAGGGGTGTAACTAACCAAGCTCAGCAGAGTCATACAGAGAGCTGGGCATACACCTGGGGGTAGAATTTCATTAATAGCTGTTCAAATGTTTAAATGCATTGGCTTTGAGCTTCGCCATGCCTCTCCTGTATTTATATATGTTTTAGAGCATTTGTGATCAAACTGGATAAGCAGAAACAGAATGTTAAATTCACATACTTCAATGCTTCTGATGGATTTATTTTACACATTAATTCAATTCAGAGAGAGAGAGAGAGAGAGAGAGAGAGAGAGAGAGAGAGAATACTAGTTGTAAATAGCCAGTGAAATATTCATAAACACTGTTGAATAATCAAACATTTTCTGAGCCAAAAGTACCACCACTTTCACGGTCCCTTTGCAAGCCATGAAAGTAGGGCAGCATTTTTAAAAAAATATTCTTTAGAGCAGTGGTTCCCAACCTTTATGTGTACAGGGCCTCTTTTGTAAACTCAGAAAATGTAATGCCCCCCCCCCCAGGCATTGCTTTCTTTTCTTAATGCAAATATCCAATCAAATTGGTATCCCCTCCCCCCACATAGTCTGAAGATGTACAGTCCTGTCTCCCAAAACCAGTAGGCTACAGTGTTGGACTAAGAACCAGGTTCAAATCCCCATCCAGCCATGAAGCCCACTGGGTGACTTTGACCCAAACACAGTCTCTCAGCCTGACCTATCTCACAAGGTTGGTGTAAGGATAAAATGGAAAGGGGGGGGAACCATGGGCACCACCCTGAGCAACTTGAAGGAAAAGTGGGATATAAATGCAATAATAATTAAATAAATGAATACATTCCTGCTGCAATACCAGCAATACCTGCTGCTCTTAGACCCTTTATGTTTTTGGCAGCAGGGTCCCAGCAGGGTCCCTATGTCTCCAGCATCCTACAAATCAATCAGCATGAAAGGGAATGTGTTAACCACTGAGAAGAGTCTTCTAACATGCTTCTTTCCTGTTGATTGGAGCCAATCTGAGTGAAAGAAGTAAAGTCAGCCACACTCTTCTGAGTGCTAACACTTTCCTCTTTCATGCTTATTGGTTCCTAGGCACTAACAAGGATCTCATTCTCAACCCCACAGCAAAAAAGTGGGGAGGGGCATGGCTGTAATCAACATAAAGGGACCCTGTATTTCTGAATTTGCCACTACACTACAGAATACCAGGATCCCAGCCTCAGCCAACCTGCTGAGTTTTTTCTTTTTTAAAAATAATAATCAAGAAGCAGCAATGTGTTGGTGATGGGGATGCTAGATTGTGCACTGCAGACAACAAGGTGCACAGATTGAGGAGGGGGTTAGTACTTTTAGGCCTTGGGATGATCATCAGAACTGATGACTCGGTTAACATGCACTCAAATGCACTCGAATGAAAGCGGAGCAAAAGACAGATCAGCGCGTGCACACACACACACACAAACACAGCTGCCCCTCTGTAAGCATCGGTAGCCGTGCATGCATTCGGGCACTGGAAGCCCTCAACTGCTGCAGTGTCTTGGACAGAGAGATGGGGGGCAGATTGTAGGTGGAAGGAAGGAGGGATGCTAGCACACACTCTTAGCCTCAGAAATGGAGGGTGAGAAAGACCTGCACTTCCTCTAGAATGATTCATGGCTCTGTCTGGGCTGAAGGCAACATCTGGACAGTCTCGCAAATAAGAATAATTTTTAAAGGAGATGTCAATGAAGCAGGAGCCAAGAAAGGCAAGCAGGCTGGCTTCCAGGAAGAAGAGGGTAACAGCCTTTCCTTGCAGCTTTGCTTCTTTTTGCTTCACAAAAAGCCCTCTCGTTCTGAGCAAGGGCATCAGCAGCAGCAACAGTGCGAGGAGACGGGAGTCGGTGATAGTAATCCCCTCTTCTTCCTGGTAGCTCCACCCTCAGCCTCCTTTAATGTCTGCCACAAGTTTTATAGGCAGACACCTGCCCTTGGCGTACCTGAAAGAGACTCTGCCACTTCAACAAAAGTCCTCCCCTCTTGTTTGGGGCAGTAAGGGCAGTTCGGCAATGGAACCGACTACCTAGGGAGGTGGTGGGATCCCCTTCGCTGGATGTCTTCAAGCAGAGGCTGGACAGCTATCTGCGGGAGATGCTCTAGCTGTGGATTTCCTGCTGTGAGCAGGGGGTTGGACTCGATGGCCTACAAGGCCCCTTCCAACTCTATGATTCTATGATTCTAAGAGGGGTGGCATCTGCAGCTGCAGTGGGGGGCAGACAACATCCAGGGAGGGAAGACTTTTAAAAATAAATAAATCATTTCTTTACTGGATGTCTCCCTGGGGGTCGCGGCCCCCAGGTTGGGAACCACTGCTTTAGAGAAAAAGAGATTCTTGAAAAAGAAATATGGATGAGGGAGACTTACCATTGGTGCTTGTGGCTTAGGGATTTCTTCTTCTAACTAGCTGCTCAGCCACCACTTGCACTGGTGGAGCTGTAGTTGGCAGCCCAGCAGTCTGCCATTCTCCTCAGTACCCATGGGCTGCCATCTTCTCTCCTCCCCCCCCCAACAATGCCTCTGGAATAATGCTACATCTTGACATAGCACTATTCACACAGAGGTACTGAAGGGAATGGCAGCCTGCACAGCTGCTACTTAAAAGAAACTGTAGCCACTGCTATGGCAGCTGCAAATACTAGGAATGGATAAATCTGTCAATTTCAATTTCTCTTGGTTTCAGTTTGCCACTTTTTGCATCACTCTGTGATTTTTTTGTGACATTTTAGTGTGCATTTCCCCAAATATACATATTTTTGCAAGCAATCTTTCCTAATAGAATGCATTTGTGTATGTTATTTTGACTAACATATGCACCAGTGTGGTGTAGTGGTTAAGGTGTTGGACTACGACCTGGGAGACCAGGGTTCGAATCCCCACACAGCCATGAAGCTCACTGGGTGACCTTGGGCCAGTCACTGCCTCTTAGCCTCAGAGGGAGGCAATGGTAAAATCCCCTCTGAATATCGCTTACCATGAAAACCCTATTCACAGAGTCACCATAAGTCGGGATCGACTTGAAGGCAGCCCATTTCCATTTTTTTCAATGCACACATTCCCCAATATATGGATTTTTGTACACATTATTTCACTGGAGAACTGCATTGCAAATCTTTGAGAATTTTAAAGGATAGCTGCATTTCAATTTGAATATTGTTTCAGAAAGTGTGAAATAGGTAGATTTGCATTAAAATATGAACTGAATCAGTTTCTCCTCCATCACCAACAGTAAGCTTCACCTGCCCTATTTTTCTAAAGAACATAAGAACATAAGAAGAGCCTGCTGGATCAGGCCAGTGGCCCATCTAGTCCAGCATTCTGTTCTCACAGTGGCCAACCAGGTGCCTGGGGGAAGCCTGCAAGCAGGACCTGAGTGCAAGAACACTCTTCCCTCCTGATGCTTCCAGCAACTGGTTTTCAGAAGTATACTGCCTCTGACTAGGGTGGCAGAGCACAGCCATCACGGCTAGTAGCCATTGATAGCCCTGTCCTCCATGAATTTGTCTAATCTTCTTTTAAAGCCATCCAAACTGGTGGCCATTACTGCGTCTTGTGGGAGCAAATTCCATAGTTTAACTATGCGCTGAGTAAAGAAGTACTTCCTTTTGTCTGTCCTGAATCTTCCAACATTCAGCTTCTTTGAATGTCCACGAGTTCTTGTATTATGAGAGAGGGAGAAAAAGATTTCTCTATCCACTTTCTCAATGCCATGCATAATTTTATACACTTCTATCATGTCTCCTCTGACCCGCCTTTTCTCTAAACTAAAAAGCCCCAAATGCTGCAACCTTTCCTCATAAGGGAGTCGCTCCATCCCCTTGATCATTCTGGTTGCCCTCTTCAGAACCTTTTCCAACTCTATAATATCCTTTTTGAGATGAGGCGACCAGAACTGTACACAGTATTCCAAATGCGGCCGCATCATAGATTTATACAATGGCATTATGATATCGGCTGTTTTATTTTCAATACCTTTCCTAATTATCCCTAGCATGGAATTTGCCTTTTTCACAGCTGCCGCACACTGGGTCGACATTTTCATCGTGCTGTCCACTACAACCCCGAGGTCTCTCTCCCAGTCGGTCACTGCCAGTTCAGACCCCAGGAACGTTTATGTGAAATTAAGATTTTTTGCTCCAATATGCATAATCTTACACTTGTTTATATTGTATTTGCCATTTTTCCGCCCATTCACTCAGTTTGGAGAGGTCTTTTTGGAGCTCTTCGCAATCCCTTTTTGTTTTAACAACCCTGAACAATTTAGTAACAACAACAACACTTTATTTGCTTTTAGCCATAGGACATTGCACAGTGTAAAACAAACAATTGAAACCATACAGCTTAAAACACGCAGTCCTGTTGGATTTATAGTCTTTGGGCTCGTACATAATTTGCTCTTATCTTTTTTGCGGCTAGAGCAAAATTCGCCACCGCAATAGTAACCCGGTTATGGTTATCAGCCAGGAGCTCAACCACCAAGTTGCCGCAAGGTGTCCCCACTCTGGAGCTAATCAGAGGCGCTAAAAATTTATGTCTGGGGTTCCTGAACAAGGGGCAAATGAACATGTAGTGCACAACATCTTCAGGTACCTTACAGCCAAAAACACAACAGTGCTCCTTGGTTGGGATACCTAAATACCTGCCTTCCAGATAGGCCATGGGCATTGTTTGGAATCTAAGTTCCATGAACGCTCTTCGTAAAGAGGTGCATGTCAAGGTATCGAAGTACCATGGCTTAGCGTGATTGGGTTTAAAGAGGGGGAACCAGGGTGAAAAAGGCCCCCCAACTATCGTTGCCCTGTCTTGGTTTGCATCATGGTCGAACACCCAATTTCGGAGCTCAGAAGGGTTGAGGCCTATAAATTTCCTTTGTGGGAGATCATAAGTTTCTAGTATTGCCTGACCCCCTTGAGCCCATCCCCCAATCTGATGTTGCTCCTGCCAGCAAAGCTTTGTGAGGGAGGTGTCCTCCATGGTAGAGATCTTCATCCAGTACCTGAAGTGGGCCAGATCAATTTTGGCTGTCAATGAGGGGAGGCCTAATTCGGCTCTTAGATGAGCAGCCGGTGTGCCTTGAGGGAGGCCCAAAATCTGTCTCATAAATGTGTTTTGTAGGGGCTCAAGCCAATTTAGTATCGTCAGCAAACTTGGCCACAGAAGTTAAGCTAACTGGCCTGTAATTTCTGGGATCCCCCCTGGATCCCTTTTTGAAGATTGGTGTTACATTTGCCACTTTCCAGTCCTCAGGCACGGTGGAGGACCTGAGGGACAAGGTACATATTGTAGTTAGCAGATCAGCAATTTCACATTTGAGTTCTTTGAGAACTCTCAGGTGGATGCCATCTGGGCCCGGTGATTTGTCAGTTTTTATATTGTCCATTAAGCTTAGAACTTCCTCTTTCGTTACCACTATTTGTCTTAGTTCCTCAGAATCCCTTCCTGCAAATGTTAGTTCGGGTTCAGGGATCTGCCCTATATCTTCCACTGTGAAGACAGATGCAAAAAAATCATTTAGCTTCTCTGCAATCTCCTTATCGTTCTTTAGTACACCTTTGACTCCCTTATCATCCAAGGGTCCAATCGCCTCCCTAGATGGTCTCCTGCTTTGAATGTATTTATAGAATTTGTTGTTGTTGGTTTGTATGTTCTTAGCAATGTGCTCCTCAAATTCTTTTTTAGCATCCCTTATTGTCTTCTTGCATTTCTTTTGCCAGAGTCTGTGTTCCTTTTTATTTTCTTCATTCGGACAAGACTTCCATTTTCTGAAGGAAGACTTTTTGCCTCTAAGAGCTTCCTTGACTTTGCTCGTTAACCATGCTGGCATCTTCTTGGCCCTGGTGGTACCTTTTCTGATCTGCAGTATGCACTCCAGTTGAGCTTCTAATATAGTGTTTTTAAAGTACTTCCAAGCAGAGTTTTCCCACACCTATTTTTATTACACCCCTTCTTTCTTCCCTTGACTTTTCTTAGAAAAAAAGCTAAAATAATTTTTTTTAAATGGCTGCTAGTGATTTTTAAAATTACTGTTGATACAAATTAACTTTGACACCACCCCACTGGTCAATCCTTCTGATTATTCAATGGATGCTTTCTCACATGCTACTGGTACAATATTGTGTAACACTGAGTAATGTGGGATTTTATTCTAATGTCCTACAGCTAATACAATAACATTTTGCCGATTCTATAGTACTTTTCATTATTATATGTGTGTGTGTGTGTAGTGTGTGTATACCCCACCTTTTTACATGATCTCAAGGTGGCTAAAATAAAGTAATAATACAAATTGGGGGATTCACATTAATTAAATTCCTGGCAATGGGAACCACCACCCACAGCTCCTCCATCCTATCAGAATTCAGGTCAGTTTATTAGCCCCCATCCAGTCCTTCACTGCTTCCAGGCACCAGTCTGAAACCTTCACAGCCTCTCCTGATTCAGATGCAATAGAGAGACAGAGCTGTGTGTCATCAGCATATTGATGTTTGATGTGACATATCCCCAGATGACAGTTTCCAATGGTCTTATATAGATGTTGAATAGCATAGGAGACAGAATGGACCCATGGGAATCCCACAACTCAAAACCCATGGAGCTGAGAAAAATCTTCTAGTACTGCTTCCTGGATGACATTGCAGTTAGGAGGGGAACCACTGTAATACAATATCTCCAATTTCCATCCCTCTCTTTTGTTCCAGAAGGACACCATGGCCTATGGTGTTGAAAGCCAATGAGAGACTGAAAAGAACCAAGAGGGTTGCACTCTCTCTCTCTCTCTCTCTCTCTCTCTCTCTCTCTCTCCGGGTAAAGGTCATCAGTCAGGATGGCCAAGTTTGTTTCAGTGCCAAAACTGGACCTGAAGCCAGATTAAAATGGGTCTAGATGCTTCCTCCAAGCATACCTGCAGCAGGCTGACCACCACCCTCTCAATCACATTGCCCAAGAAGGCAATAATAGAGACTGGACAGTAGTTTTCTAAAACCTCTAGATCAGCCTTTCCCAACTAGTGTGCCTCCAGATGTTGTTGGACCACAACTCCCATCAGCCTCAGCTAGCATTGCCAATGGTCAGGAAGATGGGAGTTGTGGTCCAACAACATCTGGAGGCACATTGGTTGGGAAAGGCTGCTCTAGATCCAGAAAGGATCCCTTTAAGATAGGCTTTAATACTGCCTTTTTCAAGGTGGTAGGCATACCTTCTTCCTGTAATGAGGCATTAACCACTCCCCGGACTCATCCAGTCAGTCCCTTCCTACTTGATTTTATCAATCATGATGGGCATGGATTGAGAAGACACATAATTGGCCTCACTCTCACAAGTGTCCCATCCAGGTCATCGGGCTGCAACAACTGAAACTGATCCCACATATTGAAACTCAGTTGTGTTCCTGGAACTTCCAGTGAGCCTGGACTAACTATGGCATGCAGTTCAGAACAGATTCGAGATATTTTGTCCTCAAAGCGTTTTGCAAATCTTTAACAGGAAGCTATTGAATGGGTTGTTGTTAATTATAAGGAATAGGTGTGCATCAGACAATTTATCACTCTAAACAACTCTGTGGCACAATTCATGGAGGACACAATAGAGGCTGAGAAATATGCTCTCTTCACCACCACCATTGCCACATGGTAGGTACAACTGTGTGCTTGTACCTCTATTCAGTCAGATTCGCGCCAGGACTTGCGCTATCTGCACTCTAGCTATTGGCCAGCCTGTTTCATTGCCAGGAACTCCACAAAAATCAAGGAGCTCATGGACCCAGAGGCTGGAGAGCGTGCTTTGGAGCGATCATGTCAATGGCTCTCTCTGTCTCATCATTCCACAGTGATGCTAAGGCGTTGTCAGAAGCACCAGTTGTAATGCCTGAAAAATCCCCCAGAGCATTCCAAAATCTCTGGGATTCCATCAATCTCTGGGAGCGGACCAACTTAACTGGTCCTCCACCCCTGCGGGAAGGTCTAGTCACAGCCACACCAGACTTCACTAAGAAGTGATCCATCCATGACATTCCCCTCCCCCCAACTGCCAGATCCTTTCCAATCCCCTTTGTGGCAAAAACCAGATCTATGGTATCACATATAATATGTGTTGGGTGCATGTGTATTGAGACACCCCATGGCAAAAATGAAGCCAGCACAGGCAAAATGAAATCGAAATGATATTGAAGTCCCTCAGGACTACTGATATTCTCCGACACCACAGAGACGGCTTTTGCCAGCTCAGCCAGGGAGTTGGTTGGGCAGTATGGCAGATGGTACACCAACAAGATCCCTGTTCTGTCTCTGCCACCCAATACCACATACAAACCCTCACATCTGGCTCCCAGATGGACAGTTTGCAGGCTTGCAGAATGGGAGCCAGCAGCCAAACAGGAAATGAAATGGAAGAAGGGAGGAGGAGGGAGTGGGCGTGGAAAGGGGAACAATTGACACACCCACCTAAGCTTTGGAATAAAGCATCTGCAAGCACTCAGAGATACAAACTGATATTTTTACCTTCCCTTTTTGGATTAAAAGAGCATTGATATACTACAGATTTAAAGGGGGAAAGTGCGATCTAGCTGATGATTGTGTGCAACGTTGTGTGATCCATGCAAATTAAAAGGGGCTGTGAGTAGCACCAGATGCTAAACACACGCTAAACCTGTGTGTGAACCAGCCCTGAGTGCAGAAGGAACCTGTCTTTTTAAAAATAATTTAAAAAATAAATTACTATGAATGTACTTCTGTTGCCAGATATTTGAATTTGGTTCTAATGCAGGCAATGGACAACAATGAGTGGAATTTAAAGTTGTGATTTGATTCAGAACAGAATGTGTCTAATACTGTCTGTCATAACTCAAGCAAAGAAATTTACATGAATAAATGGGAGAAAGCCAGTATGGCACTATGAATAAAGCTGACTAATTATGTTTAAATTCCAATAATCTGTTTAAGGGTCAACCCCCAAATTAGTAGAGTTTTCCAGATTGCCATTATGAAACATAGATGAAGTGCCTCAACTAAATTAAATTTTTAAGTTGCCTCAAGAAAGATGTAAAAAGATTTAAATTGCTACTGCAGGGAAATTTAAACCTGACACATAAAATGGCAAAGTGATAATAAACAGCTTGAAATACAGAATTTCTGGTGCCATTTCCAATTTTCTACCCCTTTTCCTCCTGCACTATTTTCCCGATTCTTTATTTTGAAGAGAGAATTCATAAGAAAACAATCATACTTTACACAAGCGCCTTTAATGTAAATGTGTTGGAATTGCCTTCTCATGTTTCATACATTCTAGCATGTATTTTACCTGTATAAGATGGGGGTGAGGGGGGTGGCATTTATTTCAGTATTTAATAAAATCCTTGATTGGTGTCACCCACCCCTCAAAAACTATGGACAAATCCAAAACTACCACACACAAGTTTTTCACATAATCTCAAGTGTGTGTCATCAATGAAATAAATGGCACTCCTTCATGGAAGGATTTCAGACTACCCTTATGTGGAAATAGATTACTCCAAAGGATAGCTACACTATTCTGAGAGGAAAGGAATGGGCAGTCTACAACCCGCTCTTCCCTGCCTAAACAAAGCCCCTTAGTCCCTGTAGCTGCCTCAAAGGACAACGGCTGGTCCCTCTTCAAGACACCCATCACAAGCTAACTCTGCCTGATATGCTGATCCCTATAATTATGCACATTACTAAGCATGAACAGTGTCTTCGTCGTAATTCTGTGGTCACACTTTCTCTCACTCTCCCCTTGAAAAGGTTCCCAAAGTACTAACAGACTTAAGGTGAGGGCATTTTGTGTGTGTTTTTTCCTCTCAGAAAAGAGAAGCTACAAAAAGAAACAGTTCACTTTAATGGATGTGCATCATAATCTCTTTACAGTGATTTTTCCATACCCTTTGGTGAAAGGTTGAGAAAATTACTTCCAAGAGGGCTGGTGTGAAGGAGAAAAGGAATGCATTCTTCTTGCCAAGGTGACCCTGACACTCCCTCACCCTAATCCATTTGTGCATAGTTGATCAACTGTGGCAAAACATAGATTGGCACTATTGTTACTTTCACTTGGATGAATATTCCCGTCTACTGGGAAGAAGGTTTATTGGTGAAAGGCTGTAGCTCAGTGGTAGAGCATCTGCTTTGCATGCAGAAGGTCCCAGGTTCAATTCAGCAACCCCAGGTAGGGCTGGGAACGTCCAAACACCTGGAGAGCCTCTGCCAGTTATGCAGACAAGACTGAGCTAGAAGGACCAATGGACTGAATCAATATAAGGCAGAGTTCCTATGTTCCTACATTCCATAATTAGTCATATGTAACTTGTGACTACAATTAAATCGGGGTGAAAGTCTTGCTACACAGTGCTGATGGACAATTAAACCACCAGCATAGCACAGAAACATACACAGCCTGATACTTCAGAGTGAGATTAACTTATGGGTTACATTCGTTCCCAGTGATATTGTCAGTTAGCCAAATCTGTTTGGCTATACGGAGCTACAACATCATCACATTCACTACATCATCCCTGCTTGACTGGGATCAAGCAGTGAAAAAAGTAGTCTTAAGAACATAAGAAGAGCCCGCTGGATCAGGCCAGTGGCCCATCCAGTCCAGCATCCTGTTCTCACAGTGGCCTACCAGGTGCTTGGGGGAAGCCCGCAAGCAGGACCCGAGTGCAAGAACACTCTCCCCTCCTGAGGCTTCCGGCAACTGGTTTTCAGAAGCATGCTGCCTCTGACTAGGGTGGCAGAGCACAGCCATCATGGCTAGTAGCCATTGATAGCCCTGTCCTCCATGAATTTGTCTAATCTTCTTTTAAAGCCATCCAAGCTGGTGGCCATTACTGCATCTTGTGGGAGCAAATTCCATAGTTTAACTATGCGCTGAACATGTCTTGAACATGGTGCAAAATCAACAATGTATAAAAGTTCTTAAAAACCACAGACGCACACTTACAAAATCATGTAAACAACTAGCACTATGATTTTTAAAAAGAAACCACTAGTCACTTGAATATAGTTATTGACTAATAGGCAAAACACATTGCAGTTTAAGAACATACCCAACAGATATTTCTATCAAACTTTCAAAAGAAGGGAAATTGGGCAGCTATAGTGAACACACCAGGGGAGCAGGAAACCTGACCTCCTCTCTGAGATATTGTACTGCCCTACACATTTGTCAAAATGCAAACTCAATTTGGGTTGGTCTTTCGGACTTCCCAGGAGGATCGCTCCGCCTGTGCTGCCTCTGGGACAGGCTCCCGTCTTGGTGGAAACTTTTTCAGTTTTAAAACCAGTCAGAAGGGCTTTTTGACTGGGGAAAATTTCTTCCAGATAAGGAAGAAACGTAGAGATTTTCCACAGAGCTTTGTTGTGTCTGTTGGAGGCTGGAATTCTGTGAAAGAAGGTCTTCCAGCAGCTCGGACGGAGCTAGGATTTCCAACCAGCTCAACTGATTAAGTGAGCCATTTTTTTTCTTCAAAGAAAAACGGATTAACAGGCAAGCATCCTCCTGTCTTTTCTCATAATTTTGTTATCAATACAGCTAAAGAGATTTGTCAAAGAACCAGCAATTAAGAAACCCTGGGTGAGTCATAGCTTTGTCTTTTATTCACGGAGCTAAGGGGAAGAAAATAGAAATGGTTTATCTTTATTTTTATTGCAAAAAGCTGGCATGGAATTCAGCATTATAAAGATTACAAACGGCTGAGGGGTTTCTAATTTAAAGAGAATTTTTTTTTATTTATAAGACTTTTGAGTAATATATGTCTGGGACTATTTTCTCCGGTTTACTTTTTTTTTTTTTGACGAATCTGCTCATTCTTCCTGCTACTAATTATTTGGATGCTGTGAATTAAAGTTGTTTTGGCACTTTTGGACATACAAGAGATAAGGCAGTTCGTCTTGTCTAGAGGGTGACGTCAGCTGGCTTGAAAGATTAACTCCTTTGTAACTGGATAAAGAAATAAACTGTTCTTTGCTTGGGACATTGGAAATTGAAGGGATTGTGGTTTTTTTTGGTTTTAAGAATGACAATCAAGAAGGTGGTTGAGATCATGGATGTACAAGAAGGGACTTTCTCTTTAGATATGTTTCAGAAAATAATGAATGAGATTAAGCTAACAAAACAAGAACTCAGACATAACAGACAAGTGATGATAAGTGAATTTGGCGAAATGAGACAGGAGCTGAAAGAAATTCAGGATTCTATGAGAAAGGAGAACAAAGATAAATTTGGAAAATTAAAAAATGATGAAAGAAAAATTAAAGGGAAGGTTCAAGCCCTGGAGATTGGATTAAATATGGTCTTGGAAAAAGATTTGGATTTCCTGGCTGTGATGGATCCTGGAGACAAATATTACTGTTTGGAATTCAGCGCTGTCCCTGAAGGAATTGGTGAAGAGATTGGAGATAAAGATATCATCGGTTCGAAAAAATTCATGGACTGGAAGGACTTGAGGGAACTTGAAATGGAGAAAGTTTACAGAATTAATTCCTGTTTTGTGACAATGAAAAACCCTTCAAGAGATGTGCTAGTGCATTCTGTAAAAAAGAGGAACAGAGATGAGGTTCTGCAACAATACTTCAGTGATACGTTCTGAAATGATGGCAAGAAAATATTTGTGATGAAGGAAATCCCTATCAGACTCTTATTATATGACTATGACAGCAAGATTATTGGGTGCGTAAAGATGGAAGATGGAAGATAGAATCAACACGGATAAAGGAAGAAGAGCGATTTGAAATTACTGGATTTAATAGACTTGAAGAGTTGGATTAATTGACATGTCTATCTAGAAAAAAATTGATGGACATATATCTCAAGGATTGGAAACTTCTCTTTGACTTTTTGTAGAAGAATAAAATGATATGATGTTAATGAGATTTGATACCAACTAAGATAACTGCTGGAGGAAGGTGATTTTATAATTTATCAAGAGACAGGTTTGTTATATATTATAGACCTATAGCTGAACTACAACAAATCGGAAGTCAATAGTTTTTTTTTCTTTTTTCTTTTTATTGTATTAGTTTTAATTTGTGTTTTTCTTTTTGTATTGTCTTGATTTTGAAAATTTGAATAAAAATTAATTGAAAAAAAATTGGGTTGGTCTTTCACAGTGCAATCCACTTCCTGTGTAGCTTGGAAGAATTTTGTAACATGTGCCTCTGAGCATATGGTTCTTAAACTGCAAGGTTTTTTGCCTATTAATGAATTTCTCTGCTTTTTAATCCAGGGGGTAAGAAATGGGATCCTGTGCAAGTTTGCTGAGAATGGATCGATCATTTGCATGCTTATTGAGCTCAGTGGGATTTACTCCTCTGCAATCATGCTTAGGATAGGTAAAACTGACACGGGGGAGGGAGGGAGGGCTGGAGTGGACAGGGGAGGAGGAAGAAGGAAGAGGGGAGGGGAGGAAGAAGGGTGAGGGGAAGGAGGGGACAGGTAGATCTGATCATTTGCATGCTTATTGAGTTGAATGGGATTTATTCCTATGGAATCATGGTCAGGATAGGTGAAACTCATCATGGGGGAGGAGGAGGAGGAGGAGAGAGGGGAGCAGAAGGAGGGGAGAGGGGAAGGAAGGGGGATGGGAGGGCAGGTTTGATCATTTGCATGCTTATTGAGTTCAATGGTATTTACTCCTGTGCAATCATGCTTAAGATAGGTAAAAGCGACCATGGGGAGGGGGAGGGAGGGGCAAAGGAAGGGAGGGAAGGGGCAAGAGGGAGGTGATAGGAGGGAGAAGTGAGGGTGGGTTTGATCATTTACATACCTTTTGAGTTCAGTGGGATTTATTTCTGTGCAGTCAAGTTTAGGATAGGTGAAACTGACCTGGGGGAGGGGAGGGGAGGAGATTGGGTGGGTGGGCACTGGGCAAAGAAGAAGCCCCTTTCCTTAAAAAAGGAAAACATTGTGAACAGTATAATTGCTTTTCAGCGTTTCCCCCACCTTTTTATTCTACAGCAGACACATGCAGCCTCCCATCCAAATTTAAACCAAAGCTGTCTCTGGCCACATCCACACCAGGTCTTTATTTCACTTTGGACAGTCATGGCTTCTCTCAAATAGTCCTGGGAAGTGTAGTTAGTGAAGGGTGCTGAGAGTTGCTAGGAGATGCCCTGTTCCCCTCACAGAGCTTCTATCAGAGGGGCTGACTGTTAAACCACTCTGGCCATTGGAGCTCTGTCAGAGGAATAGGAGTCTCCTCTCAGCACCCTTCACAAACTACACTTCCCAAGATTCTTTGGGAGAAGCCATGACTGTCTCATGTGAAATAAAGGCCTGGTGTGGGTGTGGCCCCCTGATTAGGCAAGCCCAGCAGCAGCATCCAGGCATTTTCTTAACGTTTAAATTGCAGAAGATGAAGGTCATAGTATGGGGGCAAGGTCAGTAATAGGATTACAGGTACTTTGTGAACATGGCTGATTTTTAATGAATTTCAACAGATTATGAGAACTGTGACAGAAAAAACATCCAAAAGGGCTCTGTGGTTTTTCTCTCCCTTTTTACACTTTGAACTCTCGATTCTGTCTGACTGTTTTGTGTATTGCCATGAAAATTTACAGGGTTGTTAAGCAAACATTTCTGAGTTCAGGATTATAAATTTTGAAATGAGTTTATGGGAAGGATCAGAATGGCATAGGGGTATTTTCAATTTAATATTGCGGAATGCGAAAAATCAATGCTGGCTATAGTATACAGCCACACTTTTGGCTGTATAAGGTAGGGATCACTAACTCTCTGCTGTTATCAGTGTATACAGTGTTAGGATTACATATTTCCTATCTGTCACATACCAGTTAAAATGTTAAGCAGACTTCTGGAAGTACTAGCAAAAAGAGGCTCTGAATATTATTTTCTTTTTTAAAGGGTTAAATCTTAAAGTTTTTTTTTAAGTTACATGTAAGCAAAAAGGAGGATTTATAACAGAAGCTGAGTGGCAACCTCCCCAGTCTATTGAAGTCATTTTGCAATGGAAATGTCTGGCTCAAGCACCTTTCACAAAACCCACCATTGGCTTGCCCACAAACAGTTTTTATAAGGAAGCAAAATATTATTGTCACTTTCACATCAAGGTTGATTTTTCAGACCAGACTGTCAAGACCCACCCAGTCACCAAAGTGCAGGAAAAAAACTCTGGTTAAACAAGTGTCCCCCCCCCGTCTGGGACAATCCATCATACCCCACAGGGAGACAAGCAAGCTGACTGTGTGATTCCTCATGCTGCATCCTGTCTGGTACCTCGACCAATGGAGGTTAGAACTGTATTCACAGCTTAGACTGTAGGTATCAGGAGTATATCAGGCCTCCAAACATACAGACACGGGTGCTTTTAGTTTACATTTTATCAGTCAACAGTTTTCTAAAGAAACTCAGGAACACCCCTGAACATAAAAAAGATCCCTTTCCCTCCCTATTCTTATTATAGGAAAAACAGCCACACCAAGTTTTGAGACTCTCCTTTTATTTTTCTGTAAACTTCAAAAGGAAGAACAGCAGAATCTACAACTTAGTATCAAAGCCAGAGTCTTTTTTCTTTCTCCAGCTGTCTCATGTTCAAAGCAAAGCAAGGAGAGAAAAACTTTTCACTCGTTTTTCCTTTCCAGACATTAGTCATTCCTTCAGCCCCTACCTACCCACACAAGCCACATGGATCTAAAGCTTCTCCTAACAAAAGGGTACTTTTTCTCTCTAAAGAAAAAGAAATACCCTTCTGCCAATATATGACCCAGGGAATAAATTATAGATGTTGCTATAAATAATATTATTCCATAGTTATAAATATCACAACTATACCATTGCTTTTCTGTCCCTTTAAACCCAAATTCAAGCCTATTTACCTCTGCAGTTTTAGGTAGTAATACTATTCACATTTCCTAACTAAATGGAGTTTGCTTCTGAATAAACATTACAGGACCACATTATTAGGGATATTAAAGAGTTATGGATAATTAATTCATATCATGGTCCCTCTTGTCTCATAGTGTAACATCCCATCTTTAATTGTGATAGCCCAGCCAGTCTACTACTGTTCCCTATTATTTCTGAAGTAATATTACAGTGCTTTACAAGTCTCACATATTTTATTGTCACAACAATCTAAAACAGCCTTTCCCAACCAGTGTGCCTCCAGATGTTGTTGGACCACAACTCCCATCAGCCTCAGCCAGCATTGCCAATGGTCAGGAAAAATGGGAATTGTGGTCCAACAACATCTGGAGGCACACTGGTTGGGAAAGGCTGATCTAAAAGGTATGTGAAGCTCAAGAATATCACTGGCGATCATTCGTGGCCAAGTAAGATTGTCTTCCAAGATAAGGTCTTTAACAGTGGGTCAGTAAATGATTGTGGAGGCCAATTCTGGATTCACACAGCCTCCCACAGTGAGGACATAGATTTCCTCGCAATGAGGATTTGTTTGACGTGCCTTACGCTTAGTTGGTTTGTCCCGTTCGCCCTGTATTTTTGCTTCTTTGAAGTCCATAGCACCTTTGATAATGGCCAGCCTCCATTTGGGACATTCATGGGCCAAGACTTCCCAGTTCTCAATGCTCATGTTACATTTTTTTAGATTCGCTTTAAGAACATATTTAAACCTCTTTTGCTGTCCACCAATATTCCATTTTCCCCTTAAGTTGGGAGTAAAGTAGCTGCTTTGGAAGGCATTCGAACAACAGGGCCAGTCCAGCAAAGTTGATGTTGAGGGATCATTGTTTCAACACTGGTGGTCTTTGCTTCTTCCAAAATGCTAACTTTAGTCCATCTGTCTTCCCAAGTAATTTGCAGGATTTTCTGGAGGCAGCATTGGTGAAATCTTTCAAGAAGTTGGGAGTGGCATTTATAAATGGTCCATGTTTCACATGCATACAGTAAGGTCGGTAGTACAATGGCTTTGTAAATAAGCATTTTGGTCTCCCTGCAAATATCCCAATCCTCGAACACTCTACACTTCATTCGGGAGAATGTGGCACTCGCAGAGCTCAGATGATGTTGAATTTCAGGATTGATGTCAGCTTTTACAGAGAGATGGGTGCCAAGATAGGGGAAGTGATCAACGTTCTCCAGCGTCACACCATTAAGCTGGGTTGATGGTGCTACAGAGGGACTAGTTCGCACCTGTTGATGAAGCACTTTGGTTTTTCTAATATTAAGTGAGAGCCCAAGCTCTCCATATGCTTCTAGAAATATATTTAGGATAGTTTGAAGATCTTTCTCTGAATGTGCAGAGACTACATTATCATCAGCATATTGAAGTTCTACAACAGAGGTTGACATTACCTTACTTTTTGCTTTCAGTCTGCTGAGATTAAAACGCTTTCCATCTGTTCGATATATGATTTCCACACCAGTAGGAAGTTTCCCCTGAATAAGGTGTAGAATCATAGCAATGAATAACAACTTGGGCAAAGCCACCCAGCGAGTACTATTTGTTTGTACCCATTTAGTGTTACTGTCTTTCTATATGTAAAAGGCTGCAGTACTTTACATTCCTTGACTTCTCATCAAAGCTGTAAATCATTTGCTGACAGGTGCGGGAAGAGGATACCCTGAACAAAGGAAACTAGATAAGATCTAAGACCTTTGTCTGGATTCAGAATAGCATTTTATGTATCTAAATATTGGCTTCCCAGAGGAAAGCACAGTTATGTCAGTACTTGAGTAGCTGCAGCAACAGAGGAGAGTGGCAGAACAAGAAGCGGTTTCCTCTCATACATCACAAGTAAAACCCAATTTCCCTTGTAATCTGGGAAAAGGTCCAAAGGAAAAGGGTTGTATTTTATTTTATACCAGTTGTTTATCATGACTGAGTTTTCTGGCAATAACTTCCTTTTGAGGTGCTGTTCCTTAGGATTCTAATTTTTTTTGACCACAATAGATGATCCTGAGGGAAAACCATACCCCATAAAAACAAAGACTTCTTGGTGAATGTAAAGTTCTTTGCCAACCTTTATTGCTTAAGCAATGAACTTGAATCTCCTAGGCTAAACTGTATATTCTATTCTGAGACCAAGTGTAGGGCTTTGATGTGGAAAATCCAGACACAAATCCATGTCCATTCAGGAAACCCACTTGGTGAGTCACTCTTTCTCAATCTAGCCTTCATGTTCCAGAACTGTTGAGATGTTAATATGCTGCTTTGGGGGAAAGTATGTGATACAAATGCAATAAATAAGTGCACAATCCAGTGAAGTGCCCCTTTGATTTCAATGGGGAAAATTTAAGCATACGTTTAACTCCCTTAGTGAAACAAATGAGGCTTAAAACATTTTTAGCTTTATTTGGACTGTGTCCCAATTAAACATGCAAGGTACCACATTGGCCCAGAGGGCTTCCAATACATAAGAATTTCTGTTCTAGAAATCAGCCTGAAGAACACTTTTCTTCCACTGTTCAGTATGAACAACATTCTAGGTATTTATCCATGTTCATGACTACTGACACCATCCAGATGCGTTATTGCTTTCTACAATTATGCTGAGAAGCTGATACAGTACGGCCCCGCTTACCGGCATTCCGTTTTCTGGCATTCCGCTGATGCGGCGGCTTTCAATGCGGGGAAATTCCCCGTTTTAAGGCCGTTTTTGCGCTTTTGTGACATTTTGCGACATTTTTGTGTCATTTTCGCATGACGCGCCCCATTATTTCCAATGGGTTTCGCTTTATGGCAATTTCCGCTTTACGGCGGCAGTCCGGAACGGAACCTGCCATATAAGCGGGGCCCGCCTGTACTCAATTTTCGTGAATAAATTATTTTGATTACATTCCAACACTTTTATTTTTAGCATTATGTGTATATGTCATCATTACATTACATCTAAATGCTAGAATGATGACCTCTTGATCTGCTATGCCAGATTATTAAAAGTTAGGCAAAAACCAACCCAGAAATGTAGCTTGTCATTTATCAGCATAGATGTCTGTGTGACAGTCAATGCTAAATTGCTCCTCTGAAACATGCGTAGCACAGCTATTAAAAGGACCCAAACATTTCTGTAAGTAAATTTCTGAAAACTGAAAATAATTCTGAAGAATTCTCATTCATTTTGGGCACCTGACAACAACTTCTCAGGTACTGTGACATCCCTTTAGAACAGTGTGCCTTCTCGATTAATAAAAAAGCTTGCATGTCCCTACAGAGCCCTTTTGTTACTGAATACATCTGGTTTGCAAAAAAATGAGAGATCAACAGAAGTTTGGTAGAAATTTAAAGGATTCACTGAAATAAATATGCAAATATAACACACATTCTTGATGTGAGACAGAATGAGATGAAGTTTGCAAAGAATTTTAAACTTTGAAAAGTATTATAATAATATGGATAATAATATATATTCTGCAGTTATGACACAATGGTTTCGATTGACAATAGTCTCATTGTGCATACATTGTCTCAATATTCACCAATGCACAAAATAATCTTTCATCATTTACTTCCGAATAAATTTGCATAGGATTGTGCTGCTAGTCAATTACCTGTCACAAAGTTAACAGTTGCTAATAATTAACCATGAACACAACCTTTTAAAAATTAAGCATGTTTAAGTCCCTTTGATTTCTCCTACTTCAATCAATGAGTGCCTAACTTTTGATAGATCATGCATATCATTTTGTGTGTGCCTGAGCACACACATGCATATGTCCTGATACATATGAGATTTCAGGCCTGGTTTTGCAATTGAAACTGGCTTGATCGCCCTGTGGGATGATCTCTACCAGGAGAGAGATGGGGGAAGTGTGATGCTGTTGATTCTCCTGGATCTCTCAGGATCTTTCAGTGCCATCAACCATGGTATCCTTCTGAACAAGATCTCTGAGTTGGGTGTGAGAGGCACTGCTTGACAGGGATTCACGTCCACTTGGAAGGTCAATCCCAGAAGGTGATGCTGAGGGATTATTGCTTGACCCCTTGGCAGTTGTGCTTTGGGGTCCCACAGGGATCTATCTTCTCCCCCCGCCCCTCTTTAACATGCACATGAAACCACTCGAAGAGATTATATGTAGACTAAGGTGTCACAAGTACACCAATGACACTCATTTCTCTCTTCCTCTCTCTCTTCCAGTTTGAAAAAGGTTACCAAACTGCCTTTAGGTAGTTAAAAGGGTAACAGCACCCCCGCTGCAATTCCATTGTTTCTGAAAAATGTATGGTTTTTATATAAAGGTACAGAAACTATATTTACTTAAAGACTCGTATGTAACATGTCCAGGTTTCTTTTCTTTTTTAAAGGATAAATTATTTTTATTTATCTCTTTCATTATTTCTCTGTTGCAAGCCAGGAGTTGTTGCCTCCGATGCAACACAAAAAGCTTTAGAAGTTATTGGTAACAAAACTAAGTATTTTTTCAAAAATAAGCAAAGGTTTCATACTTCATAAGAAATTTGCATTTGCATTTCTTTCATCTAAAGGCGAACCATGAAATAGTAATATAAAAACCATTAAAAGGAATGTCTATATACTAAATATGTATTTTTTAAAAAGAATTCCATTTAATTACACTGCCAACATTTATTATAAAATGTTAGTTTGGTCAAATTCAGGAACATCTACAATGGCTTTAAAATTGATCCTTCCTTTTCTGTGCTGTTTGGTATCCATCTACTCCTGCACCCAGAAAAATGAAGACAAAACATTCATTGCTGCTAACCACAGTTGTTTTGCTAATGCAGATAGCTGAAGTTGTGCTTGGCTCATAGGTTGTGAGACAAGAAGATATTCGAAAATATCCATCAGAAGTGTCAAGTCACCCATTTATAAATTTTAGATGGGATTTTCTTTCTTTTATTATTTTTGCAAAATTCATTTGCAGAAATCATCAGGGTATTATTTTATTTTGAATAGTAAGTAGGGAAGAAAGCAAGCAAAGAAATCTCACACTTAATAGGGCTCTGTGTGTGTGTGTGTGTGCACGCATGCGCATGCATGTGCAAAATGCTGAAAATAAAAACTAGTACACATAAAATGCTTCAGATTCCACAGTTCAAACAAAAAGGGCTCAAAAATTACACACACTTTGCTATGTATACACTATATAACTGATTTAAATTAACAAAATTATCTAAATTCTAGCAAGTCTAATGCCACGAGTCATCTTTGTAAGCATTAAAACAATAAGCATTAGTTCTTTAACATGGCCAGTAGGCCAGTTTTAATTTTAGCATTACAATAATAATTTAAAAAGACAAGGGAGACAACGGACTATATTTACATATATTCTATTAATTATTTAACTTTTTACATTAGCATTATATATTTATAATGCTAATTATTCACAGAAAAACACCCTCAATATTAAGTAGGAAAATTATTATTGTTGTTGTTGTTAAATATGGTATGAGTTTTGCTAGTTATTTACTATAGACCGCTAGTGCCCCCTTCTGCTATGAAATATAAACAAATACTTACAAAGTATTGCTTATTTCTCTATATTTCCTTTTCCATCGCTGGTCCCTGCTTTAAATAATCTACTTTCCTTTTAAAATATCCACTAAAAATAATAATAATCCTGCTACGGTATTTCCTCTTCCTTGAGAATGCTGATGTGATACGAGCCAATTGTACACATTGCCCTCCAGAATAGGGATACAAAGAAGTGTCTGAAGAGAATAACTAAAGCAAAAGTTTGAAAAAGAATTTGGCTTTTAAAAAGTTGTGTATACTGAACCGTCATATATACAGGGTGGAGGATGAGATGGGAGAAATCAGAATTTATTGCCGTGTTTCATGTTGCCAAACTTCCTGAGGTGTGAGGCTGATGCAAGCACTAAATGAGACATACAGTTGTTTCCTTCCAATTTAATATAAAGGGAGAAAGATGACAAGATTCTTAAAATATACGTCTCATCATTAATTGTTGTAACATTGCACTTTATATGCCATGTCCAAGTTGGGTAACAACTGCTGTGCTCTAGTTTTTCTATTTGGGTTCTAATTACTTTGTGCCAAAGATTATCCAACTGTTTTGGTTTAAATTTTTACTGCTGAATGGAATTTGTGTTTTTAAGGTTCTCTTCTGAACACCAATGTGAAAAATAATCTGAAAAGGGTTAAAAATAGTTAAGGAATGTACAAGGAAATCCCTGTATTAATCTTAAGTGCCCTTTTTTTGACTATGTGAAATGGCAAACAGCTTAGTGAATCACTATCAAGATAATACTAGAAACAAATTGATGGGACTTGCAATACTACTAAAAGGAGGCAAATGCATAGCTAGAAACTGTTTTTCCTAAGAAACAAATTACTGTTGTAATCAAATGTAGATTTAAAACAGAATCATTAAATGAACATAATAAGCTTGTAAACTAAGCCATGGAAGTTAAATACATTGGCTGTGAAATAGCCTTACATAATCTTTGACAAAATCAGTTTAAAAAACTGTATTTCTGGATCTATGTTTGCAGTGCCACACCTGTGTAGAATATTTTCATTCTTACAGTGACCATTCCAAACTCTAACAAATGATTTAATTTTCTGGCAAAAATGAACAAGATACATTAGGTTGCACTAACTACTGCTAAACCACACATATTATATTTATTTAGTAAATTTTCAGCAATGAAAGCAGAAATTTAAGAGACAAACTCTGCTTTCAGAAAATAGCTATTTTTCTTCTGCTAGGCACAACATCACATGTAGGCAATGCATATATTCACCATCTTGTCAACCTTTAAGGCAAAAATTGAGTCATATTTGGTGAACTTTGCAGATTCTTAGCTCTGAAGGGATTTGAAGGCAGAAGTTACAAACTAACATTCCACATGTGCAATGCTGCTGAGAAAGTCATCCACACAACTGTGAAAACTAGTGAGAAATGTCAACCCACTATAGTACACTGTATAAACACACCTAAAATTTCCACCTGCGATTTCTCCAAAAAAATGCATCTTCCAGTTCACACAACAAGGTATAGGGGTGTGTGTTTTGCATTCTGTATTCTGAGGATACTCTTCCACACCTGGGCTGGAGGACCTCCCCGCTGCCCTAAAGTCAGCTGTAAACAGTACAAAACTACAGGCAATATTTCCATAAATTATTTAAAATTAAAATAAAAACTGCTCTGGTTTAAGATGATGTAGTGCCATTTACTTCAAGGGACATTAACTGATTGATATCCAAATGTGGCTTAACTCATTTGTGGATCATAGCTAAAGCTTACACTAGAAAACAACTATTAAAATACATAGTATTACTTCTTATATTCATATTGCACTTTCCACAGAATACTAATGAAAAACTGATTACAATGTGACATAGTCTAATTTTTGTTTCCTTGCAAGCAATCTGTCCCAAATATTGAGCTTTTGTAACTAATCTACCAACATTTTTTGTTCAGTGTGATTTGACCATAATGAGCTCTGCTACTTTTATGTATAGCTCAGCTAACTGTTCAGCTTCCATTATTTAAGGTGGTCAGAAAGAGGAAAAAACCAAAACAACTCATTATTTCTCATCAACACATATCAATGTCCATTGGTTAGTCTCAGCTGAATTTTGGTATTGCCATTCCATAAGAACAATAGAAGGAGCCATCTTATAGTTTAAACCAGCAGACAGAACAATACAATAAGAGAAATGTTCATTTGACTTATCTATCCAGCCAGTAGTTTATTTCATCAATGACCAGTGTATAAAATTCTCATTCTGCAGCCAGACCCTGAAGGTATTTGAGGATACTCTTTGCATCCCCAAATCTGGAACATTTAAATAGGGCTGGTTTCAAAGATGGTCTGGTACTTCTGCTAAAATGCTGACTGGCACTTCGGTGTGTAGTCACATAACACTTGTTTTGAGGAATCTGCACAGGCTACCTATATATTACTAGGACCAATTTACAGTGCTTATGTTGACATATAAAGCCCTGCATGACTTGGATCTAAGGGAATACTTCTGCCAATGCCAATGGTTTCTCTGGTCAGATGGTGGATACATACCCTGTCCTGGACGGGGTTACACTCCCCCTAAAGGATCAGGTTCGTAGTTTGGGAGTCGTTTTAGACTCTTCCCTGTCACTTGAGGCCCATGTAGCCTCAGTGGCACGGAATGCGTTCTACCAACTTCGGTTGGTAGCCCAGCTACGTCCCTATCTGAGTAAGGAGGACCTTACATCAGTGGTTCATGGTCTGGTAACCTCACGTTTGGACTACTGCAACGCGCTCTACGTAGGGCTACCTTTGAAGACGGTTCGGAAGCTACAGCTAGTGCAAAATACGGCGGCCAGACTGCTAACAAGAAATAAGCGGTCTGAGCATATAACACCTGTTCTGGCTCGCTTGAACTGGCTTCCAATATGCTACCGGGCCAGATTCAAAGTGTTGGTTTTAACCTATAAAGCCTTATACGGCACGGGACCACGATACCTGCAGGAACGCCTCTCCCGTTACGAACCGGCTCGTACACTACGGTCTACTACGAAGGCCCTCCTCCGGGTCCCGACCCATAGGGAGGCCCGGAGGGTAGTAACAAGATCTAGGGCCTTCTCAGTGGTGGCCCCCGAATTGTGGAATAGTCTCCCCGAGGAGGTACGCCTGGCGCCGACACTATTATCCTTTCAGCGCCAGGTTAAAACCTTTCTCTTCTCTGAGGCATTTTAATTTAAGTTATTTATGTAAATGCTGTAATTTCTATTTTAGATGGTGTATTTTTATATTTGTTATACTGACTTTGTAATTTTATTATTGTATATGTTGCTATGTTTGCCGCCCAGACAGCTGTTTGCTAGTCGGGCGGGATATAAGCTGAATAAATAAATAAATAAAATATAAACCTGCCTAGACCAGCAGACATAAGCAGAGGGGGACTGCTTCTTGCCCCTCTCCCAGTGAATGTTACTCACCATGTGGGGGACACAAAATAGGGCCTTCTTGGTGGTGGTACCCCTGTTGTAGAACTCCCTTTCCCTAGTGGCATGGACATCCTTTATGAGCTTCCATTACCACCTAGAGACATTTTTATTCTCCGAGGCTAATAGCAGATCTGGTTAGCTGCTTTGATCTATGGATTTGTAAATGTTAATGCTGTCCAATTCTACAGGTTTTATGATGTTTTGATATTTTAGGATGTTTTGTTATTTCTATTTCAATTGTTTATATCTCCTTATTTACATAATATTCTTTAATTTTGCTGTTGGGGTTTAGAAACTGCTTTGAGATTTTGGTGTGTGTGTGACAAAAAGTGCTATACGAAAACTTGGATGAATAAATAAGATTAACTCCTAACTTCATCTGTAAACTGTGCAAAATGCATGCAATATTTTTTTAAACCTCACATTTCAATTAGTGCCTGTTTACTAATGCCTAGGTACAAAATAAAAAGTATATAGCAGAATCACATTAACAAATAATTTAAAAGTGCATTTTTAAACATCTGCTTGGTATATCCTGGGGTGAGGGAGTGGGGTGAAGAGAAGATCTGGGGACTTGAAAAATTAATTTCAGTTGCAAATAACTGAGTATTTCAAACAGGCATTTAAACTTCATGTATTGCACAAAATTATGAAGGTAGCTTATGCAGCCAATCTTTACCTTCTTCCCTCTTTAGCCCACTGCACAAGGCCACAAGACTAGCTGCCCAAGGTGCTTTCTGCTCATGCAACATTGGATACAACCCAAAATGATTTTTTTAAAAAATTACTTATTCAAAAGTATTTAGAAAGCGATATTTCAAAAAGCTCTAAGCAGTTGCTACCAATTGTCTTCCATATATTTTTTCATTATATCTGAGAAGAAGCTGATCTGTATGTAATGTATTTTTTTTTAGCAATATTATCCAGGAATTTTCATAGGCAACTCTCCAATTTGGTGCATTTCAGCAGTCAAAAAAATTAAAACTTTAGAAAATAGATGATTTTACTAGCCCTTAGGACTTGACCCAAGCAGATACATATTTCAGCACCATAATCTTCTTGTTATTATCTATTATTACTATTATTAATAATAGCTTATCTCAGCATATCTACCTTAGTACAGCATAATATCCTTATTTCATTATCAGTGCCTGATATAGTGAACTACGCCACTGGGGAAAATTTTGGCTAGATTAATATGGACTGCCCACACAGAGTGACAAATGTGGGTGCCAAGATGGTGTAATAGACAGCAGCAGCACAGTCACTTCTCCTTGGACAGGGAAGGCCTGCTACAGTCTCTCCTTCCTTTCCCCATGCACTTGTTTGAAACAGAGTCTGTCAGCATCTTCTTCTGCCTGGAATTGTAGATGTTCAGCAGCAGCTCCTGTAATTCCTAGCAGTAACTCCCATGATCCCAGGCAGAAAAGAGATGCAGACAGTGGAAAATGGAAGACACTGACAGCATCTCCTTCATGCTTGAAACAAGTGTGCATAGAAAGGAGGGAGAGGTCCTAGTAGGCCTTTCCTGTCAACAGAGACACTGCCAGAGCTGCTATTATCTGCTAATCCATCCTGGCTCCTAAAGTAAACTTTTCCCCTTTGGGGACTGGGGCAGGCTAGCTGGGTGGGTGCTGGGTAGTAGTGGGGAACTGAGCTACCTTGGATAGGCTAATCAAACCTCAAACCCTACCCCAAGAGGACTTAGGGTGCAGTGGAGACCCAATTCATGTTCAGGGTGATTAGATTGCTACTTTCTAGTTCCTAGGAATGGTCATAAAGGCTTGCCATTATGAATTTCAATACATAATTGTGACATTGTGGAACAGTCTGCAGAATAGCTATTTATGGCAAGGATGACTATTATGAACTCAGAATAGTTATTGGAATATCATAATCTTCATTAGCCTAAAAAAAAAAATAATCAAAATCAGTAGTTTTAAAATATGCATTACAAGATAAAATATTGTGGCCACTGGGGATGCTCAGTCTCATGGGGCTGTTTTGGGTGACGGTTGCTCCCTTGGATATCTTTTTTCTCTAAAGATTTATTTGCACCTCTGCTAAGCTTGGGGTTTCCCTGAGCATGCCTATACCTTCCTCTTGTGGCCCTGTCTTGGTTACATAGCCATTAGAACTCAAACCTAAGTTCACTCTCTCAAACAGTGAATTATTGGCCACAATCTGCTGTGAATATATCATTTATTTGAAAAGATGGATGGAACTGTACAAAAGTACATTCCTGTAATGTTCATTTCAACTAGCTTGTGCAAAAGAAACACCTTGTAAATTTTGCACCATGTTTTAAATGTTGTGCTTACCATATTTAAGTGTAACCTTAATGGCTGTTGTTGGGAATTCTACCAGCATACAACATAAGCCACTTAGAAAGTTATACCTCAACTACAAGACAGCAGACCCTGAGGTGCTCTCTTTTTCTAGATCCCAAAGGCCATTACTGCAGTTCACAGCAGTCCAGTGTGTGCCCATCAAGAATATGAAGGCATGGAAGTGAAGATGATAATTTTCATATTTTGAACAAACAATTATTTTGAGTGCCTGTTAACAAGGTTTCTAAAAATCAAACGGACCAGAAAGCTACATAAAAGGGAATGTTAAGCTACTGAAAAGTCTTTGTCTTTGTTGCTATTATACTATTTTGTAGTTTGGAAAAATACAAGCGCTTGTTGGTGCTGTTCATGTGCACAGTGGAGGCTAGTGAGGTAGTGCAATGAGTAGGAAAAGGTACCAACCAAGAAGAAGAGCAGATCTTGGTGTCTTTTTAGGTGGAAGATGCAAGGCAGTCAAGAAGGCAGGTGCATGGCTGCTTCCTAGCTAGCAGTGTCTAGGAAAGCCTGTTGATATTAGTGTCCATGCCCAAACTGAACACCCCAACCATTGAGGAGTAATGTACCTACATGCCCACCCCTACTTCTACTGCTGCTTCACTTCACCTGTTGATAACAATACTTCACCTTTGGTCGCTCCTCAGTGGCAGATGTTCCACTATCCTTCCTCACCAGCCGCCACTGCACATACAAATGAAAGCCAAGGAAATATTTTGGCTACATCTTGCAAATGAAAGAATCACAAAATGTAGTATTTCTCAGCAGGCTCTTTTCAAAATATTTTCTTTAGCACAAAGAGCTACGAAGTAGCTGGGGGTACTTCCAGGCTGTTTACTAGCCCAAAATTTGGTTATTATCTCACATTCTCTAGTGAGATTATCCTGTCACTTTTCTAACAGCAAAAGTCCAATATGAAAAACAATGGGAAATTGCACTGGAAAGGGAAGGACGGCAACCACTATGTGGTAAAGTTTTATAACCCCTACATGAACATCAGGATGAATTAGCAACAAACAGGTGACATATGATCATATGATCTCTGCAAATGTTTTGTGCACAAACAGTATCACAAAAGTTCAATAACAGCTGGTCTGGAATCTTCCTGAGTTTTGCAAGCTCCACTGATTGTACAAGGGAACAGGCATTCTCATTTATTTAAAACATTTATAGTTTTGCTTTACTTAATGGAGCTCAACACAACTAACAAAAATAACATGAAAATAATTATAATGCAATATTAAGAACAGTAGAATAAAAACATAGAAAACACAGAAGAGTCATTAAGAGCAATTTGATCCATCAGCCTCCCTAAGAGGCTTAAAAACCATAAAAGGAAGCTTTTCAAAATCCAGCACAGGAGTGGCCAGTGGGGCAAGACAGTACTGCAGAGCTGTTCTCCTGTCAATGGTGTGCTGCTGTTTACTAGTATGGTGTAGGGGACCAGGCAGCAATGAGTTGTGGCAGTGTGGGGACACCAGTGGAGCCAATTCAGTGCTCTTACTGGTGCTCCTATGATGCCACCTTGCCCTGCCCCAGAAAGCAGCAGCAATACCACTACCTGCAAGCTGCTGCTGCCATGTCCCAAGGCCACACCTGACCTAGGGGAAGGCCATTAAAAAGAGGACAAGAGGAGCTGTCCTCAGAGGGAGGTCTACAGCCTGGGTGTAGCTGCTGAAAAGGCCCTTTCCCTGGACTCAGCTAGGCACTTGTCTAGGGATGTCAGCAGGAGAACTTTTGATGAAGATCTCAGTAGGCAAGCAGGCTGACAGGAGAGAAAGTGCTTCTTCAGATGTCCAAGACCCAAACCATATAGGGCTTTAAAAGTCATCACCAGCACTTTGAATTAGGCCTATAAAGAGATTGGAACCCAGTGTCATTCTTTTAATAACAGAGTCACATACTTCCTATATGTGTTTGCACCTTCATTTTAAGCCTGGCTGCTACATTCTGGACCATCAGCTATCGTTCTGGACACTTTTCATAGGCAGCTTGTAGTAATTCATACATGACATACTTACAAAATTTTAGTCAAATGCAATGCAAACTTTTTGAGCCCCTACAAACTATTTTTTTTAGGATTTATTCTGCAACATTATTCATTTGCTACTGGGCCAAGTTCAAGGTTCTAGTTTTGGTGTACAAAGCCCTATACAGCTCAGAACCAGGATACCTGAAAGCTGTTTTTGCCATCTGGATAGACACTTACGATATAACACAACAAAAGTGGGACAAAAACACCCCCTGAATAATTGTGGTATGAGAAGTTACAGGATTCAGCAGAAAGCCACAGGTCATGTACCAATTCAAAACAAAGCAGTAAGCTTACCCCAAAACATTTGCTGGTATTGAAAGTGGGATCGCATATAACTGCTCCCATATAATAAAGAACACAAATCAACAAGAATGCACAGTATAAAGGACAGGGGGGGGCTTTTAACAAGTGAATGAGCTTGGAGAACTACCATGATCATCTGTATTGAAAGCTAGTGCAGCATGATGGATAAAAGACAGCTATGAGCTAGGATGTTCCCTATTCAAAAAATGCCTTTGGCATGAGCCCACTCAAAGATGCACATTTACATGATGATGATGCATCTGCATTATGTGGATAACTATGCTAATCTACATTACAGGGTTGTAATAAGGAGTATTAAGGTAATGCATGTGAAGCACATTAGCACTATATAAATGCAAAGCGTTGTATTCAGTGTAGTGCTAAGGCGAACATTCCATGAGTGCAAAGTTTTCTCCTTCCACAACAGAATGTTCTCCCCCTCTCCTGCCCACTGTGCCCTTTAAATCTGTTCTCTGGAGCAGTTTTGGGGACTGCATGGGTGGAAATGGTAGGAGGTAGAAGGGGGAAGTCCCATTGCACTAGTGGAAGTTCTAAGAACATAAGATGAGCCTGCTGGATCAGGCCAATGGCCCATCAAGTCTAGTATCCTGTTCTCAGAGTGGCCAACCAGATGCCTATGGGAAGCCCACAAGCAGGATCTGAGTGCAAGAGCTCTCTCCCTTCTGCAGTTTCCAGCCACTGGTATTCAGAACATACTCCCTCCAACCAGGGAGGGAGAGCATAGCCATCATGGCTAGTAGCCATTGATAGCCTTATCCTCCATGAATTTGTCTAATCCTCTTTCAAAGCCATCCAAGTTGGTGGACATCATGTTGGGTTTTATGAGATAAAAACAACTGTATAAAAACAATCTCTAGCAGAGTACCATTGGTAATATGGAATTGAGAATTAACCAGCCCACCACCTCCCCTCACACAGACTAGCTTAACAAAAGAAACAGAATCTTCTTTAGTGAAAGGCTTAAAATAGTCTTTTACTGACGATCTTTCATGCATCAGTGATACAGGCTCAGCTTGGAGATAAAGATAGATAGTAGGTTCAGTCCATTATTAGAATGCTCAGACAGAGAAGCCCATTGTGGCTTCTTTCTCTTGCTAATGGAGGATATGCAAAACTCAACTACCTCACAAACAAAGGGGAGGAAAAAAGGGGAGAAAAACAGGAAGTTACATCACAGTAAATAAACATAGAGCTGTCCTTAAATGTAGCTAGAAGAAACATTTCCCTACATCTGTACTAAAGCATACAAGCTCCCAACACATCACTGCCTCCTGTAGGAGTAAATCCTAGTTGTGAATCCATTAGTGCAATTATTTAGCTGAATGCCACCTTAAATACTATATGAGAATAATAATCAGAGCTTATTTTAATATATCATAGTATACTACAAAGATTAAGCCTAAATGTTACAGCAGATATGTGTTATAGGCAATAGAAAAGAGGTCTTGCCTTCAGAGCAGCTTCTATTACAGTGTGGTGTCTGGCTATGTAAATTTTCATGGTGATACACAAAACAGAGAGAATAGAGAGTTCAAAGTGTAAAAAGAGGAAAAAACCCAGATCCACAATTTGGGAGGGTCTTTCACAGTCCAAATCACTTCCTGTGTAACTTGGAAGAATTTGGTAACATGTGCCTCTGAGCATATGGTGAGTGGTGGCAATACCTGCAATCTGCCCAAATAATATAAGCAAGATATGTGCTGTGCTGATCTTGTCTTAGCAGGGAGGAAGCAACAATATTCAGATACAGTTGATATAGTTCAGAAAGTCACTTTAAATATGTTTGATTTATTTTGCAATTTTAGTGAAGTTTCCTATAGGAAATCATTTTCTTTTGCTTCTGTTTCTGTGAATATGTGAAGCACAGCAAAACTTTGCAAAATATACACTAAAAAACTCCAAAAACAATTGTGGAATAATAGCACTCACTATTCTGCAGAATAGTCGCCCGTGGACATGAGGAGTGTCTCAGTTTGCATAAGATAAAACAGTGGGAGGTGAAATATATTCTAGCAAATTTCTAGGTGTGTGCTATGTTTTTAATTGACAATGCCCACCTTTCCTTAAATGAAGTGGTTTAAACATAGCAGGCTGAAAACATGCATCTTGGGCAGGCCGAGTTTGTTTTTTCCAACAGCTAGAGTCATTGCTGAAGCAGCAACATATTGTAATCTGTCTGATTTGACATCAAACTGCAGCTTTACATTTAGATGCATCCAAAATAGAAATAAAACATAACCTCCAATTTGAAACACAAAAGGCTGTCTTCACCATCATATGACACTGACCAATAAAAAGGCTTTGAAATTAATAAAAAATAAATTTGATACAGGTTTCTAGGATAAATAATGAGGGAAATAAGAATAATGAGGGAAATCTAGATTTCATTCTCTATAGAACAGAAACAATAGTAACACAGGGAAGAAGCAAAGTAAGAACACTGACAAACACAAAAATGTAATTCTCCATCTTTGGAGGTGGCAGGTGTTGCCACCACTCACCATATGCTCAGAGGCACATGTTACCAAATTCTTCCAAGCTACACAGGAAGTGGATTGGACTGTGAAAGACCCACCCAAATTGTGTTTGCATTTTTACAAATTTGTAGGGCAGTACAATATCTCAGAGAGGAGGTCAGCTCCCCTGCTCCCCTGGTGCATTCACTATAGCTACCCTATTTCCCTGCTTTTTAAAGTCTGATAGAAATATCTATTGGCTATAGGTATGTTCTTAAACCGCAAGGTTTTTTGCCTATTAGTGAATTATACTAAATTACACTGTTAGTCCATCTAGTCCAATACAGTCTATTCTGACAGTGATTCTCTAAGGTTGCCTTGAGTTGGTGAGTTGCATTTAACATCAATACAAAATCGAGCCTTCAGTGTCATCGGCCCAGTTCTGTGGAATGCTGTGCCAACAGAGATTTAGCAGGCTCCTTCTGTTCTATGCTTAAAAAAATTTCTGTTCTGCCAGGCTTATGCAGGCAATTAAGAACTCGTCTTTTTGCAGTATTTCACCTTTGTTTTTACTGTATTTTTAATAGTTTTTACTGTATTGTTTTTTAAAACCTTTTGTAAACTGCTTTGATTTTTTTAAAAAATGCAATGGTGGCATACAAATATATTTATATAAAAAATAAAAAATAAAGGTGAGGTTTTTGGGAGCCCTATCACATTTGAACTGGAAATATTAGGAGACAGAACCTGATATTTTTGTACATGAGCAGAGGCACCACCACTGAACTATGGGGCCTTCCTCAAATCCTGGCTTCTATAGCTTACAAGCTAAAATACTGAAACAGAAATAAAAGGATGTTACATGGTGAAAAGATAAACTTCCTTCAACTAGGCATGATGGCTATATTACCTCCAGTATCAGAGGCAGTCCGCCTCTCTGAATACCAGGTCCTGGGGATAATTAACAGCAGACTGCTGCTGCACTGATGGTCTGCTTGGGGGCTTCCAATAGGTGCCTGCCTGAGAACAGAATGCTGGACTGGGTTGGCCTTTGGTTTGATTCTGCAGGGTTCTTGTGTTTCTTCTTCCAATCTATATATCTGTTACATCAACAGCCTTCAGCTCCTAATACTTGAACACCACTCAAAATATTTCTGCAACAAAATATTAATCCAGGGAGCGTTTTTCAAAACCAGACCTTTCTTCACTGAAACATTTGAATGAAGATTTTATTTTACAAAGTTTGTTTTGTAAAAATGATAATTCCTCTCTGTGCTTATCATGACTTTGGGATCCCCAGGATCTCACTCATATAAAATTCAACTAAAAATGTCGTCTTAATTCATGTCCATGTCTACATTGCAGTTGCAGCTTCAGGAAACCATCAAAAGCAGGCATCCAGTAAAAGAACAGCTATACAGTAATCCCCTTTTATTCTTCTTTATTCCTTTACCTATAACTGCCAAAAATAATTGTAAAAAAGAAAAGAAAAGCAATCTAGGAAAAATGGTAATAAACCCATAAAGAAACAATGTGAGGAATTTCAAGAAATAATATATGCAAAATAGTGTATGGTTGCATATGCATAAGAAAGTAATAAACAAAATATTGCCCCCAAAAAAGAACCCAAAGAAAGATAAAGTATCTATCTATTGAGTAGTTTTCCTTATTAGGTCAGCAAGTACCTAAACTATTACATTTATTAATGACACTAGAAACAGCAAAACACAGGTGGGGGGGACACCCTAATATTTTACGACAAAGCAGTTTGTAACTACTTTTAAAAATAAGTTAATATAAGTAAGCTTTTTAATAACAATAATATAAAAGAAACAGCAAAACACAGAAAAGCAGTGCTTGTCAGTTCAGGTCACCTAAAAATTAATTATGGCCAAATATTTTAAATGATATTTCAATTGTAGTTGAGACAGCTACAAATGCAGACAACTTGCAAGACATGTATCTGCAACAATGAAGTTATTACCAGATTTGGTGGGACGTTTTCTCTCTTTAAATAGCAGGTTATATCTATACATTCTTTTTGTCATTCATTTTTTTAAGGTTACCATGTAATAAATACCCACAGCACAGGAGGGTAAAGAGTGCAGAGAAATTTGGTGGCGAAAGGGGGGTCTTGTATGTTCCATTCAAAATAATTGTTAGGTTCTCAGTGTGAAGTCTTAACAAAAGTATATTGCTGGAGACAATTTGAGCAAGTAAAATGTCATATATAGCAAAATATAAACATCATCTCATCATTTGGCTCCTAAAATTCCAGTCTCTTTTCTTTCCACATTTGCTGACTGGGTTGAGAATTCATGTAATACAATTCTCGCAAGAAAACATAATGAAGTAAACCATTTATTATTGCTTTCAGGGTCACGCAAATAGCCTGTTTTGCATTTTATAACAAAAGTGGCAGTCCTTCCTTCAATTACTCTACAGTCTAAACCTGACACTATCTTTGATGCTGTTGCTCATGAACAGAGCTTGGAAGCAGGGCCGGATTATCCATTAGGCTTAGTAGGCAGAAGCCTAGGGGGCTGGAACTCTTGGGGGCCCATGGGGCACTGGCCCAAGGGCCCCTGAAGCTACAGAGGGCCTTCCGCTCTCCTTCCGTGATCCGTGGAAGCAGGACAGGAGCTGCGGATCGCGGGACAATGGCTTCTGAACCGCCCACCATCCCCCCGCTTCACTTACCTTTTTCTCCGCTGTTTTTTGCGGTTTGCCATCAATCAAGATAGCGGCCGAGGTTTTCCTAAGGGGCTGAAGCCTCTGCCACCATCTTGGTTGATGGCACGCATGCGTACCTAAGAGGAGAAGGGGTCCCAAACACCTATCAGCCTAGGGGCCCTCCTCAGCTTAATCCAGCCCTGCTTGGAAGGAATTTGTTACAAGTAACGAATTACTTGTCATTCATTACTTTTTTGAGGAATGAGTGGTTAATTCCTTTACATTTTGATTGTAGTAGAACTAGGAGTAATTTTATTACTTTTGTGGAGTAATTGTAATGTTTCTAGCATTACTTTTGGGCATTAGTTGAGGGGGAAGCAGGGGAAATCTTCTGCTCCTCTGATTGTGGATGAAAATCATGTGCCTCAACCTGGGTTTCTGCGCAGCGTCACTCTTCCCTCATGCTCTGTGGGTGGGTAGGAGACAACAAGGGAGGAGGTGGAGAGTGAGACAGGGTGGAGTAGAGAAAACAAAAAATGGACAGTGGTGGAGAAGAATGGAGTGGAGGAAAAAGGAGATGAAGGGCAAGAACATGGATAAAGGAGGAGAAAGGGGCAGCAGCAGAATGGAGATAAAGAACTGTGGAGGTGAAAGATGACGTGTGTGTGTGCGTGCGTGAATACTGTGTTTGCACTTGGCACACAATGTGGCCTCCACCACCGTCTCTGACTACTGTGCTGCATTTGCAGTATTTTAACTTTTTTGCATCTCAGGGGAAAATGTTTGCTTGGGTGAGTGTCCCTTAGTTGGTGGCAGGGCAGGGTCCAGGAGGTGGTTAAGTGAGAGAGATTATTCTTGCTGGCTGTGTGTGGGGGGGTGCACTTGGTTTGATGTGCAAAGATCTGAGTAGTGGCCTCTGCCTCCCTCCCCACCTCCCTTACCAGCGGAGAGACCACCATTGCTATCTTATGGATAAAAAGAATTATTCTACTACCTCTGTATGTGTGTGTTTATTTTAATGTTGTTTTAGGCTACATAGATGTACAGCAGCCAAGGCCAGCACCTTGTAGGCATTTTTTTAAAAGTAACAAATGTCATTGTAGTGATGACTTTTGAGAAAAAGTAAAGTAATCAGTTACTTTCAGAGCAATTGTAATTGTAACGGTAATTACTACTTTTTTGGGCCATGTAGTTGTAACTGTAATTTATTACTTTTTAGAAGTAATCTTCCAAGCTCTGCTCATGAAGCATTTGGTATAGTGACTGCAGAACTTAACAGGTATGCACAGGCCTATTCTCACATGACAAAGAGATCATAATGAGTAATAATGGTTGATAGTAGTAGTAGTAGTATGATGATGATGATTCTATCCTATTAGAAATAGGTCCTTTCTGGCAAGTTTTATTCCATTCCCCTTTAGTTCTATGTAAGTGTAATACTGCTTTTTCTTTATCATCTGATACTAGTCTTGGAATCTCATTGAGAGAAGGGGGCTGATGAAACTGAAGCCAAATCTGTAACGGTTTGTCAGCAGAGGTCAACAACACTTCCTTTCTTCCAGATGTAGCCTTCTGGACATGAAATATTCCTTTGTAACTAAAAAACTAGGCTGTCTGGGACTAGTGAATTCAGGGAGCATCATGCAAGCCATTCTGATTTTTTTCACTAATAATCATAATCATAATAGAAGAAGAAGAAGAACTCAGTACTAGACAGTTGCAATGGTCTCTATGGAAGGGTAGATTTGATACATATTGGGAACCACCTTCTGATTTGGTAAGTAGAAGCACATTACACTACTAGGCATGATACATAAAGTGCTCATTATAACATGTAAATCACTAAATATCTCTGCCTTTCCCCACTCTCTCTACCATCAACAGAGAGTACTCCAGTGATTGTACTGTCCGTCAACGCCGTGGTGAAGGCAGTTCAAGAGGCATTTGTGATGGCAGTGTCAAAATTACAGAATTACTAGGACTGTGCCCCTGCTAGCTTAACTTGCCAACGCATGCTTGCTCCTCTGCCAACTCCCCTCACCATCCCTGACACCCATGCCCCACACCATCCATACAGGCATCCCCACTCCCCTCACAAACCCACTTGCCTTGCCTGTTCCTCTGCTGCCAGCACCCCATCCAACCCGAAGTCCCCTCACCACTGCCATCCCCTGGGCATCCACACTCCCCTCTCCAACCTGCTTTCCTTGGCTGTTGCACCAGCTGCCCGCCCACCCAGGCTGGTGCCGCCATGCAGCCCACCTTCTTGCTCACCACCACCCCAGGTACCCACACTCTGCAACCCAACCTATGCGCCTTGCTGTTGCACTGCTGCCAACCTTCCACCCAACTAGGCTGAGGCCGCCACCAGCCTCCCACCCATCCAGGCTGAGGCTGACAACAATGCCCTCCCATCCAGGTTGAGGCCACCACCATCAGTTGCAATCTCCCCACCCACCCACCTGCCAAAGCTAAGCCTGCTGCATAGTCCTGCTCACTCAGCTGTCTTTGCCGCCACACCCCACCCCTGACATCAGGCTGCATGACTTCGTGACAGCGTGACATCTTACCTTTTTATTATATGCAGTAGTAAGACTGACATGGGGAGAAGACATTCAGCGCCATCCTGTGCACATTTTACTAAGAACAGTTAGCTCAATGGGATTTACTTCCAAGCAAATATACTTAGGGTTGTATCCTTGCATTATTTTTACAAAGCTTGTTAATTACATGTTGATTAACAACTAAGCTCACTGAAATCTCAACAAAACCATATCAAGCAGGCATGGGATTATTTCTAGAGTAACTAGTTTGTATACTGTAAATCAAAGTTTGTTATTTTTGTATCCTGTGTATCTACCAACAGTCAGATGTGGGGAAACTTTGGCCCTCCAGATGTTGCTGAACTACAACTCTCATCATCCCTGTCCATTTGCCATGCTTGCTAGGGCTGATGGGAGTTGTAATTCAGCAATATCTAGAGGGCCAAAGGTTCCCCACATCATTTTCCCACAATCTTCTGAGAAGCCACACTTGAAACTTGCAGGAACTATGAAAGCAGCTTCTGATAGAGTACAATGAACTGTGGTCCAAAATAGACAGGGGAGCCCAGCCTATGTTACAATCATCTTTAGCAACAATATGCAGTATAGGTTTACAGCTTCCTACATACAAATCATACAAAGAACTGTTTTCCCATTGTACACTGTGAATATGACAAAGGCTAATGCACCTGTACAGTCATACTTAGCATTTTAACTGTCACCAACCTGGCTATTCTCATTCCCTAAAATAGTGTTTCCTGTCAAACAGTACTCTGAAGAAAATAGGAGCAAAAATCAATGTTCCAACTGCATTATATTAATGGCATTCTACCTTCTCAATTTTAGATCCTTATTTCTGTAATTTGCATGCAGAAATAAAACAACTTGATATTCCAGGATGCTTTATCAAAATATTTATTCAAAAATGTGGACAAACCTACTTCCAGGGTTCAACAGTCTCAGCACTGTGTTTTAAGGATGGCTGAAGCTGAAGACTCTTCTCACAGAAATTAGTGGAATCACGTGTGGAACATGTTTTGTTAAAGTTACAGACTTTCCGGCATTCTGTCAATTGGACTAAAAGTCTATCTGTTTTATTTAGCTTAAAAAGAAGGTGAATTTTTTTTTTACTGTGTATAGCGTTATTTTAATTTTCTCTGAAACATAGGTTAATAAGCAGAATCCTTCTTCCATCAAATTCAGAGAACTTTGCCAATTGATAATTTGATGAATTTAAGAGTTTTCAAGGTAGTTTTGCAATGATTGGTCTAAAGGTGAAATCAAGCTTCTTCAGCTGGTACCTAAATACAAAACATATGCACAATTCAAAGGAACACTGTTAAATTTGAAGTAGAGTCTTTCAGTAGAGTCTCCTGACTCAAGAACATTAAGTGAAACAGAAAGGCCACCTGGATAAAACACAGAAATTCCTGGTATGTATTACTTTTTTTCCAATAAGAACCTTAATTATTTAGAAACACCTGATCACAATAATTGGAGGAAAACATGTGTATAATTGCATTATTGTGAACATACAATTTATAGCATTCCTATGATGTCTTGGTTTAGAAATGTGACATATTATTCAGCCAGGGTCCTTTGATGTGTGTTTTCCCCTCAGCCTACGCTCCAACAATTCTGTCATACAGAGAACTGAAAATTAAGTTATTCTCACTAGCGATACTCCCTCACAAAGCATCTATCAAACCCAGATATAAACCTCAGAACAATTCTTGCCAGATTTCTCATGCAAATGTTGCAGAAAAACTTACAAGAGCACTTTAAGATATTGAGGATCCTTCAATACAGCCCAGTATAATAACTTTTACTTGCTAATTTCTATGGGTCAGCTGCAAAGGAATAGACCTGTCAATCTTTTTCAGATGTAGCAGAATTTGTCTGTCTACAAACAGGGATACTTTGTTGTTGCCATAGAGACTAATCCTCCACTTTCCTTCTGTTGACACAGCTAGTCACTGTCTAAACTACCTGATCATACTTTTAATAGGCAGCTGACTGGAGTACCATAAAATGTGCAAATCAAGTTTGGAACACTTGACACATCTACTGTTGTTTTTAAAGATGTACAAAGAATTTTACTCTATTTGTTATTTTATTAAAGTAAAAGAAGGCATAAACATGACTTAAATAACCATTAATTTGCCCAAGTTCTAAGTTAATTATACTGTTCAGACTGGCTAAATTGTTATTGTACAGGCATTAGTACTTCAAGCATCTTGTTGGAATGGGTGTGAAAACTCCTAGACAATAAGTGATCATAAACATGCAAATTATTAGCAATATCTGTATTCTCTTTCTCTGCCTTTTCATTGAGCACAGCAATGCAAAATTGTCATTGTCTAATGCTCAAGTTTTAAAAGCTGTTGAGAAACTGACTATGTAAGCAAGACAGTCTTTGCAATATGACGAAGGTCTGCAATTGTCAGACCTCTTGAATAAATTGTCATTTCTATTATATCTGACTGAGTATGAATAAGCAAAGCAAGGTGTCTGTAATCTAAAGCCTATTAGGTGGAAATCTGATGTTTTGGGCTTCAAGTTTTACATTTTAAAAAGGAGAAAATATTTTTTTATATATAAAAATGTATCCCCTCCTGACACACACAGGCGCACCTTTGAACAATTTTCTTTGGAAATTTGTGGAAAGATCCAACTCATTACACTATTTGAGTTGTGTTTCCTATCACCAGTAGTAATTTCCCCTCTTTCCCCCTTTCCTTTTTTTAAATCCTTCTTGGCCATTCCTATCATATGTAAATCTAATTTCCTCCATGTTTTACATTCAAAAATATAGAACGATAAACATTTCTAATTTGCTCCTATACTTTGTGTCCTCCTTTAATGTGTGTTGGGAGGGGATTTGTTGTTGTGCCTCTTTCAATTAAGAGGAAAAACTGTTGTGTATCATTAATTATGTCAGTGAGAATCATAAATCATCAGTGAGTACTGCAATTCATTATTTTTAAGTCATGTGAAGAACCATGACAGGCACAAGATAAAGCCACAGACTTTTCATATCAGGGTGATAAACGACAAAAATGTAGAGATGGATGGAAAGATGTAAGTAGATTATCATCAGTTTATAAATTATATATATATATATATATATGTATGTATGTATGTATGTATACACACACACACACACATTTTATTGCACAACACAGATTTCATGGTGTAGTACAACATTCTGCTACTACCACAGTGTTTAGGAAATGCCAGGTGTTCCATTATAAAGAACAGTTTTGTAATATTTTTGTAAGTATTCTGCTAGTACTAGCTATTATTATTAATATAACAATAATAATAACAATAATTATAATATCCTGGCCTTCCTCCTATAACAATAGTTTTAGATTAAATTATTTCTGGGCTTAACAGTGTTTGTTTTATGTTTACCTTATAATATATGTTTACCTTAGAAGTAAAAAAGCAACAAGACTTAGAAATATCACACAGTAACATACAGTTCCTAGAGAAATAACATCACAGTAATATTGGTGCAGTAGATCAAAGTAGCTTTTTTCAAAATTATTTTTCATTACTCAAATTTGGATATACTTGCATTAGACATCCTGATCACCACATTTCTCAAGATATTTTTATTACATTTCTTTCCTCTTATACTTTGCTGTCACATTTTACATACAGTGGACTCAGAGTTTTACATAGAGATTTGAGGTAAATAAATTGTAAGCGCTGGATGCTTCATTTTTTGAACTGCAAGTACTTATACACTAAATAACAAGAAAAAGCATGTCATTCTGTTATAAGCTTGCAAACACCCTTCTCTGTTTAAAAAACCAAAGCCACATCCCAGAAGGGAGAGGAGAAAAAGTATTTTTCACAGTGGCCATATTTTTCAATGCTCTTATCTTTATGTTCATTACTATCTTTTTCTCCAATCAGTTCAATATTCATTTAATGGAGTCCTATGTTACATACAAAAAATAATATTGTATGATGTTTAACCAATTGCTCCACATTCTTACAAAGATTATATTCTGCTGCATATCTGTTGGACAATGGTGCTATCTATTAGACCAAGAACCCTCAAGTTTTCCACTCCCTGTAGCTTTGTATAGACATTCTATCCCAGGGAGGCGGAACCAGATGTTCTTGGAATCTAGTTCCCATCAGCTCCAGCCAATATGACCAATGGTCAGGGGTGATGGGAGTTGTAGTTCAGCAACCTCTGGAGGGCCACAGGTTCCCCATCCTCTTCTGGAGAAAACTACAGGTGACAGGCAGCATCAACAATCCCAAGCATGGAAAGAACAAGTATCATGGCCTAACCAGTGTTTTCTATCATATTAACCCAAAATGGTGTTTTTTTATCCTCCTAGCCAAGCTATGGCTGGTGACATAATGTGATGGGTAGGAATAGGTTGCCACCCTTTTGGCAACTGAGAGGAAGGGAAGCCCTCATGCCTTTACTAGTGGGAGACACATCAGATGTCAGCAGCATGTAGAAATGTGGCTGCTGACTGGCTAGAAGCATCCACACATGAGCATCCATACATGAGCACCACTGATGGTGTTCCATGTGAATGCCAACACTGGCTTCTACTAGCCCATTATCAGCTATATACCTGCATGGTGATGATTCCATCTGCCCCCTGCTTCCATTGCTACGTCTCCTGCCAATACGGGGGCCCTTCTCCTAAGGTTACTACTTAGTGGCAGCAGTTTCTTCCTGCTTGTTGCACTAACTCACCAGCTTCTGCTGGCCCAAGCATTTGTGCAATGCATCCTGAGGCGAGTTCAAGCTGGGATTTTACAAACTTAACTACAACAGTCATCTAATGAACAGATTACTTGTGAATATGAGGAATATATTCATACAAACATATAATTCACATTTGAGACATTATTACCTTGTGTTGCAATTATATTGCAGGGCACTAGCAAGAGGCATTGCTGTTCATAAAAACTGAGAGGTAAACATTTGTAACCTGTAAGCTATGAAAAGCTTACAGTCCAATACAGTACACATTTTGAGAGGCGTATGAGGTGGATACTAAAGGGTATTGAGGCAGGGCTCCCCAGAAGGTTTCGTGTATCTGCGCCAGCCCCTTGCTTAGAATTGTAATGGCAACATCTGCCAGATCCAAGGGCTCTATTATCTATTACGGCATTTGCATAATCAAAGGCCAAGTGGCCACTAGAGTACGTCTATGAAGCACAAACCTTTATAATATCATCAGCTTCCAAAGCCTTCCTTGTGCTTCTGAACATACACTTGCTTGTGGCTTGCTAGCTCTGTTCTACACTAAAAGAATGGGATTTTTTTAGGGGTGGGGGGGAAGATACGCCAACACTGTTATTTTTTCGGTGCCAGGTCAAGACTTTCCTCTTCTCCCAGGCATTTTAGCATGTGTTTTAAATTGTTTTTATATTGTTTTAAATTTTAAAATTGTGTTTTAAATTGTTTTTAAAATATGTGTTTTAAATTGTATATTTGTTTTAATGTTTTTGATTGCTGTAAACTGCCCAGAGAGCTTCGGCTATGGGGCGGTATACAAGTGCAATAAATAAATAAATGAATAAATAATAAATAAATAATAAATAAATATACATCAGGGTATACTGAGTGTAGAGTTTCACTGTCACAGCATACTCCTCATTCCAGGTCTATTTCTGCAACCTTTTATTCCCCAGTATGTTCATTACAAAAAATAAAAGTAAAGCACAATCATTAAATGCAAGCAGACTAGTGCAACAAAACTAAAAAGCCACAAACACATAAATACATAAGATTTAACAATCTAGGAGAGAATGAGAAAACAGGAACCAGAAACTATGGAACACTTGACAATCATCCCATCTGAGAGAGAGAAACTCAAGGTAGAGACACACTTACTGTTCTGCCAGTTCCAGTGCATCTCTTTTCTGAAAATGGGTGCACCAGACACTAGTCAAACTCCCTCCCTTTTTACTGTAACCTGGTGGGATCAGCTCAAGTGCATGTTTTTTAAAAATTCAGCTTCAAACTGATTTTGCAACTGATCGGCAGATCAACCTGCTATGATTCCAGGTGTGACCAATGGAAAGGCTTTGCTGTAGGCAACTAGTGTGCTCACAGCCTCAGTAGCTGCTGGGGTCCCACAGCACGGAATTCCTGTGTTATTTCAGATGCAGATGTGGCTATATGCATTGTGTGAATGGGTAACACATGGGTCTAAGTAGCCAGCCAACATGCACGATTTAGAATCCATTGTGGAATGTCAGATTTCACACATTTAGGTCAGCCCTCTGTTACATATTTAAATAAGGCATTTACCTCTGTATGCAACCCTAAATAAGATTAATTTGATAATTAAAGAGAGAATTTCAACACCTCAAACTTATCTAAAAGTTATACTCCCTGAAAGACCTACTCCCGAACCTCATATATGTTGATATTGGATGTTGCGTATTGGTGATAAGAGTTATTGCCATTCTCAGAGACACACATCTCCTACCAGCTATTGTGTGCAGAAGAAATGTGTGTTACTACCAACTAATGTATAACTCTAGCACCAGCAGCAACAGGGCAACTGAAACAGTTTTTATAGGCTGATACCACAGCATTAGAGAGCTAAACCAGAGAAATGCAAACAGGTTCCAGGAATGAGATGTTGCTCAATTGAATTGGCTCATGATAATAACCTAGCATTTCTACAGCACTTCAGAATGTTCAAAATGCTTTACATATATTATCTCAGTAATCCTTAAAAAAAATCCCTGAAAGATGGGTCAGTATTTTTATTCTCATACTGCAGACAGTGGGCTGAGGCTGGGAGATAGTAGCTTGTATAAAGCCACCTACTGAGTTCATGGTAGAGATACGATTTGAACCCAGGGACTTCCTGGTCCACAGTTCAGAGTCCCAGACAAACTAGTAATAAATATTTAGCAACACACAGATTGATTATTGATAACATTCTGTCAACAACATTTTGGGAACAGTCTCACATGCCATCATTGGAACTTTGGATAACTATGCTTATGAATAAATTGCCTTCCTATAAATGTTTTTGGGAAGGACCATTTTAGCCTATTGAGAGACTTTTGGAATCATGTATCCATTTTTCCATTACTGGAACAGAACAATACCAGAGGAAAATATGAGATGAAGTTCAGCCTTCAAATTGCTTTGGTTTAATATTTTATTACTAACCCTTTTTTTGTATTATAAAAGCCATCACATAATACAAAACAGTTGGATGTCTTAACCACTATGCTACAGTGTCTTTCCTTTATTACCTTAAAAAGCCATTTCACAGAAAAATAAGCTCCATTAAAAGGTGCATGTTCTTTCACCTTTTAATAGCATAATCCTATACATGTTTTCTCAGAAATAAACTCCAAATAAGTGTGCACAGGATTGTGGCCTAATCTCTCACTTGCTACTTAAAACTAGCAGCGTTTTAAAAAATATATGTGTCCCACATTACCACCCTTATCCCTAAATTTCTGTAAAACTTGAATGGGTCTATATTGTGCTGGGAGAACACCATGAGACATTCCTGGGTAAACCAAAACAATTGATTTAATAACAAACTTTCTTGAAAGCATTTAGATGTATAAGTCCATCCTTCATCACAGTGATCCCAGGACAGGATACAACATAAAAACTACATAAAACAAAACATGCTAATGCAGTCACATTGCCATGCTACATCAAGGTATTGGATAAAAATTCAAAATAATTCCCAATAATCCAGCAGGCAATTCCCTCAGATAACAATTGGTCACATTGCCTCAACCCCTACCATAAGCCTGGGCAAAAACATGCATCTTTAACCAGCTCCAAAAGGTAAACAACATCAACACCAGACACACCTCAGAAGGAAGGGCATTCCATCACCATGCAGAAGACTCTTTGTTGCTTCATCACACCATGCACTTCACTTGACAATGGGACAACAAGAAGAGCCTCCCCTGCAGCCTTAACACATGGGCTGGATAGCATAGATAGTATCAAACAACACTCATTTATCTCTGGCTGGCAATCTAGCGAAGCTTGTAATTTAGCTCCGATTCATCTTGAGAGGCTGTAAACACACTAGTTGCTGGATCAAAGAGTTTCCATTAGCGGATTTAGCAGTTGCGAAATTTTTTTAAAAAATGCACCCAAGCAGCTCCCACCAGGTTTTACAGGAAAAAGGGGTGGAGTTTGACTAGGGCCATGTGCCCTGGTTTTCAGAAGAGAGAGGTAGAGATGCACTGGAACCAGCAGAACAGTGAGTGTGTTTCTACCCGGACAGTGGTGTTTAAGCACAAGGGCTAGTAAGTGGTGCTGTTCAGACAGGTTAGAGTTTGCAAGTAGGATAAATTAATTTAGTTACATTTTACCTCTCCCAACATGGTGTCCTGGCTCTAGAGATGGGATTGGTCCCCTGCCAATCCTCTCTGCCCTTCATTGTCCCACTCTGTCCCAGTATCACAGAGGAGGAAGGAGAGAAGTAGCCCTCCCCAAGTGGAAGGATAGAGCAGCTGCCACAGTAAAAGCCTCCCACGGCTGCCACACCACAGGGCAAGCAAGAGGCTGCAGGTTAGGGTGAGCGGGGGATTGGAATTAACTGGATGTTTGTCCATAGCAGCCTGCAGCGTCCCCTGCGGTGCCTCTTGTTTCTGTTCTTCCTCCTCTGTGGCCTGGCCCTGCTGGGGAGGCGTCTGCTGCAGCTGCTGCTTTATCCTTCTACCCGGGGGTGAGGGGCTTCTCTCATGCATTCTCCTTCTCTATGATGCCAGGGGTGAATGGGTCAGATTGGATCGGGGGGGGGATCCCATCCCTGCCCAGCTCTCTGTTAATCCTATATGGTGTTAGAGTGGAGAGACTACCTACGTCCCCTATAATGTCCTGATAGCCTCCCAAACTAGAAAGGGGGACACATTAACACTTAAGGAATCCTAGGAAGTCCCTGCACACTAGGGTTGCCAGAAATCCAGTTTTTGCCCAGAGACTCCAGGTTTTGGGGGTCCTCTCTGAGTCTCCGGGTGAGTCACCTTAATCTCCAGACTCCTAGCTTTCATTTTTTTAAAAAACTAAGTTTCTAGGGGCTGGTTCACATATGAGCCAAGATCCACATTTAAAATGCTGCTTTTTCCATCACGATTGATTTTGACAGTTCACATACTTCCGCCCTCGCTACAAATTGGCTGTTTTTCTTTGTAGCATTCACACACGTGTGCGTTTATTGCTACCAGTGTTTCCTTGTTGCCGCGCCCACACATTAACATGTTAACTGTGGAGGTGGGGAAGGAGCGGTGTTTCCCTAAAAGAAGGAATAGGCACTTGAAAGGGAATCGCTCCCACCAGTGGCTGTTAGGCTGTCCCTGCGTGAGATCGGTGTGCCTTTGGCACCCCGGGACAAGCCTCAGCATGCGTTCTGGGAAACATAAAAAACCCCAAACAATATATTTAGAGAGACATTAAAAGCAGCTACTAAAGGAAGCATTGGCCGTTTAATATTATCACTCTCCGTGAGTGGAGCAGATGCTGGGATGAGATGCCAAGGCAGCTCTCCTTTCTCCTGCACTTTTGGGCACTTATAAATTACTCCAGCGGCACCTTCGCCAGCCTCCTCTCGCTGTGGCTGCGAAAAGGGCGCATGCATCAGCCCGAGGGGGGGAGAGATCCAGCTTTGGGGGGGAGCGGAGGGATGCGACGAGGCAGAAGAGGTCCTCCCTACACCCACTTTCTCACACTCTCTCGCACACACACATGCCAGGCTAGACGTAAACAACAGTGTCAAAACCACAGCTCCACAGCCAGGCAAGGAGTGCCGCTGGCCAAACACAGAAAGTGCGAGCTGGCTCCAAAAAGATAGATTTGTCTTTGTGAAGCGGCCAGGAAGGAATTTTATGAGCTCCAGCCCTGCTACCCTCGGGGAGTTGTTGGTGTTGCTGCAGAAGAAAGAGAATGAAGGGGTGGGGAATGTGATTTTGTGTAAAGGAGAGGGGGAGGAAATGTATTGGGGGGAAGCGGTAGAAAGCGGGAGAAAGGAAGGCAAGAGCAACCGGAAGTTGCTTAGTTAACGGCAGGAAACAAAATGACTCCCACAGACAGTTAAAGGGGTGGAGAAAAGGGAGGATCTAATGGCGAAGAGACTGCCCAGCCAAAAAAAAGGCGCTTAAAAGGTAATACATGGAAGAAGCAGGTGCTGATTTTAAAAGCAATTTCAGGCTTTTGTTGTACCCATTTGATCCGGAGTTAAAGGCAAAAGCAGTAGAATGCACGCGCGTTGGCTAAAACGTCAAGTAAACGGCCCAAATTAAAAGGATCTGCAAAAAGCACCAGATGCAGATTTTTCTGGCATGTAAACAGGCCCTCGGTGGTCTGGTTCAAAAGATATAAACCAAAATGTCAGCCATCAGCCGTCACCCCCCCCCACAACTTCTGTTAATACCGGCACTCTAATCCCTGCCCTTTCAGGATTTTAGCCAATAAGCGAAGTCAGGGTTGTGATTGACAAGATTTGTTAATACACCCAGGCAATACCTAAATCCCATTTTAAGTTACGAGAACAGTTTCCTATTCCTGCTTGCCTTATGTTAGGAATTCAGTAAATATATAGCTTTCAGCAGCATGAAGAGTACTTTCTCTGTAAAGGATTGGGACTTGCTTCTGAGTAAACATGCACAGGATTGCACTACAACAGATGATCACAGCAGGAACTTGGTGGGCATACAAACACGTTTAGTTATAATTATAATAAAAATGTACATGCAGGGTTTTTTAATTACTTGCAGAAATGGCATATACATTTTATCTTTCAAATAATTTTTGAACAGAAGTTTTAAAAAGTGTACATAATGCAGTGTTATACTTTTCTAATTAAGGAGTCAAACAAGTTTAACTTTTATTGGACTGTTGAAGAGGGCAGTTTATTTGTCTTGTTCATAACCTGTTTTGAAATCTTCCCAATATGAAGCTTTTCTGGGAGTAAAGTTGCAGAGCTAATTCCACATACCTGGGAGTTAACCCCATTAAATTCAGTAGGACTTAGTTTTGAGTATACATGGTTAGGATTGTGCTGAAAAATCAATGGGAATTTTGAGTGAACATAGAAAAGGATTGTGTTGTAAAAAAATTTCTCCCCCTCCAATCCCTTTTTTTAAAAAAAGTTGTTAGGCAGGGCTTACTAAAGGGTCACTGCTTTTATTTGACGGTAAACTAATACTTTTTTTAAAAAGTTCTGCAATGGCCAACTGGTTTTGACAATAAATTATTATATTTATTTATTAATTTATTTATTAATTAAATTTATATACAGCCCCATAGCCAAAGCTCTCTGGGCGGTGCACAACAGACAAACAACCAATATACAGTTAAAACCATATGTTAAACAACTTTAAAATAGATTCATTATATCATAAATCAAACATAATTAAACACAGAAGTAACTAAAAAACTCAGTACAAGATAATAAATATTAAAAATTAAATTAGTTAAGATATTAGGATGTGAATATGTTAAGGTGTTAAAAATTACAATATTAAATATTAAAGGTATTAAATATTAAATTATTAAAATGCCTGGGAGAAGAGGAAGGTTTTTACCTGGCGCCGAAAAGATAATAATGTTGGCGCCAGGCGTACCTCATCAGGAAGAGTATTCCACAGTTCAGGGGCCACCACTGAGAAGGCCCTTTTTCTCGTTATCACCTTCCGGGCTTCTCTCTGAGTAGGCACCCGGAGGAGAGCCTTTGGTGTTGAGCGCAGTGTACAGGTAGGTTCATATCGGGAGAGGCGTTCCAACAAGTATTGCGGTCCCAAGCCATTTAGGGCTTTATAATTTAAAACCAGCACTTTGAATCGAGCTCGGAAACATATGGGCAACCAGTGCAAGTGGGCCAGAGTCGGTGTTATATGATCGGACCGCCTAGTCCCTGTTAATAGTCTGGCTGCTGCATTTTGCACGAGCTGTAGCTTCCGAACCGTCTTCAAAGGCAGCCCCACGTTTAGAGGTTAGCAGTGCATGGACAACTGACGCAAGGTTGTCCCTGTCCAGATAGGGATGTAGTTGGGCCACCAGCCGAAGTTGGTAGAAAGCACTCCGTGCCACCGAGGCTACCTGTGCCTCTAGTGATATCTCTCCAATCCTTCGGGAACTACATTGGCTCCTGATAGTGTCAAGGGTGAAGTTCAAAATACTGGTTATAACCTCTAAGTCTTTTTCTGATGCTGGTCCGATTTACTTGAAGAATAAACTTTCTCTTCTTGGAGAAGGTGGTCGTACCAGATCTTCAGCAGCTAGATCTCTCCTGGTTCCTTCAATTAGAGTGGCTAAACTAGCCGGCACTAGGTCCAAAGCCTTTTCCATTGTGGCTCCCCTATTATAGAATACCCTGCCAGTGGCCATTCGCCTAGCTCCATCACTTTTGTGTTTTCGGAAGCAGCTGAAGACCTGGCTTTTTGATTAAGTTGGTGGGGATATTCTGTTATAGCCTTTCAGTGTAGGATGTGGATTGGCTCTCATAATTCATTCTGATTTTTACGTTGTTTTATTTATATGTTGTAATTTGTTTTAGTATGCTGTAATTTGTATTTCGATATGTATTTTATTTTTGTTGTACGTCACCTAGAGTGACAGGATTTACCTGCCAGATAGGCGTCTAATAAATTTTAGATAATAATAATAATAATAATAATAGTGATAGGGATGGTTCTAAAAGAACTCCCAAACTACGGACCTGCTCCTTCAGGGGGAGTGCAACCCCATCCAGGACAGGATGAACATCCACCATCTGTTCAGGAGAACCACCTACTAACAGCATCTCAGTCTTGTCTGGATTGAGCCTCAATTTATTCACTCTCATCCAGTCCATTATCGCAGCCAAGCATCGGTTCAGCACCTTGACAGCCTCACCTGAAAAAGATGAACAGGAGAAGTAGAGCTGCGTGTCATCAGCATACTGGTGGCAACGCACTCCAAAACTCCTGATAACGGCACCCAGTGGCTTCATGTAGATGTTAAAAAGCACGGGGGATAGTACTGACCCCTGTGGAACTCCATATTGGAGAGCCCAGGGTGCCGAGCAAAATTCCCCAAGCACTACCTTCTGGAGACGACCCGCCAAGTAGGAGCAGAACCACTGCCAGGCAGTGCCTCCAACTCCCAGATCAGCAAGTCTCCCCAGAAGGATACCATGGTCGATGGTATCAAAAGCCGCTGAGAGATCAAGGAGAATCAACAGAGTTACACTCCCCCTGTCTTTCTCCCGACACAGGTCATCATACAGGATGACCAAGGCCGTCTCCGGGCCTTATATGTATGGGCACCTCACAAGAAATAAAGCCATTTAAAATCCAATAACCATACAAGTATAAAACAGTTGCAAAACAGCTTAAAGTGGCATGATTCTGAATTTTGGATTGGGTGAGGTATCACTGAACTGAAGTCCTGTGCATGCTTCCCTGTCTGAGTAAGCCCCATTGTGGGCCTTGCTTCTGAGTAAACATGCATGCACTATAACTATCTTTACAGATTGTGAAACTAATAAACATATTTGACATTCATGCTTATATAAACATTTCTTCATACTGTGTCTTGCTATATATCCGATTTCACATTATGCCTATAAATTATTATTTAGAAATTACTATTTCCTCTACATTTTAAGTGTGCAAATCATCCTTGGGGTGGTCATGGTCCCCCTCTGTTATTTTCACCCTGAGGGGCAGATTAGGCTGAGGGATGGTGCATAGACTGTGGTCACCCAGTAAACTTTGAGGCTTATTTCCATTTTAAAATTTAATTAAAATGATTTATATGCAGGCAAAGTTTATGAAGTAATGCAGATCCCCATAATACATTTAAAGCACATCCAACTTGCATTTAAAGTGCATGACTTCCCCCAAAGAATCCTGGGAAGTATAGTTTCCCCCTCACAGTTATAGTTCCCACCATCCTTAAACTACTGTTCCCATGATTCTGTGGTGGGATTCATGTGCTTCAAAAGTGTATTGAAAGTGCTTTAAATGGATTGTGTGAATCTGCCCTAGTTTGCTATGCATTCATTAGTGAATTGAAAATAACAATTTTAAAAGATACTTTTTTATACAGGGCTGTAGCTCAGTGGTAGGGTACACGCTTTGCATACAGAGGTCCAAAATTCAGTCTCTGGGAGAGATTATTGGAATCCTGGAGAGCCAATGCTAGTCCATGTCATCAATACTGTTCTTATGTGCCTTCAAGCCGATACGACTTATGGTGACCTTATGAATCAGTGACCTCCAATAGCATCTGTTATAAACCACCCTGTTCAGATCTTGTAAGTTCAGGTCTGTGACTTCCTTTATGGAATCAATCCATCTCGTTTGGCCTTCCTCTTTTTCTACTCCTTTTTTCCCCCCAGCATTATTGTCTTTTCTACTGAATCATGTGTTCTCATTATGTGTCCAAAGTATCATAACCTCAGTTTCATCATTTTAGCTTCCAGTGATAGTTCTGGTTTCAAATGGTATCAAATGGCCTGACTTGGTATAAGGCAGATTCCTTTGTGCCTAAAAGAAGAAAGAGACCCAAGGGCCACAGTGACTGCAGATATTTTTTTGTATTTTATTTACATGTATATACCACTTTATTATAAAAATAACCTCAAAGCAATTTATAGAAGAAATTAAAACAATAAAATTACTGGCAAAAACAGTTAAAGACAGGTATTTAAAAACATTCAAAATAATAAAACCAACAATGAGTTAAAACAGATAATAATCATAATAGCTTCTACATACCTGGGTAGGCTTGCCTAAGCAAAAACGTTTTTAGCAGGTGCCAAACAGAGTACAATGAAGCACCTGCCTAATGTAAATAGGCAGGGAGTTCCAAAGTGTCGGTACTGCCACACTAAAGGACTTACAAGAGCAGAATAAATACTATGTGGAACCCGTAACACGGAAAGCACACCTTAAACTTGAACTTGTAGCAAATCGGCAACCAGTGCAGATTTCAGAGTAGAGGTATTATGTGCTGGATATGGTCTCACTCATGTCAGCAATTGTGCCACAGCATTCTGCACTAACTGCAGCTCCCTGGTCAGGCTATGCTGCAAGGGGATTTCTGTGCCCTTCTCTGACTGGCTGTCACAATTATTTCAGTTTTGGTTAGGACCCCTGACTGGTTGTGGGATGCTGAGTTTTCTGTCTTACTCATAGGAATGTTGCTGTGGTTGGTATGATATTGCATTTAGGAAATAATCACTGTCTTTTGTTTTTCTATTTGCATTTCATTTACCTCTGACCAGAGCTTGGAAAAGTTACTTTTTTGAACTACAACTCCCATCAGCCCAATCCAGTGCCATGCTGACTGGGGCTGATGGGAGTTGTAGTTCAAAAAAGTAACTTTTCCAAGCTCTGCCTCTGACCTTACTCCCTTGCATCCATAGAAGCAACAACAGTGGTTCCATGTACTCAGCTCAACCCCCTTAAACCCACTCATGATGCACCTTGCTATTTGCATTCTGTTTGTTGCTTGCCCAATAGCAGTAAAAGAGAATTCACATACTGGGAAGTGTGGCTTCAATTGCTGTTGTTCCCAATCTACTGCCTGTGAAGGTAGACCAAACCATGTATGTCTTTCTCTCTGTCAATTATTACTCACTGGAATTGGGTCGGCTGTCAAAGTGAGTTTATAGCAGTCCACAGAGTAGGGCAGAGTAGAGTAGAGAACCTTCTTAATTCTTACTCATTTCTAAAACCTCTCTCTGCAGTGAAGGGTCAAGTCTGTAAAGAAGTTTGGAGCAGCCATGTTAAAAGGCAGGCAGGGCATTCCAGGCAGGGGGTTGCTAACCCTACTTTGATATGGATATCGTTGCAAAGGATCCCTAGTCAACCCTCAGCAACAGCACAATCCTAACAATATCTACTCAGAAGTAAGTCCTGATGAGTTCTATAGGGCTTAGTCCCTTAGTAAGTGTGTTTAGAATTGCAGCCTTTAGGGGCATCCATCTTTACTCCTGAGTGTTCCCATCTAACATCTCTACAACACTAGGCTACTTTCTTCCTACAATGGCCTTCTGGTGACTGGCCTGGCCTGAGGGCACTTAAACCCTTCTTGCTAGGAGCAAGTAGGCTAGATTAAATTATCTTTACCCAAGCTCTCTCATCAGATGAGAAGAATGATCCTGTCACTTCAGCTGGACCTGGAAACACCCTCATTTAGCTAAGATTTCTATCTTAATTTCCAATCAGAGAATTTTTTTTGTTTGAGTGGTATGCTCCAAGTAAGTGTGGTTGATGCTTAATGTATCATGCTTAATGACATCATTAGGGCCCACCCCTGAAATCTCAGGGTTTGGGGTGTTTCTGACCTGAGAACCCTACTGCAGATACAGGGTTTATCACTGCTACAAATAACAAAGGAGAAGCCTTGAAATGAGACCCTGCAGGAAGACCCAACTGTTGCAACTACAGACAGCATATCATTCCAGAAAGAGAGAGAGAGAAAGATGATGCTATTGCCTGAAAGCAGCATATATATGTTCAAAATCTCCTCGGTTCCCAAGTTACAAATTATTTCCACAAATAGGGGAGGCCCTAGCAAGATCTCTTCCAGTCACATCGAGATGATAGGGTGGGGGCAGTTAGATTTGAGTGGATATGAAGGGGGAAAATGCTACCCCTGCCCTGCTAGTACTAACATTTTTAAAAATGTGTTGCTGCAACCCATGGGGCCAAATTACATCTAATTTGTGCAAATGTAATTAATGTGCAAGTTTTAAAATGAAAATAGTTGTGGAGAAGCCAACACAGGCTTCCCTCCTTAGGCAAATGGCAGCCAGTGGTGGGATTTTCCATCAGGACTACTATTGGAAGGGTAAAGACTCCTTCCTCAACCCCTGCAGTCCTGATTCTACTGGGGCTCCTGGGGTAAATTAAACTGTCAAGAAGACAACTTAATAGTGACTTTGCAACCACCTTCATGCATTCAGAATCTGTGTAAAGTAGGGATGGGCAAGATTTCCACTGAATTCAGATTTAGCATCATTTTTTTCAATGGTCCACATATTCTCCATCTTTGAAGAGCGATCCTGTTTGCTCCAAACTTTAGCAGCTTTCCTGACACCAGATTTTTTGCTCTCAGATTTATTGTTCTTTTATTGATTTTACTCACAGTACATCAGTACAGGTCTCTTTCTCTCTCTGCCACCCCCCTGCACAGGAATAATCCAAGCTCCAAGTGGAAGGAGGCAAGCTAAGTCTCACCCACATTAAGGACTCAGGGCTTGCTGAGGAGGAGATGGGGGAGCACTGAAAGCTGCTTTCCTCTTTTCCTTTTCAAAAGGAAAACAGCCGGTCTCTGCTTGCTAAGGTGAAAACTGACCAGCCTGAGTCACAGCAGAGGAGGAGGAGGAGACAGCAAAGCCACTTTTATTTGCTTTATCAGTATTTTCTTTCAAAAATACTGATTTTTTTCTTTCATTCATCAACATTTACTTTCAAAATATCAAAATACTGAAAGAAAATATTGATATTTTGAAATATTAACATCAATATTTTGGAGGAGGGGAAAATCAGACTGATAAAAGCAGCAGATAGCAGACAAAGTATGAACTAGAATCCATACTGCCTGTTATGTTGACAGAATGCTTTCAAAGCAGCACTGGCCAACGGATCCCATCCCTATCATAAAGTAATAATGAGGAGGACATGGGGTTGAGCATACTAGCTTTACTCTCTTACTATTTTTGTTGCCTTCTATGCCTTTCCAAGGTTCTAAAACGCACAGAGAGCTTACATAAATAGAGTAGATTCCTTGCTTCAGAAGGTCACCCTCCAATTTATTCAGGGCAGACAAAATGGAGGGAGTGGAGGTACTGTATTTTGGCCCTGCACGCGCACACACACCCCTAATTACTTTACACAGATTCTGAATGCCTGAAGAGTTTTTATAAAACATAATGAGGGAACAGCTCTAAAGTTGTGCTACTTCATTTATATTAGACTACAGGGCCTGCTTTTCTTTTTCTTTTTTACCTATTGTTTTGCTGTCTTCTTAGGCAATATACTGTTTTTAATTGTAGTGAGTGGACAATAGCGTTCAGGGAATGGATATTGCAGTTTGCCTCTCAAAGAAAATACCTAGAGATTATTTTCTCTTGTTTACTTCTAAATGTAAAACACTCTAGTCAAGAAGGAAGATCAAAATACATTGCATAATATTGAGCTACCTATAACTAGGGATGGGGTTCATTGCCTAGTTCCGATCTGCTTGTATTCTGATAGTCCGTCGTTCAATCCCGATCCACTCTATTTTTTTTTCCTGCCTGCTTTTTCACTTGCCGATTTGATCCGCAGTTTTTTTGGGGGTGTGTGTGAAAAAAATGTGTAAGTTTTAACAAATTCCTATGTAAGTGATCATGGTGTTCCACACGGTTTATTTTTTCCTATTTATCACAGCTACACACTGTTATGAATGTATCAACTTAGAGGAAATTACGAAGACAATTACATAAAATTGGGGGGAAATTGGGGGGGGAAATCCATGCTGATTACAGCTGTGGCCTTCCACAAAAAATCCATACTGATTACAGCTGCAGCCTGCCACAAGAAATCAGTGCTGGTCCAAAAAGGTAGCGGACTGTCAAATTCAGTTGGAATCTGGTACTAAGTCCGATTTAGCAGGTATTCTCCCCCATTCCTGTTTTTAACCCAGTTGTAATGCATGTTCACACAATTATTTAACTGGAAGATATCTGCCTTGTGCTTACTGTCTGTCTATATAGGCAAAACTGATTTATTAGAGATCAATTGCTTGCTGTCTCCTAATGTTTTGTCTTCCTTGGTACAGAATAAAATGGTTTCCTTAAACAACTTTCCACATGAAACAAGACAAAGAATTCCAAGATCAAAGAATATTGATGCTTGTTCTGAAGTCAATGTTACTTTTCTCAACATATACTTCAAGGAACACTTGTTAATTTGCAATCATGCATCTGATACTTTGTATGACAAATCTGCAATGATCACTATTGGAACTACTCTTTAGAAGCAAAAGGGCTCTATTCTCTGTTGCTTCAACAGCTGATAATGATAGAATATGGCATATTCATGCAACAACTATATTTGCCACTTCCTCTTTTTTTTGTCTTTATCAAGTGCTCTTTGTTATTTATTTATTTATTTATTTATTTATTAAATTTATTAGTCGCCCATCTGGCTGGCTGTCCAGCCACTCTGGGCAACGTACAAAATAAAAACATACAAATACATTAAGACATTAAAAATCTCACAATAATAATAAAACCTAACCCACCCCAAAAGCCTGCCTGAAGAGCCAGGTCTTCAAGGCCCGGCGGAAGCTCATCATAGAGGGGGCCTGGCGGAGATCATTTGGGAGGGAATTCCACAGAGTGGGGGCCTCAATTGAAAAAGCCCTCTCCCTAGTTCTCACCAGTCTAGCTGTTTTAACTGGTGGGATAGAGAGAAGGCCTTTTGAGGCCGATCTTGTTGAGTGGCATCCCTGATGATGTTGGAGGCGCTCCTTCAGATAGACTGGGCCGAAACCGTATAGGGTTTTAAAGGTCAGAACCAACACCTTGAATTGGGCCTGGAAAACAACCGGTAACCAGTGCAACTCCTTCAGCACTGGAGTGATGTGATCTCGCTGGCGGCTGCCTTTAATCAGGCGAGCCGCCGCATTCTGTACCAGTTGAAGCTTCCGGACCATTTTCAAGGGTAACCCCACGTAGAGCGCATTACAGTAGTCTAGGCTAAGTTTATCTTATGGAGCGCCTTCAACGCCACCAATTATGCCACCCGACAAGATTGGCCACACAGGGCCTTCTCTCAATCCCGCCGACAAAAACAGCTAGATTGGCGGGTACTAGAGAGAGGGCATTCTTTTTTTTTTTTTTTCAATAATTTTTATTCAGATTTTCATAAAGCATACAAGACAAAATCATAAAACATTCAAAGACAAAAAACAAAATCAAAAATAGTTAAACAAAAAGAAAAAAAGAAAAAAAAAATAAAGAGTAAAATATTGACTTCCCATTTGTCAAAGATCAAATCAGTTATAAGTCTATAATATATAACAATCCTGTCTCTTAAGTCATATTATAAAAACACTTTCCTCCAGTAGTTATCTTACTTAATCATCAAATCTCATAAACATTACTTTATTCTTTCCACAAAAAGTCAAAGAGAGGTTTCAATTCTTTAAGAAATATATCTATCAATTTTTTTTTCCAGATAAGCATATCGATTAATCCATCTCATTACTAATTATGATAATCTTATTGTCATAACCATAGTCAAAATAAACATTTCAATTAATCCATCACATCAGAATCTGTTAGATTCAGTAATTTCAGTAGCCATGACTTCCGGGAAGGGTGACTTAGCCTGTGCCTGCTTTTGAGACGGGCTCCTGCCTCAAAAGAAGCTTATTCAGATATATCAGTCAGATTTTTTCTTTTTTTGACTGATTAAACTTCTCCCGGGTAGGGAGAAACGAAGAGATTAACCTCAAAGCCTATTTTTGTTGGGACGACCAGATCTCATTAATTTATGGGACGAGGTCCAGCCGACGAAGGTGGGACGGATTTTTAACAACAAGCTCTATCTGGAAAAGCGAACGTTCATCTTATCTTCTAAGAGAGAACGCACTAACAGGCAAGCACCCTTCTTTCTATATTTTTCTTTTACTTGACTTAAATTGTTGCTGTTTAAAAGAGATTTGCCAGATTGATCGGTTTTTGACATCTCACTGGGGAGCCATAACTTCTCTCTGCTACTCACTAATTAATAGCTTATCTCTGTTTTTGTTGCAAAAAGCTGTCCTGGATTTGCATTCTAAAGATATACACAGAAGAGGGATTTCTATTCCAGATTTTTATTTTGAAGAATATTATATTGTCTGAGACTACTCTCTTTTTGGTCTATTTTATTTTGACGAATCTGTTTTCTGACGACCGCCATTAATTGTTTCGATCCTGGGAACTGCATTTTGTTTACTTAAGCATGGAGAGATAAGGCTGTCTGCTCTGTTTATACTGTGATGTCACCAAGTTTGGAGTATTAACCCAATTGTTGCTGAAATAAGAAGTGGTTTTCCTATATTTTTCTTTTAAAATGGCAATTAAGAAAGTGGCTGAGAAGCTGGAAATAACTATGTTTCAGAAAATAATGGATGAGATTGAGATAACGAAACAAAACCTGCGACAGGGTTGTAAGGAGCTGAAAATTGAATTGAGTAAAATGAAGCAGGAGATTAAAGATATAGGGGTCCCTGTGAGAGAGGTGACCCTGGAAGGGGTCCCTGTGAGAGAGGAGACCCCGGAGATTGGAACAAACGTGGAACAGGAAAAAGATTTGGAGTCTATGGACTTTAGAAACAAAATCTATTGTTTGGAGACACAGGAGATTAAAGACATAGGGGTCCTTGTGAGAGAGGAGACCCTGGAGACTGGAACAGGGGTCCCT